>NC_056683.1:10966038-11285264 GCF_018350215.1 Panthera leo | reverse complement strand
CCCCCCCTCAACTCCCCCAGGCCCCAGACGCCTCATATCTGAGAGGCTTCCATGGAGGCACCACCCCACACGCCACAGTCCCACGCAATGCTGCGAGAAGAAAAGGGAGGAGAAGGAGTTACAGGCACTAAGGGCCATGCCAGTGCCATTCTGCACATACTGCTTCATCTCATCACAGTGATCCCGTCATGTGGCTACTATTACCCTAGTTCAGAGAGGGGCTCAGGGAAGTGCACAAACACATCCAAAGTCAGCAGCGCAACAATCTCAACTGTCGGTATCACAAGCAAAATTATTATGTTAACACATCATTTAAAAAAGCGTAGCATTCATTTTGAGGGGAGCCTGGGTGGCTCAGGAGGTTAACCGTCCAGCTCAGGTCGTGACCTCACAGCCCGTGAGTTCGAGCCCCGCATCGGGCTCTGTGCTGACAGCTCAGAGCCTGGAGCCTGCTTCCGATTCGGTGTCTCCCTCTCTCTCTGCTCCTCCCCCACTCACAGTCTGTCTCTCTCTCTCTCAAAAATAAATAAATATCAAAAACATTTTTTTAAATAAAAAAAGTTTTTTTTTTTAAGATGTAGCCTTCGTTTTGACAAGCATAATGGGATTTCCAGGAAGCAGGCTTATACATGCGTTCATGTGTTTGCATCTCCTCCGAAAAAAATGGGTAGCAGCAACTAGAAAGTTCTAAGTTTCCAGAGGGGAAAAGGGAGTCTGAATTCAGGACTGGCCACCAACAATCCACAGTGGAGAAGAGCAATGGGAGTCTCTGGAAATTCCAAGAGCTATTATCACTGGCTGGTCCTGAACCCAACAGAAAGCACAGTCTCAAGACGGACTGCATTGTGACCTCAGGGTTGTTAGCAGTGACCTTTAGCTATTTTGCTCCTTCATCCTCCATAGACGTTTCTTCTTGTAACTGCTGAACGAACATAACTTGCAGGAGCACGTGCCATACCCCTGAAGGCACACTATGTCCAGTTGTGTTGTTTTCAAAAAGTGACAAAAGGTCTCTTCCTACAGTTATGGGACGCAAAGATGACTTTTAAATGGACAGCCGAGGGGCACCTGGGTGGCTCAGTCGGTTGAGCGTCCAACGTCAGCTCAGGTCATGATCTTACGGCTCGTGAGTTCCAGCCCCGTGTCGGGCTCTGTACTGACAGCTCGGAGCCTGGAGCCTGCTTCGGATTCTGTACCTCCCTCTGTCTCTGCCCCTAACCCACTCGCATTCTGTCTCTGTCTCTCTCAAAAATAAATAAATATTAAAAAAAATTTTTTTAAATGGACGGCGGGGGTGACCTGGTCAGGCTTCTGATAAGTGAAATTACCGAATTCTAGAGATGGACGTCAGCACCTCAAGCATCAGTATTCATTGGACTACTGGTTGTCCAGTGTAAGAATGGACAACCTGCTCTTAAACAGATTTCAATCCAGTTAGAGATTAAAGCACAGTACCTGACACATAGTAGGTGTTCAACAAAGACGTATTGGGTGTAAGGAAGGAAGAGAGGGAGGGTAATGAAACCAGCTTACAAAAGTGGAAAAATAACATAAAGCGTGATCAATGCGGTAAGAAAGGTCTGAAGTGCTCCTAAGTTCGGAGGGTAGAGGCATCGCTCCCAGAAGAAGAAATCACAAAGGTCTTTATGAAGAGGAAACATATACGCTGGTCCTGAAAGATGAGGAAATTTGACCCTTTCACCTAATGAGGAAGATCACTTATTATACTATGCAGCCTTGAAACATATGCTTGTGACTTGATCTAAAACAAACTTCGTGCAAAGAATAAAGGAACATTAACTTTCAAATATCCTTTTCCCCTGGAAATTTGGCAACGAAATCTCACTGAAATGTCAGAAACTAGTATCTCAGTTTTCTGAGCTATAATGGATTCAATATGGTACTTTAAGAAAAAAAAAATCCCCTTCTTCCTTCCTCTTGCCATATGTAGATTTTCCTTGAATCATTATCTTAAACTTAAAGTCCTTAGAACTAACTCCTTTGGAGGCTACATCTTACCCAGCAAAGAGCGGGAGTGTTTTTATACATGGGATGTACTCAGCTAATTTTTATTTACCCATCCTGTAAAACCAGCTCAATTTAGTCAATCACTCTCATGAAATTTTTATAGCCGTGCATGTCAAAAACCCCATGATGATAAAGACAAGAGCCGTTTAACCCTATTATACATGCAACTGCTAGGCAAGCAGGTTGGCACCAATTCCTTCTTCTTAAAGACCTCCATTATTTGGGCCAACAGAATAAAAATTCAAAGAGAAGCCAATTTAAATCTTGGAAAAACTCTAAGGTGCTCCAAGATGCTTTCACCATCCTCTCCCCTGCACCCCTTCCCCCGCATCTGCTACATATTAACAACATTAAAACGACAGAAGACATCTATAAACAATATTTCCTGCAAGGAAGACATAAGACATTCTGGTGCATATCTTAGTAACAGATGTTTTAGTATATCTGAAATCCAACATCCAGCAAAGCAGTGATGATATACTTCAGTGTAACCTAACAAAGAAATGTTAAGTTATATCTGATTTGTTTTTATTTAGAATAGCTCCTCAAGGCCATCCCAGCGCAAGCTTACTTTTCAACCCTCTTGCTGTCACTGAATGCAATCTTCTTTAGAGGCTGAGAGTTTAAGCATTTGAAATGGAAATGAAGTCTCACAGGGGCTATACTGAATGCTACATGCACTCACAAGATCACAGATTACCAGCAACGATCCAGTCCAATCTCATTTCACATATATGTAACCTGTCCAGGTCCACATGGCAAGCCAATGGCAGATAGTACCAGAGTCCAGGCCTCTGGATTGCTGGCTTTAACACACACGCACGCATGCACGCACCCACACATTAACTATTCCCAGCTAGGGCTTTCCTGCTGAGGACACAATGGTTTCTGTTAAACAAAGAACTCCTGACTAAAACACGGAGGTTGAGTTTCTTCTTTAGTTTCTTCGTGGTGTATAGACACGGGAAAAAAAAATGGATGGCTCATGGGGACTTTTTCTCCTCTAAGCTTTTAAATATTTTGTTACAGTCCTGTGAGTGTTTCAAAGAGGGACTTAAAAGTTCAGGTCAAATAAATAAATAAAGTTCAGGTAAACTGGGGCACCTAGCTGGCTCAACCGATAAAGTGTGCAACTCTTAATCTCAGACTCACGAATTCAAGCCCCATGATGGCAGTGGAGACTACTTCAAAAAAAAAAAAAAAAATTAGAAGTGGGGCGCCTGGGTGGCTCAGTCGGTTAAGCGTTCAACTTTGGCTCAGGTCATAGTCTCATGGTTCGTGGGTTCGAGCCCCGCGTTGGGCTCTGTGCTGACAGCTCAGAGCCTGGAGCTTGCTTCGGATTCTGTGTCTCCCTCTCTCAGCCCCTCCCCAGCTTGCACTCTGTCGTTCTCAAAAATAAATAAACATTTAAAAAAAATTTTTTTTTAAATTAGAAGTTCGGGTAAATAATCTGGTGGGTTGGTATGACATCTGTATTCATGACGAGAATGGTTCATCGTAAAGTAATGGCAACATTTATTACCATCACTGCTTCTGCAGTAGGCATTCCCCTAGACTAAGTAACTGCTGTTTGGCTTGGCTGTGGTTGTGGCAGCAGTAACGGTGGTGGTAATAATTAATAAGGATAATAACAGCAAAAGTCCACATGACTGAACTTAGTGTGCCCAGCCCTGTTCTAAGAATACTACCTAGTTTACTCCTTCAATCTTTCAGCCCTAGGTCCTATATCCTCTTTGGAAATGAGGAAATTGAAGAAGTTATGCAGTTGGTAAGTGATGAGCCAGAGAGAGGTCTTCAGCATTCTGCCTAGACCAACTGGGGTGAACACCGGAGCAAAAAACAGAGAGGAAATGCACTGCTGAATATTTTTTAATAAAAAGTTCAATTAAAGTCCTGCTACTATCAACATCTGAAGCAGTCCTTCTGACGCTTGAATATGTATGCAAATTACCTGGGAATCTTGTTAAAATACAGATTTCAGGGGCACCCGGGTGGCTCAGTCGGGTAAGCGTCCGACTTCGGCTCAGGTCATGATCTCACGGTTCGTGAGTTCAAGCCCCGAGTCGGGCTCTGTGCTGACAGCTTGGAGCCTGAAGCCTGCTTCGGATTCTGTGTCTCCCTCTCTCTTTCTACCCCTCCCCCATTCATGCACTGTCTCTCTCTCTCTCTCTCTCTCTCTCTCTCAACAACAAATAAATGTAAAAAATTTTAAAAAAATAATACAGATTTCAATCCACCAAATCTCGGCTGGGGACTGGGATTCCGCATTTCTAACAAGCTCCCAGGGAATGCTTATGCTGGTGGTCCACGAGCCACAGGGAGTAACAGGGGATTAGCATGCAAATTATTCATTACGGATAAAGAGTTACTGTTTCACTGACCTTACATATGGGGAGGAAAATACTGCTAGTGAACCTATACAGATTCACCCCCAACTAGGGGTCAAAAATCAATCCTACAAAGTGCATGCTTTGTCTTTGTAATCACTGTTTCTCTCCTTTTTCAAGATGCACAAGTAGAATTAGGCACGAATGTCCATAGCCCCTTACCGGACACAGCTAACTGATGGGTTTTCAGGAGATCTCACAGGAGGAGCGTATGGAAAATACAGCTGAAGGCAGGAGTTGGGAGTGATGGCTGCATAATTAACTTGATGTAAAAACAGGATTATTTGCATTTCAAGTCCTACAAGTTTTTCCCCCATCACAAGAATTCCTGAAGTTAGCAGTTTTTTATGACAAACTTTTTAATTGGCTAGGATTAACATCTGTGATTCTAAATCATCAAAGAGGCTTTAATTGGTCTGTGAAGGATGGAATCTATTCTGCTACTCAAATATATTACTCTCCTAAAACCCATTAAGAAGCTGGTTTGCTCTCGCTTGGATTTCAAACAGCCTGGTTCCATGAACTCTGATCTAATTATATTAAAGAAAGAGAAGTCAAGGACATTCAAATCTCAAATCAAAGATCTTGACCTTCTGGAGGAACTAATTACCTAAAAACATCTTAGCTGTTTATTAAAGGCTTAACTGTGCCTCACCACCACCACTAAATTCAGGTTGAAGTCCCAACCCCCCTGTACCTCGGAACATGACTAGATTTGGAGATGGGGTCTTTAAAGAGGCTTTTTACATTTTCATTTTACATTAAAAATGAAGCCATTAGGGTGGACCCTAATCCAATATGATCAGTGTCCTTGTAACAAAAAGAGATCAAGACACGGTCACGCACAGAGGGATGACAATCTGAACACACAGAGAGAAGACAGGCATCGACAAGCTAGAGAGGGGCCTCAGAGACTTCTAACCTCTAGGACTGTAAGAAAATTAAGTTCTGTTATTTAAACCACACAGTCTACGTACTTTATTATGGCAGTCCTAGCAAACTAATACATTTACTTTTTGCTTTGATTCTCAATAGACAGTGAAATACAGCAGAAACTCAGAATACACAGGATTCAGAAAAAGGGGGGTTGTGCATATACTATTATGTACATCATTACTGGAAATGCTGGGGCAGGGGAAAGCTCATGGTCAGAACTAGAAGGCCTCACCACAGACACCAAATGACTTGTTCTCTTTATACTAAATGATGCAAAGCATTCTCTATCAACATACATATTTCTGTTCACGACATTTACACTATGCCACCAGCACAATGACCTACAGCAAATCTAGGTTTAAATTCTGGTGCTGCCATTTACTTATCTGTACAATCTTCAAATATGAGCCCCACCCCATCTCTAAAATGGGTACCCATGTCATAAAAGTTGCTGTAAGGATTAAATGAGGTATTTCAGACCAGACACTGGCTGACCATGGGCTATCATTCCCTGGATACATATCAGTCCCAGTTCTTAAATTAATCGGCACAAAGCCCTCCTCAGTTACGGACAGGCTTTGGCAGCTGGACAGCAAGTGGAAGAAGCAGATTAAAGTGGGGAATCGTAAATGCCAACACTTGTATTTTTAAACATTTTTTTTTAATTTTTTTTAACATTTATTTATTTTTGAGACAGAGAGAGACACAGCATGAACGGGGGAGGGGCAGAGAGAGAGGGAGACACAGAATTGGAAGTAGGCTCCAGGCTCTGAGCCATCAGCCCAGAGCCCGACGCGGGGCTCGAACTCACAGACTGCAAGATCGTGACCTGAGCCGAAGTCGGATGCTCAACCGACTGAGCCACCCAGGCGCCCCTATTTTTAAACATTTTAATGTTCATTTAGATCATATATAAGTTCATTTATTCAACCAATCCATAGATCTGGAGGCAAAGGCCATTTCTTTGAGAATGGTCTGCTGAATGGAGTTCTACATACACCTCACCATGATGCAGTGTTAATTTTTGGTTTCTGTTTCTTTAAAGAGCATCAGAAACGAAAACATCTTTGACAAACTGAGTGCAGAACCCTCCTATACTTTTACCATCCTTTCCTTCCTGTACTTCATTCAAACATAGTATTTGTTAGCATAGTGGTTCTCAAATGTTAACCCTTCAGAGTCACCCGGAGGGCTTGGTAAAAACCACAGATTGGTAGAGTTTTCCCCCAGAGGTTTCTCATTCAGTAGGTGGGGCCCAGGGAGCTGCATGTTTAACAAGTTCCCAGAGGGTACTGCTGTTGCTGATCTGGAAGCCACATTTTGAGACCACACCTCCGCTGATTCCTTCATAGGAAGTGCATCTTTCTGAGTTCAGATTTCATCAATTCAATTTAAATATTATTAATTGAGTTCCATAACTTAGAAACAAATACTGCTGACACCTGATGGCTTACAACTCCACGGAGTGGGACGGACATGCCTGGGCATCTTACAGGGATGTCTCTGGACAGTCACCCCACAATGGATACCATGTTACAGAAAGAAGGGAGCACAGTTAACGCAGGGAGTTTTGTAAAATGCACACCAGTTAAGAGATCATCAACTGCGTTGTTTATCACTTCCCCGCATCCATTCTCAACAGAAAGGAAAAAGGAATCATGAGCTGGAAAGATATGCTTTTTGAATCATCACATACTTATTAAGGATGTCTCTCAACACTTGGAATCCCAGGCTATAATTACATTTGTACACAGGGTCATCGCTCCAGCTTTAATTTGTAGGTTAAAAAACAAAACAAAATCCCCTGACTTCCCAGGTGAGACTTACTGCCTTCATCACTGTCATCTTCTGAGAAATCACCTGATATGTGATTCAAGACTTTTTGTGACTTTAACTTTCTCTTAAAATCCCACTCTTTTTCTAGGAGGAGTTTCAACTGACACAAATACACTAGAGCCCTCCAGGTGCAGACCCAAAAGAGTGGAACTGACGTTTGCCTTCCTGGGTTCAGTATGCCCCAAACCTATTAATTTTTTTTATTTTCTTTTATGTTTATTTATTTTTGACAGAGAGAGAGAGAGAGAGAGAGAGAGAGGGAGGGAGAGAGAGAGAGAGAATGAGCAGGGGAGGGGCAGAGAGAGAGGGAGACACAGAATCCGAAGCAGGCTCCAGGCTCCGAGCTGTCAGCAGAGCCCCATGTGGGGCTCAAACCCACCAACCGTGAGATCATGACCTGAGCCGAAGTTGGACGCTTCACCGACTGAGCCACCCAGGCACCCCTATTAAAAAACAAACATATATGCTAGAAGAAATTACCACCCTCCTACATCATTTGGATATCCAAGTGCACTGATAAACTAAGAAGAGATTAACCGATTGTGACAGCTCATCAAGACCACACAAAAAAAATTCATACTCAAGAACTGGAGGTCAAGAACAAAGCAGGGGGCACCCTTGGTCTCAGTCCTCCCAAACCTCACAGACACTGGAAGGCAGCAGAACCCCAGAGCCATAAAAAGTACACTAGAAATTCCAACTCAATTTCACTTCCAAAATCTAAAGAAAACCTAAATAACTTATTCATAAAATATATATCCCATTATTTTTACATCGGACTTGTTTTATGCTGGTTTCTTATCTCAATCCAAAGAAATGAAAGCTGTAAGAACTAGGAAGGGCGCCTGGGTGGCTCAGGTTAAGCGTCTGACTTTGGCTCAGGTCATGATCTCACAGCTTGTGAGTTCGAGCCCGGCATCAGGGGTTGAGCTCTGTGCTGACAGCTCAGAACCTGGAGCCTGCTTTGGATTCTGTGTCTCCCTCTCTCTCTGCCCCTTCCACCGCTCATGATCTCTCTCTCTCAAAAATAAATATGAAAAAAAAAATTTTTTTAAAGAATCAGGAAAAAATAAAACCAGAATATCAATATCAACAAACTATAGAGTCCAAAACCATCTGCAAAGAGATACTAGAATTAATGAGAATTTAGCAAAGCTAACTGCCAATAAAAGTCAGTATATACTAAAGCCAACAGAATTTCTAAGCTACCACAGAAAAAGACTCAGAAAATGCAACTTGGAGGCACCTGGGTGGCTCAGTTAGTTGAGCTTCCGACTTCGGCTCAGGTCATGATCTCGCAGTTCATGAGTTCAAGCCCTGCATCAGGCATGCTACTGTCACTGCAGAGCCCGTTTTGGATCCTCTGTCCCCCCACCCCCTCAAAAATAAAGAAGCATTATAAATAAAAGGGGGGGGGGGCGGGGGAAACGGGACTTAAACTGACTCCCTGTGGTGTATTAACACAACTGATTACTCCACAGCAATGAGAATAAACACTCTACAACAACAAATCAGACTTCACAAAAGCAATACTGAGCCAACGAAGCCAGACACAGAAGAAAGCATATGCTATAGTTTACTACCCCCGCTTTGGAACTTAGAGTGCTGGACCCTGGAGAAAGGCAGTAATCCAGAGGGAACCTAAGGAAGGCTTCTCGGAAGCAGCTAACGTTCTGGTTTTTGATTTGGGTTCTGGTGTTTAGTTTTAAAATTAAGTAAACTGTACATTTATACAAAAAAATACACGTATCATATTCCCTCTCCCCCCCCCATATATACACTTGAATATAAAAGGTTTTTTTACAAGATACCACTTACAATTAACAAAGCTATTTTTAAGGACCTGAGTACAAATCTAACAAAAGTTGTATAAAAACTTTACGAAGACTTTTTAAATGTAAAATTTCTACTATTAAAGAAAATAAATGAGGGAGATACCATATTCTTGGGTTAGGAAATTCAGTACTGTGAAGTCCATTCCTTCCACATTGAGTTATATACCCAATGCAACCATAAGATGGTTTCTAAATGGAAATCTAACTAAGGACCAAGCCATCCGGAGAGCAGAACACAGCGGGGAGGCTCGTCTCACAGTGATCAGTAATGTGGACAGAGTGGTACTGCCCCAGGGATAGACAAACCCAACACTGAAACAGAGTCAAGAGCTCAGAAAATGATCCTCAGTTATCTGGAAAACTGATACGACAGAGCTCCTATCACACATCAGCGGGAAAGGCTGCGCCATCAGTAAACAGTGCTAGGGCAACAGGTTATCTATATGGAGGAGAGATGAATCCCTACTTCATGCTGTATTTTCAAAAATCCATTTCAAGGATTTAAATGCGAAGTGCAAAACTTTAAAATTTGTAGAAGAAAACACACGAGAGTACTTTTATGACCTTTGGATAGCAAAAAAAACCTTTTTAAAACAAGACACAAGACATTATTAACCTTAAATAAAGGTAAAGTGTTGATTTGGGGTTTTTTTTTTAAGTTTTTTTTTTTTTTTTAATAATCTCTACACCCAGCCTGGGGTTCTAAATCATGACCTCGCGAGATCATGAGTTACATACTTTTCTGAGTGAGCCAACCAGGTGCCCCTTAGATTTGAGTATT
Organism: Panthera leo; assembly: GCF_018350215.1. NCBI lineage: Eukaryota > Metazoa > Chordata > Mammalia > Carnivora > Felidae > Panthera > Panthera leo. The sequence goes on along the minus strand of NC_056683.1, from coordinate 11,275,461 downwards.
TTTAATTTTTTTCAACATTTTCTTTATTTTTGAGAGAGACAGAGACAGAGCATGTGCGAGCATGAGCGGGGAAAGGGCAGAGAGAGACAGGGAGACACAGAACCCAAAGCAGGCTCCCGGCTCTGAGCTGTCAGTGCAGAGCCCGATGCAGGCCTCAAACTCACAAACTGTGAGATCATGACCTGAGCTGAAGTTGGATGCTCAACCAACTGAACCATCTAGGTGTCCCCAGATTTGAGTATTTTTAAAATTAGAACTTGCAATAACCAAAAGAAATGAAAATCAAGTGAAAAGAGAAACCACAGCTGGGAAAAGATATTTGCATATGACGAAAGAATAATGTACAGTATGTAAATAACTCCTACTAATCAATTAGAGAAAGGCAAAAAATGAGCAAAATGGGCAGAAAATGAGCAGGCACTTTTAAAAAGAAAGCAAATCAATAGCCAGCCAATAAATACATGGAAATATGTTCAATCTTGTTAGTTCTGAAAGAAATGCAAATTAAAATCACAATTGAGACAGTGTTTCATAGGCTCCAAATTGATAAAAATTTTAAAGTCTGATAATATGTATCATTATCATAAGTAGCTCCATTACCATATTACCTCTGGTAGGGATATAACCATCTTAGAAAACAGTTTTATATAATATGTATACATACACATATATATATACGTACACATATATATACATACACATATATATACACATATATATACACGCACACACACATACACATATACAGTAAAGTTTGACACGCACCTATCCTACCCTCCAGCAACCCCAATGTTCACAGTAGCATTGCTCGTAAAGGTCCAAACCTGGAAGCTGCCTAAACAATAAAAGGATAAACTGTATTGGGGTCACACAATGGAATGCCATACAACAGCAAAGTGGATGAACTACCGCGCCATGAATCAACATGGACAAATGACTCTCAAAACCAAAGTTAACTGTGGAGTTGGTTGCACAACGGCATACATTTACCAAATCCCTTCAAACTGTATGCTTAAAATCAGTAAATTTTGTTTTATGTAAATTGTACCTTAATACAGCTATCTTCCCAAAAGTTGGGCAAATAAAGCGGGGGGAAAGTGCAAAGAGTATCTATCGTTCCATTTGCAAAAAAGATTAAAACCAGGCAAACATAAAATTAAAAGTAGTTAAATTACAAAGGAAACTAAGGGAAAGAAATATATAAAATTCAGAATCGTCATTTCCTTTCGGGGCAATGAAAACGAATGGAGTTGAGAATGCCACAGGAGAAGCTTCAAAAGTACAAACTGGGTGCTGATACAAGGTGCCTAAGTTGTTTCGTAATTGCTGAAACCAAACAGATAAATGATACACTCCTTTATTATATAAACAATGTTTCAGAAAAAATTCAAAGGAGATTTAAACAGTTCTATTTAGGGAAATCAACCGAAAGAGAACAAATTTATTTTAGCAAAATTGTACACAAATAATAATTAAGGCTAGCTACTTTGTTTCATTTTCAGGCTCTTTCTTTAACTTCAAAATTTCAAATTTTGTTAAGCTTTCTAAAGTTTGTTATATGCATAGAAAATATGCCCATAAGGGGCGCCTGGGTGGCTCACTCGGTTAAGCGTCCAACTTCGGCTCAGGTCATGATCTCGTGGTCCGTGAGTTCAAGCCCCGCGTTGGGCTCTGCGCTGACCGCTCAGAGCCTGGAGCCTGTTTCAGATTCTGTGTCTCCTTCTCTCTCTGACCCTCCCCCGTTCATGCTCTGTCTCTCTCTGTCTCAAAAAAAAATAAAATAAACGTTAAAAAAAAAAAAAGAAAAGAAAGAAAAGAAAATATGCCCTTAAGTATTAAGGGGGTAAAGGGCTATGATTTTTGCAACCTACTCCCAAGGGGTTCAAAGATAAATTGTGTGTGTATACATATATTCTGAATAATGAGAAAGCAAATCAACAAAAAAAGATTTAAAATGTGGAACTCTGCTATTCTTACAACTTCACATTTTTTCCAAAGTAACAAAAAATTTTTTAAAACAGTTGCCCCAAAAGACACGAATAGACACTTCTCCAAGGAAGACATCCAGATGGCCAACCGACACATGAAAAAATGCTCAACGTCACTCATCATCAGGGAAATACAAATTAAAACCACAATGAGATACCACCTCATACCTGTCAGAATGCCTAACATTAACAACTCAGGCAACAACACATGTTGGCAAGGATGCGGAGAAAGAGGATCTCTTTTGCACTGTTGGTGGGAATGCAAGCTGGTGCAGCCACTGTGGAAAACAGTATGGAGGTTCCTCAAAAAATTACAAATAGAACTACCCTACGACCCAGCAATTGCACTACTAGGCATTTATCCAAGGGATACAGGTGTGCTGTTTCTAAGGGACACGTGCACCCCCATGTTTATGGAAGCACTATCAACAATAGCCAAAGTATGGAAAGAGCCCAAATGTCCATCAATGGATGAACGGATAAAGAAGATGTGATATATATATACAATGGAGTATTACTCGGCAATCAAAAAGAATGAAACTTTGCCATTTGCGACTACATGGATGGAACTGGAGCGTATTATGCTAAGTGAAATTAGTCAAAGAAAGACAAATATCATATGACTTCATTCACATGAGAACTTTAAGGGAAGGGAAACAAAAATAATATAAAACCAGGGAGGGGGACAAAACAGAAGAGACTCATAAATATGGAGAACAAACTGAGGGTTACTGGAGTGGGTGTGGGAGGGGGGATGGGCTAAATGGGTAAGGGGCACTAAGGAATCTACTCCTGAAATCATTGTTGCACTATATGCTAACTAATTTGGATGTAAATTTTAAAAAATAAAATTAAAAATAATAATAATAATAATAATAATAATAATAATAATAATAATAAAACAGGTGCCCAAGGAAAGACTAAAACCTCAGCACAGGAAACACCATTTGATACTGAGAATACACTTTTTATGCCTTTATCCTATTCTTTAAAAAAAAATTTTTTTTAATGTTGATTTATTTTTGAGGGAGAGACAGAGTGAGTGGGGGAGGGGCAGAGAGAGAAGGAGACACAGAATCCCAAGCAGGCTCCATCCAGGCTCTGAGCTGTTAGCACAAAGCCTGACACAGAGCGACACAGGGCTTGAACTCATGGACCACGAGATCATGACCTGAGGCAAAGTTGGACGCCCAACCAACTCCACCCAGGCGCCCCTGCCTTTATCCTAATCATTTTTTAACGTTATAAAGAATCACATAACTGAATTACCTGCTCCCTACCAGTCTCAGGCCAAGAGATGCTGGAATGACCACACTAAGGCACCAGAGCAGGCTTGACTTCATTGTCTAAGCGTCATGGCTAAAATGAATTGTCAGTGAGTAGGGAAGTGGTTTCTCATGGCAGCAGAAGGGTGGCATTTTGAGAGAGGACGCTGTAGATTCACACATCTCTGTCCAAAAAGAATATTGGTTTTGTTGGGGAAGAGACACAAAGAGCCAATGTCTCCCAGCTTCGGAAAACGATGACAGAGATCGATTCACTCCCCCAACACTGTCGATTTTCTAAAGCAAAAGTAAGTTATGCCGCAGGAACACTTAAGGAAAGGCTTTTGTTCCCAAACTTGACACCTTTTGGATAATGCCTTTTATGGTATAGAAGGGCTGCCCAAGAGAGTGCAAAGATCAGCTCTTTTAAAGCAAAATGCACACTCTAATAGATCCTTCCCACCAATGATACACAGCCTCTTGCTTTACAAGAGCACATTCGATATGAATACACAAGTCAAATGTAACAATGTACAAAATGACCTAAGGAAAAACAAGACCAGATGACACACGAGTGTGTGTCATCTCAAAGGAGATGCAGAAACTCGCCTACCACCCTACATCATGGCTCATTAGAAATTTACATTAGTCTCCTCTGGGTCAAAATGGCACTTTGTATAGAAAAATTTATCGTGCCCTGGTTTGCCATTGTATAAATCTTTTACAAAAAAGTCCCCACCGTGTACCCTAGCTCATTGATAAGTTAATTACTAGTGAGACAAAGCATGTGACCAGTGGCTTTGGGGAGGGTTCTGCTTAATATTTATTATAGTAACCACAAAAGCCTTCTTGCTATGAATTAAAGCCACCCACAACATTTTAATTCTGGCTACTGAGTGATTAGAGAAATAATGGGCAGCTGCTGCTATGTTTCAGCGGTTTAGTATGAAAAACTGACAGTCCAGAGACCTTGGCTGTGTGCAGGTCCCTAATGCACTTTGTTGCTAATGCAGATCTCCTAAGGACGGGAAAGCGGTGTGGATACAAAAAGAAAAACATACTTCTAAATACAACCATAAAACATACCTTACACCAGTGTTCTTAATTTTCTAGAGTTGTGGAGATCTGTGAAATTTTCATCAAAGATATGAACTTTTGCCCTTGGAAACCGCACATGCGTCCACAAACACATCATTTTAGATTTAATTTCAGGGGGTTCAGTGACCCCAGTTTAAAATACTCTGCACTACAGGTTGTCATAATACTGCATATAAAACCTTTTCAAAAGTGCCAACTCAAGCTTTTATGCCTAAAGAATGACAAACTAAGAGTCTAAAACTAAACACAGTTAAGAGATGACAAACATACTACTGATGAACTTTTAAAAGTAAAAATTATGATGGGTTTTATATTAATAAAATTCCCTGATTACCCAACACGATACATTCCTACAAAATGCAGTCACAAACTTACATTAGTAGCTCCCTTCTTCCTAAACAAAGACTTGCACTCAGACAATTATTAATTACAACCAATTTACTGGGCAGTCACAATGCAAGAGTCTGTTGAAAACAAAAACTATTGACCCAAATAGTTTTCCTAGGATATAGTCTGTAGCATACTGCTCTAATTGTTTAACTTAATCCCGTTCTTCTGTAAATCCTTGTTCAAATGTAAATTACATCTGGCAGAGTCTGAGAGTGTGGGGTATCTGATTTTTTTCTGTTGATCTCTGTAAATACGAAATTACAAATCTCTGCTTCCTAACACAGAAGGAAAAGAACTGAGAGTAATTTCATTCTATTCTAAGAAACCAGAGGGGATTTGAACAAATCTGAGTGCAAATTTTATTTCTCATTAGGAAAACAGAGGATTCAAAATATAATTATCCAAATACATGTGCTGTTATAAAATGATTTATTATTAATGGATTACCCAATGAAGCACTGTAATTATGGATTTCACTGGTCAAATTTACCTTCTTACACTCTTCAGGACCAACAGATAATGGAACATGTACACAAACACACATTCCTTTCTTACACCCTATTTTCTGGATGAGTGCCCCATGGAATTTTAACAAAAGCATTATTTACTCGACAGTTGAGCATCTGAGAAAATTACAAAGCAACAACCACCTCTCAATCTTAGAAATCTACCTTTGTTTGTCTAATAATCCTCAAATACCCTTTTAATCATGCCTAAACAAATTTAAATGAAACATCCGAAAAATACTTAAAAGATTAGAAATATCCCTTAACCAATTCACTAAAAAAGCCTCCAATTACTGAAGGACTTTTCAAAGTTTCCTAATTTTAGGGGCGCCTGGGTGGCTCAGTCAGTTAAGCATCTGACGTCGGCCAGGGCATGATCTCTCAAGTCTGTGGGTTCAAGCCCCGCCTCGGGCTCTGTGCTGACAGCTCAGAGCCTGGAGCCTGCTTCAGATTCTGTGTCTGATGCAAGTTATCCTGCTTCATTTTTTCTTAAAAATAGTTTTATGGAAATATAATCCATATACCAGATAATTCCTCCCATTTATAAACTGTACAATTCAGGGGTGCCTGGGTGGCTCAGGTGAGCGTCTGACTTCGGCTCAGGTCATGATTTTACAGCTCGTGAGTTTAAGCCCTGTGTTGGGCTCTGTGCTGACAGCTCAGAGCCTGGAGCCTGCTTCAGATTCTGGGTCTCCCTCTCTCTCTGCCCCTCCCCCACTCACACGCTCTCATTGTCTCTCTCCCTCTCTCTCAAACATAGATACACATCAAAAAAAATTTTTTTTGAAGTGTACAATTCGATGTTTTTTTAGTACAGAGTTGCTCAGTCATCACCCTGATTAACTGTAAAGCATTCTCAACACCCCAAAAAGAACCCCATACCCATCTGCAGTCACTCTCCATTTTCCCACAACCTCCACCCCCCCCCCCACCTCGGCAACCACCTGCTTTCTTTCTCTGTGAATGTATCTAACAGTTCGTATAAACAGAATCACACAATATGCGATCTTTGATGACTGGTTTCTTTCACTGAGCATAATGTTTTAAAGGTTCCTCCATGTGGTAGCAGGCATCAGGACCTCATTCCTTTCGTTGCCAAATAATATTCCATTGTACGGATATGCTACATTTTATTTATGCCATCATTAGTTGTTGTTTAAACATTGGGGGTTTCATTTCCATCAAATCTTTTTCTCTCAAAACAAATTTTTTTAGACCTTCAAAAAATATGCTTACGTACAACTTTTCTTTTTTTTTTTTTTTTTTAACATTTATTTATTTATTTTTTTGAGACAGAGAGAGAAAGAGCATGAACAGGGGAGGGTCAGAGAAAGAGGGAGACACAGAATCTGAAACAGGCTCCAGGCTTTGGGCTGTCAGCACAGAGCCCGACGCGGGGCTTGAACCCACGGACCGTGAGATCATGACCTGAGCCGAAGTCGGACGCTTAACCAACTGAGCCACCCAGGTGCCCCACGTACAATTTTTCTAGAAGCAATCGGGCAATTTGTATTTAAAAGTTTAGGGGCACTGTGGCACCTGGGTGGCTCAGTCAGTTAAGCGTCCAACTCTTAATCTCAGCTCAGGATTGTTTTTTAAATAATTTATATTTATTTAAATCAAGGAAATGGTCTTTTTTAATTTTTAATTTTTATTTTAGGGAGAGAAAGAGCACAAGCAAGGGAGAGGAGCAGAGAGAGAGACAGAGAATCCTAAGCAGGCTCTGCGCTGAGTGAGCTCAATCCCACGACCATGGGATCATGATCTGAGCCAAAATCAAGAGTCGTATGTTCAATCAACTGGGCCACCCAAGCGCCCCTCAGCTAAGGTCTTAATCTCAGGGTCATGAATTCAAGCCCCACATTGGGCTCCATGCTAACGTGGAGTCTACTTTTAAAAACAAAGTATGAGGCAGCCACATTCACAGGGAAAGGAAGGCATTACCCTAAATTAAAAAGCAGCCTAAAGAACAGTTCACATAGATGATTTTACTTCTGTAAAATGACATGCATATACACATACACACAGGTGCCTGAATTATACCCATATTCATTCTCTCTCTCCCTCTCTCTCTCTCTCAAGGTATACTCCAACTTTCAAACGTGATCCCCCTTAGGAAGTAAAAGAGAAGGAAGGAGTTCCTTGTTTCTTTATCATTTATTCTCTTAATAACCAAGAGGAAAAATAACAACGATAAAAATCTTTAAAGCCACTATGTGACAGCCATCACTTAACTGAATTTGCAAAAATTCCTGGAAAACTAAATGATTAATCATATCAGCATCTTTGAGCAGATAATAAACTCCTATGGTCCAAGGGCTATGTCTCTACCCTTCTTGGGGGGACAGGGTAGGTCCTAAGGTCTTCACAGATCCCTTTGTTCCTTAGACTTCGAAAAGTTGCTCAATAAACGAAGCTGCTACCAGTATTCCATTTTTTTTAATGTTTATTTGAGAGAGAGAGAGAGAGAGAGAGAGAGAGAGAGAATGCAAGTAGAAAGGTATAGAGAGAGTGGGAGAGAGAATCCCAAGCAGGTTCCATGCTGTCAACAAAGAACCTGACATGGGGCTCGATCTCATGAACCAAGTTCAAGAGTCAGACGCTCAACCAACTGAACCACCCAGGCAACCTGCCAGTATTCCATTTTAAGTACAACATACAGCATAATTTAAAATATAGTATTAGATGTACTCAGGAAAATTTTTCTTAGCTTTCATCCTAATTATCTGATTTTATATTCTTTTCAATATTGTATCTTCTTTTATATTATACTTAAGACATTTTTACAACAGGTAGAATTATATTGACTCTAGTAGTCAATATATTTACCTCACTTACCAGCTGCATATGTTTTTACAAGGACTTCTATATATATTTCTTTAAATTCAGACTCATTGAATGTGAGATCCACAAGAAGCCTTAGATAAGATCTGGTCTGACATCCTCGATTTATAGATGGGGGCTGTTTCTGCAGACGTTAAGTTACTTGCCCAGGGTCCTTTCAATTAGTGGCAGAGCCAGAACTAGAACCCAGAACCTGGGCTTCCACCTGTTTTTATTTAAACATGACTATAAGGGCACCTGGGTAGCTCAGTCAGTTAAGCGTCCGACTTCGGCTCAGGTCATGATCTCACAGTTCATGAGTTCGAGCCCTGCGTCAGGCTCTGTGCTGACAGCTCAGAGCCTGGATCCTGCTTCGGATTCTGTGTCTCTCTCTCTCTGCCCCTCCCCCGCTTGTGCTTACACTCTCTCAAAAATAAACATTAAAAAAATAAATAAAACAAACATGACAACAAATCAATTCTACCAATTCACTGAACAGCCACTCTGCTTTCTTTCATTTCTGAAGTGCTCAGTTGAGTAACTGTTTAGGCAAAGTTTCATGTGGATTTTCTCCCCCTCACACCAATCTGGGTATCTGGCTCAACAAATCACATGCACAGCAAGTAAAATCTGCCCTATAGTTTCCACAAATATACTTGAGTAAGTGCTTTTCTTGGGCACACTTATGGCTTATAACACAAGAAGTGGTCACTTCTGGGTTGAAATTTATCTTACCTCAGTACACCAACAGAGCTAATCTTACGGATTTGTCTATTGGGATGTGAGAAGAGCTAAAAACAAGTCATGATGTATCAAAGATCCGTGTTAGGTGTCTAAGTTAGCATTTCCCTGTTTATTGTGACTCCTTGCAAAGCCCCAGGATTGAGTTATACCAATTTAATGCAGTCTGTTTCCATACAATAATAGCTAATATATGCCAACCCAGTATTCACATATCTACATCATTGCTTAAGCACATGCAAGTTTATTTATCACATGAATCATTGTCTTCTATATTTAAAGATGATGCCACTGTTGGTGACTGCTACTCTTGTCTACAGGTTTGCCTGAAAAGACTGCCTTATTTTCCGTATTTTCCAGATTAACATAATTTTTCAAAAGTAGGCGCTGCTTTCAATCTTATGGTCTAGCGGTTTGAGGGCGGATGGCAAAGAGGGCAAACTGACTTACATTCAGTTCTAAGCACTCTCCCCAAGTTACCTCATGCAATCCTCACATCCACCGGAAACAGGGATTGTTACCCTCATCTACAAATGAGGAAACTGAGGCTTGGAGAGGACAGGCAATTTGTCCAGGTTCACGTAGCAGTATGGGAAAAGGCTGGGATTTGTCCTCAGAGTCTAGCTCTGGAGTCTGTGCCTTTAACCACTGCTCTATGCTGCCCTTCAAAATGGGTCCACTGTGAAAAAAGTCCAGAAAACCCTGCATGTGCACACGCTTTCAAAGACTATCACCCATGCAGTCCTCAGCGGTACCCGTTTGTGGTCTTCCCTTTCCAAGTTAATTAGCAAAGTCTCACCCATCATCTACTTTGTGCCTAGGACTATAAGAACAGCCAAGTTGGAAACATGAAATTTAAGACAGGATCTCATATTATGTGCAAAAAAAAAAAAAAAAAAAAAAAAAGACCATCTAATTAGGGAGGCAAGTTATACCTAAATGAAATAGCAAAGGCAATGTCAGGGTTATCACAATATCTGAAGACATGATGTGCATGAAGTTTCTAACAGCTAAATAGATTTCTTCTTCCTGTTCACACTGTCATGAAGTTCACCATCACAATGGCTTTGTACACTTTTTCAAAAAGCTTTCAAAGAACACTCTGAGGTCTTGGGCTGGTCTTCCTCCAAGAAACATTCACAGAGAACATTTTCAATAGTGAATTGTCTCTAAAACTGTCATCAACCCTATCAGTGAAGCGGCCTTGTGTCCGATAACCTGACACAGGCACAGAAAGCCCTTCATATAATAGACACCTGCCTCTACAAGCTGTTAATCTTGTTGTATGATCACCAAATCAACTTAAATTCCTCAAAAGGTACCAAAATGGTTTGCAAATACTCTTCCCTGAAAACTTTGATCTCTAGCCCTCCATTCCTCTTAGCAGAAATGTTCCCTGCAATTGCTCTTTAAAGAATATCTACATATGCATGGGGGGTTCTATATAGTACACAACTATCTATTAAAAGCTAGATACAGGGGCACCTGGGTGGCTCAGTCGGTTAAGTGTCTGACTTTGGCTCAGGTCATGATCTTGCTGTCTGTGAGTTTGAGCCCCATGTCAGGCTCTGTGCTGACAGATCAGAGTCTGGAGACTGCTTCAGATTCTGTGTCTCCCTTTCTTTCTGCCCCTCCCCTGCTCGCATTTTGTGTGTGTGTGTGTGTGTGTGTGTGTGTGTGTGTGTGTGTGTGCGCGTGTGTGTCTGTCTGTCTCTCTCAAAAATAAACATTAAAAGAAAAAAGAAAGAAAGAAAACTAGATACATCAGGGGCGCCTGGGTGGCTCAGTCAGTTAAGTACCTGACGCTTGATTTCAGCTCAGCTCACGATCTCACAGTTCATGGGTTCGAGCCCTGCAATGGGCTCTGTGCTGATGGTGCAGAGCCTGCTTGGGATTCTCTCTGACCTTCCCCCGCTTGTGCCCTCTCTCCACCTCAAAATAAATAAAAATACTTAAAACAAAACAAAACAAAACTAGATACATCAGACTTCTGAATATCTGCAATAGTGAAGTAAAATGTCTATAAATATCCAAATACATAGTTTGTTACTTATAACACCGGTTCTCAAGCTATAAATAGTAGACTATTCTCTATAAATGTAGTACAGCTGTTATTTGAATTTTAAGAGGCAAAGACTGCAACTGGGTAATTCTAACAGCAATTTACTTTTTCCCACCAACTCTCCTTATATTTCAAATTGGAAAATGTGTTCAATTTCTCATTCTTCACTTAAATGTATAATGTGATAGTCTCAATTAGGTCCTGACATATAATTTATTCTTGTACTTTAATTTCATTTACTGTATCTAATCCTCTGTTTTTATTCATCCAAACTCTAAATTGATTTTCATCCACTATTTTCATGAATGTATAAAAAACAAATTATAAAATCACTTGGGCAATGCTCACATTTTTGTGTCGCTTATTTCTAAATAAAAAATTACTATGCTGGTAAACCAGATACAAGTGACAGTTTAAGAAGCAAATACATCTGATCATTTTTTTCAGCGTTTACAGTAAGGCTTCATGCTAGGTATACAGTAACCAGCAAAACTGACATCATTCCTGAAGTTTCGTGAGAACTTCTATGGCTTCCAGAGACATTCTAATTTGTGTTTACAGAGCCTGCACAGAGAACTCAGCCATACCCAAACAAAACCCAAGTATTTTACACACATTTGCAAATGATACTTTATTAATTGAGCTACATTATGTCTGGGGCCGCGATGCAAAAAGAGTTTCTAAAATATTCAGTTGCCACCAAAAATAAAAGCCTTGGGATACCAGATGTTTCTCTGAATGAACACATATGAGCTGAAAGTTGGAAAGCAGAGAAAGAAATTCTTAAGAGAAATGAACTGGCTAGAAACAGGCAGTCACTGCAGAGAACTCTAAAATAAGATGGGCCTCAACATGTTCTGTATCTAGAGCATTCTCCCCAGCAAGTAGAGCTCTATCCTGCCTGAAACAGAACATAACATAGCAACTTCAGGCTAAATGTAATTTTCAATGACATTTATTAAACCTCAACATGAACTCGAAAATGAACAACCCTGACTACCACTGCCTTGGGTGCATTTTGCTGTAGGCAAATCATGCCTCAATAAACCTGATTTCAAAGAACAGCATCTAGAAGCAATTACTCAGTTCAGACTAAAATCAGCTGCATCAACTCTCTTCCTGCTCTTCAGTTATTCATAGTATAGCCACTGAACTCACTCTCAAAAACCATGCTTGAAGAATGGTAGACAAAAATGCAAACAATATTCACATAAGTCAACTTGTCTACCTTTTAGAAGCTATGATCATTCATTGGCCTAAAAAGGTGGTTTTGTTAAAGCACTTTATTATTTATTCATTTATTTAAAGCTTACTCATTTGTTTTGAGAGGGAGCGAGAACATGAGCAGGAGAGGGAGGGAGGGAGGGAGGGAGGGAGGGAGGGAGGGAGAGAGAGAGAGAGAGAGAGAATGAATCCCAAGCAGGCTCCATGCTGTCAGCACAGAGCCTGATGTAGGGCTCAAACTCTCAAACCTTGAGATCATGACCCACACTAAAACCAACAGTCAGACATTTAACCTTAACTGACTGAGCCACCCAGGTACTCCTAAAAAGATGTTTTAATAAATCTTGTCTTTGGCTTTTATATATTTTTTGTTTGTTTGTTTGTTTGTTTTTTTGTTTAGAGAGAGACAGAGCGTGAGCAGGGGAGGGGCAGAGAGGGGGGGAGACACAGAATTTGAAGCAGGCTCCAGGCTCTATGCTGTTATGACACAGGGCTTGAACTCATGGACCATGAGAACATGACCTGAGCCAAAGTTGGACATTTAACCGACTGAGCCACCCAGGAGCCCCACCTTGTCTTTAGTTCTTAAAAGTTGACACCAGGAAATCTCACCTTATTTCCTATTACTTCAAATGTAGAAAAAGCAAAGAAAACAAAACATACTGAATGCAATCATTAGATAAAAGACAAGCAAATCAAATTCATAACAACAGTGGAAAATTTCAGAGTTCTACCAAGGAATAAAACTATAAGCAGAATGCTGTCCAATTACATGCCAATGCTGCTTTCTTGAAAAGAAACCTCGAAGTTTGGGGTGGGGGTGGGGAAAGGGGTTGGTAATAACATGTAAAACTGGACAAAATGTAATAACATGTAAAACTGGACAAAAATGATACTGGCAAATTTTCCATGGGCTTTGGTTATTGCTATCTGTGAGGCTTCAAAGTTGGCTTGATTTTATTCCAGATAAATGTTTTTAGAATTCTGTAAGGTATGAAAAAAATCAAAGGTAACTCATATGTCTCAAATGATTAATTCTCTCGAATAGTTCTTAGCTTCAATCATGTTTAACCTCTAGATATGGTGTGTTTGCTAATTTAATTAGGTGATGCAGAAATGTTTCCATGAAGGCTAGCCATCCAAACCATCCAAACCTTGACTCTCTGAGAAGAGTATTCAAATATCTAAAATCCTAGATGGGGAAGAAGAAGACTTTTGTTGTATTTGATGCAAATCTCCTTAAGACCCTATTTCAACCACTGAGAGACACTTGGAGTTCAAACATAGAAACTGGTTCTCTGGTCCTTAACAAAATTTCAAATTGCTTTTACTGAGTCAAAAGTTCCATTCTCTTTTTAGAAGCAGGAAGGGGGAAAAATGATTACAAGTGACTCAAAACAAAGTAATTTATCTGTGCTTCATTAGTGAGATATTTTCGGAGCACTGCAACTGAAGACATCTGTGATGTTAAATAGTGTGACTTACCTAGTGCGGTTAGTACCAGGGTTGATCTCGACCTTGCTGTTTTACTTTAGATTTATCTTTGTGGGAACAGATAACACATTAGCTTTAGTCATAATTTAAGATTAAGGAATAACCACATGCTCACAAAATTTTTAAAAAGTACAATATGGGGGCTAAATATTTTCAAATCAGTAGGTAGTAGGATAAAGGCAAGATTTAAAAACGGGGCGTCTGGGTGGCTCAGGTTGAGATTCTGACTCTTGGCTGAGGCTCAGCTCATGACTCCAGGGTCGTGGGATTGAGCCCCATGTCAGGCTCCATGCTGAGCATGGTGCCTGTTTAAGATTCTCTCTCTCCCTCTAAAATATATACATAAAGAAAGAAAAAAGAAAACGATGTCAACTCATGAGAATCGTGTATCTTTAATTCTATCTCCAAAGTGACAACATAGTAACGTGAGTACTCATCAGAAATGCCCTAAGTGCACCCATTAGCATTCAATTTGTTTCTAAAGCTCTTTTCCACTAAATGAAGTTATAGCCTGAAACAGTAAGTATTCATTATTCTGGAACATAATTTTGCCAAGGAGCAAGTACACTTGGAAAGTTCTGAAGAGTAGCAGAAAAACCACAATTAGGATGCCCACTGATCAAGAGGCAACAATTTGAGCATTTACAAAAAAAAGAGTGTGAATAAAAAGTGTCTACTAGAGCTAATCCAAACAAGACACAATGCTTGATTGTTTCAACACAGATCAGGCGTGGATGCAATTTTTAGATGGTGGCACAGCCTAAAGGGAGCGTGCGATTGCTGTGTTTTCATAACCTTAAGAAATAAGTTCTTCATCTCCGTGGTATGAAATACCATGCACAGAAAAAGTCAGAAATGCGGGGCGCCTGCATGGTTCAGCCGGTTGAGAGTCTGACTTGATTTCGGCTCAGGTCCTGATCTCAGAGTTCGTGGGATCAAGCCCCACGTCAGGGAGTGGCGCCTGCTTGAGGTTCTTTCTCTCCCTCCCTCCCTCTCTCTCTCTCTCTCTCTGCCCCTCCCTCACTTGTGCGCACTCACGCACTCTTACTCTTTCGCCAAAAGATAAGAGTAAATTTTAAAAAAGGAGGGAAATGCATCATGATGTTCATAGAGTGATGAGCACAATTGTTACTTGATCTCGAATATCCTGTATTTTCTACATTGTTTAACAGTGAATGAGCACCACTTTTCCCGTTAGGAAAAAAATCCATATTAAAAGGTTACCTGAGACTTCCAAAGAAAAAGAAGGATATATGCCTCTTATTGGCCCTGCAGGAAGAAACCCTAAGCCACGCAAAAGTCCGCTGTGGGTTCCTAAATAGCCACACAGACTCTTGGATTATAAATATAGAAGTAGGACTGTTTTGTTGGTTATTTTGTTACTTCAGAAGTGCTATGAAGAAAGAAAGCTAGCAGGAGCCCATCTCACACTCAAAGACTGGAAAACCAAACTTGTCTAAGGCCGAGAAAACTATCGAAGGCCTTTCTGGAGGACTGCACGTTGCAGGAGCTGAGATGCCTGGTGATCTCCGGTCAGGAACGACCCCATCAGACCGCTGTTGCTATTGGTAACAACTTCCAGAGAGCCCCTTCTCCATCACTCCCTGCAGGTAAGACCCCCAGTGCATTTTCTCCTGCTCTCATCCGGCTGGAGACAGCTGCTCTGCCTTCCTGAACTGATTTCTGAACCAACAAGGCCCAGCCAGGGGACTATAACTCAGTGTTTCATAATTGTTGGGAGATGGATGGAAAAGAACTTGCTAATGAGGTGCTTATTTAACAAAGTCTGCAGACTCTTAATAAAGAGTTAACAAAGTCTGCAATGGCTTACTTCAACATATAAATAAAAACAGATTCAACGCTATCCCTGCAAAATGCCGTTCTCATGTGACTTCCATTCCAATGTGCATTTTGGGACACCGTGTGTGTACCACAGAACTGCCCACAACCCTCGGAACCCAGGGGCTTCTGACTTACCTAGGAGCATCCGTTTAACATGAGTGCTTCAAAAATGAAAAGAAAAAAAAAAAAAAAAAAGACAACTGCCATAAGCACAAGCAGAAGACGCAGCATCAACCTACGTGCCCCTCAGCAACCGGAGAATGAGAGGCGCCCTTGCCCACCAGGAGGGGAAAAGCAAGCGAGTCAGCAGCCCTGCCCCTCACAGACCTGTCCCGGTTAACTGGCCCCAGACTCCAGGGGAGGCTGGAGGAAGGTGCACGGGCAACCTTCCGGTACCGGCCCCTTCTGTGTCCATGACAACCGCAGGAAAAACGTCTCATCATCTCACTCACCCCCATACCAACTGAGTCAGGCTGCTGTGAGTGTCTCCCCGAGTCTGGGACCACACGGCACACAACAGCTCGGGCGCTACACGAGATGAAACAGAAATCACTTCGCCTAGGACAGGATCCCCTCCCACTAGTTACCCTCAGAGAACTCGCTGCTGCGGCTGCCATGCAGGTGGTGTGCAGAAAACAGCAACAATGTGAACTCTGTCAAAGTCTGCGTGGCTTCTTGGCTGGATCAATCTCTCTGTGAGCCGTGCTAGCAGCCAGGGCCTGTGCTTGTCAGCCCAAGGCAGTGGCAGCCAGAGCTGTATGGGTCTGGAACCACATGTGTACCGCCATTCTCCAAAAAAGCCACACAACAGTGCAGACCCTATCATTATGTAATAATCTAACGCAGAAATTAAAGGTCTCATGGGGCCCAGACGAGAAGCAGGAGAACCACAAGTGATGGGACAGACACAGCCTGAGGAGGAAATAAAAACATTCCGCCCACAGATTCATGTACGAAGGCACAGCTCTTCCTGTAAAATGCATATCCCCACATCTCTCATGGTATCCAGTCATTAAACATCCAGAGGACACCTCGTCTGTACAAGGCATGTGCTCGCCGCTGGGGGGAAAGGAACAGGGAAGGAACACACAAGAGACATGACGAGGGGCTCTGCCCTCGAGTTCGCCGTCTAGAGGAGGCAATAAGCTATTTGCACTAATTCTTCAGGAACATGGAGCCGGTAACTATCTCCAACTCGAGCGTGTGGGAACATTTACTCAGCACTCCACGGATGAACTCACAGAGCTATCATGAACTTCCGGTAAATGAACACAGGGCACTTCACGACTATCATTCTGCTTTACGGAAGTAAACAAACAAGCAAGGACGTGGGTAACACGCGAACAGAACGTTCACCGTAAGCTGTAACTTCAACCTATAAAACACTCTAGAAACAAGTGGAGAAGGAAGGACCGGAAGCCTTGGAACAGACATGTTCCTTCACAGACCCATGGTTCCCGAGCTGTGTGACCAGAATTCCCTGGGCCCCTTCATGCCTGTCCAGCTGTGCCCACCCTCCTGAGAAGACCGGTTGACCTCTGCGGTGGAGGTGGCTAGTGGGAGGTGTCCTTGGACCGAGGTCCCCATATGGTTCCTATATGAGCCCTGTCTCCTCTCCACCATCCACAGAGCTCCTCTATGGCCAATGGAGAAAAAGCCTGGATAGTCCATTAAAAAATAAAATGCCAAGCTCCCTCCCAAAACTCCAGACCAGTGCTATGGCTAAAGCCTGGCCAAAATGAAAAACAAGTCCTCTAAGTTCTGAAGATGACACACCCCAGTGATCATCTGCTGAGACAGTGCAAAGCAGCCGGGAGCCCTGTTTGCATCTGTCTGCGAACCCAGCCAGAACGTATGAGATGCTAGGCCCGTGAGGACTGGCCTCCACACAACAGCACCCAGAACAGCACTCAGGGCTCCTGCCCCTGCCAGCGACGCTCACGCAGGGACACTCATGAGTCCATGTGATGGACTCTAGTCCATGCGGCTGTGTGCACGGATGTAATCACCCTGCTGCAAAGTCAGAAGTCTGTATTAAGGGCCACGTTCTGCAGGCAAGAAGCCACAGCACCTGAAGAGCTTTCGTGAAAAACAGCTTTTCAGAAAACTAGAAATGTATTATTATTTCCCCCAATTTACAGGCCCTGAAATGCACATCCGTTCCTAAAACAGCAGCCTCTCTCAACTACACTTCCCTCTCACAAGGGCTGCCTGAGCCATCCTAATGACACAAGAGCACCAGTAGGACGAGCGAAGGCTCCAGCCAGCAGGCACCTTGCACTACACACACTGTATTCTCAAATAGGCTCATTCCACCTGGGGGCCTTGGTATCATAAAGGAGATGCCAGGAGGAGGCAGCTGTGGTTTGATAAAGTTCCCATGTGTTCAGACTCTAAGGAGAGTTTTCTGTACCTGCTGCCCCTCCCCACCCAACACCACACTGCTCCTCCCCCTCCAGCTCTCAAGCAGCTCAAGAACCAGTTGGCTTGCCTGTCCACAGCAGCGCGTCTTCAGCAGACACAGGTGAACAAGCTGGCCTCTGCAACATTTATCCTTCCCTTTATTCAGGGCAACAGGTTTGGGCCACGTGAATGGAGGAGCATGAGAATGATCAGGACAATGGATTCACTGCTTTTAAATGAGCATAACCCATCTCTGCTCAGCAATCCCACCAGGGTCACCAACATCCCCCGAAAGAATTCACCACATGGGAGGCTTAGGGAGGAGATCCCTGTCACTAACCCCCACAGCCAGGGCTATCCAGGATGCAGACATTTAAGCCAAACACTGCATTCAAGTTAATTCAAACAAACAAACAAACACACGTGGCAACAGAAGCAGGCAAAGGTCTGCAAGCATGTAACTGATCTGAAATCTATTTACTCTCACAGGGGCATAAGCTCTCCTCTGTCAGAATCCCCATATAAAAACATTCCTCTGCACTTAGTGTCACGCCAAGAATGATACTTCCTAACAGGATCTGATACACGCGCTTAATGGCTGTTTAATCACCAAGGCTGACTAATCAAGTAAAAGGCTTTGTCTTTTCAATTGAAAATTGAAGCTTAGCTCATACTTCAGATATTTTAAAACATTCCAACTGCAGGGGCACCTGGGTGGCTCTGTCAGTTGACCATCTGACTTCGACACAGGTAATGATCTCACAGTTCGTGGGTTCGAGCCCTGCATCGGGCTCGGTGCTGACAGCTCAGAGCTTGGAACCTGCTTCTGATTCTGTGTCTCCCTCTCTCTCTGCCCCTCCCCTGCTCATACTCTGTCTCTGTCTCTGTCTCTCTCTCTCTCTCAAAAATAAATTAACATAAAAAAATAAATAAATAGGGGCGCCTGGGTTGCTCAGTCGGTTAAGCGTCCGACTTCAGCACAGGTCGTGATCTCACGGTCCGTGAGTTCAAGCCCCGCATCGGGCTCTGTGCTGACGGCTCAGAGCCTGGAGCCTGCTTCGGATTCTGTGTCTCCCTCTCTCTCTGCCCCTCCCCCACTCATGCTCTGTCTCTCTCTGTCTCAAAAATAAATAAAAAAAAATTTTTAAAAATAAATAAAATTTTAAAAAGTAAAATAAAATATAAAATAAATAAAATAAAAATAAAACACTTCAGCTACAGAATGAAACACACGTAGCCTGGCCTTGCGCTCCCCAAATCAGCCTGTTGTCTCTAGATCACAGAGATGGCCTTGGGAAAGGCTGAAAAGTCAAGGCCATCAATAAACTGGCACCCAAGGCCCCTACCTGGCCCCTTCCTTGTTCCTCCAGCTTCTCCTGCCCCATCCTATTCTTTGCTTCCAAGGGTGGAACAAAGGGGTGGCAGGGGTGAACTCTGAGGGCACCATGAGGGCAAGGAGACGCTGATGGCAGAAACACTCCCCTGCACTCCTCCCCACTTCTCAAGCCATGAATGATGGCTCAGATGTTTTACGTGCACAAGGAACAAAGAGAAAAGCAGCACACACTTCGTGTTCGTTCATGTAAATGTACAAAGTATTTAGCACATCAAAACTTTTCTGTTATGTGCCTCTTTAGTTCTTCTGTATTTCTGCACACAACTGGATACCCTGATCGAGATGTCTGATGGCATGCATCGTTCCCTTATTAAAAGAAACTGACCACAAATGCACGTGCATATACGTTTGCAAGATACATATTTTTTTTGAAAAAGTATTTTAAGAAAACGACCAGGAAATTCAAAGGAAAATTACTGTAGTATGTTTCTAGGAAATAGTCAAGAGATATTTTCCAAAAAGATTATGGTAAATAAATAAATAAATAAGTGAATAGGTCCAAGGATAAAATACATTCACTTAATGGGTGCCAGACAACCAGATAAGTAAGTAAAATAGCTTCTTTATTTTGAAGTTTTTTTTTTTTTTTTTACGTTTATTTATTTTTGAGACAGAGAGAGACAGAGCGTGAACGGGGGTGGGTGAGAGAGAGAGGGAGACACAGAATCCGAAACAGGCTCCAGGCTCTGAGCTGTCGGCACAGAGCCCGATGCGGGGCTCGAACTCACAGACCGCGAGATCATGACCTGAGCCGAAGTTGGTCGCCCAACCGACTGACCCACCCAGGCGCCCCTATTTTGAATGTTTAATAGAGATGCTTTGAGTCTACGTCTCCTGTATAAACCACTGGAACAAGAGTCACCAAGCTGAGCACTGGGATAATAAAATCAGTCGCCTCAGGAAGAAAAAGAGAGGCACAGAAACCCAATATTACTGAACACAATGTATCAGTACCTTCAGACAGCCATTGCCCCTGAAGTCAATTTCTGTCTAGGTAGAAGTAACCATCCAAGAATGCCCTACACTAAATAAAGCCTACTAACCACTAATTATATCCTATTAATAGAAATATAATCAAATACTAACCCACACTTTATGAAAACCTACTATGTCTAAGGTAACAAAGACCAGCACCCAGTAACTAGAACTCAGGGCTGAAGGTCCACGGTCATTGCAAAGACAAAAGAGTCTTTCTGACATATACACTTCAATCAAAAGTAATCAGAAATTTCATAATACTTCAAAAGAATTGTGAGGTTTCCTACTTTAATTACTCTTTTTAGATGTAAAAAAAAACAAACAAAACTTCGTATATTAAACTCGGAATGACTAAGAAACAGTATTAGGAAGAAAACCCGGGTCAATGAGCTTTAAGTGTTCCACAGTAATAAAAATAGTAAATTATCAGCACTTAGTATGTGCTATGTGGCAGGTACCATGCCAATCCCTACAACCACTACTATGTCTGGCACTTTCATTATTTCCATTTTATAAACGAGGAAACCAAGGCACTGAGGTTTGAGGGACTTGCCCAACATTTCACAGCCAGTAAGTGACTCAAACATAAGCAGGTGGCCCCCAAAGTTCACACCACTACACCATTCTGTCACAATGCTTTGTTCTTCATACCCAACTAACGGCCACAAGGCAAATAAAAGATTTCCCTTCGTGGAGAGTAAAAGCTCCAGGTTGGATACAAGGTAACTTACTATACTTAAGAAATTTTAAACTCCGTTTAGGTTAACTTTTTTGTAGATAGGTCGACTGATTTCAATATATCAAACTACAAAAGCAAAGATGAACCCTGTACCATTAGAAATATTCAATTATACACATAAGAGGATGCTTTGTTCAGTTTTTAAAAGAAAAAAAAAACTTTTAACATTGATAGTATGTGCTTTACTTTTTTAAATGGTTTCATTTATTTTTGAGAGAGAGAGAGAGAGAGAGAGAGTGGGAGGGAGGGGCAGAGAGACAGGGAGACACAGAATCTGAAGCAGGCTCCAGGCTCTGAGCCATCAGCACAGAGCCCGATGCAGGGCTCAAACTGGTGAAGCAAGAGATCATGACCTGAGCTGAAGCTGGATGCTTAACTGACCGAGCCACCCAGGCACCCCATAATAGAATGTGCTTTAGCCTGAAGGATCAAAGGAGTCAAGATGCCGACAACTGTAATGATTGATGTACTACCAAATATCACAGACACCAGGGACATCCAACTGCACGTCATAGTCTATGGGTGACCTGTGGTGATGCTCCCATCAATTCCCAGGAGAGAATTAACCATGTGGTTATTTTACAAAGCTAAACTTAGCTTTACAAAGCTAAACTGTATTTTACAAAGCTAGACTTATCCAATGTTTAAATTCTCATTATATCCTTCCTTCTGTTGTTAAGCAGTTTATTTTATTAAATGAAGTATCAAGACGCAGTTGGTGTTTTTGTGTGCTCGCCTGGCACATTTTAAAGAAGTTGGAAACTGTTTATCCAAAGTTTTATTTCTATTGTTTTTTTTTTTTCATTTTTATTTTTTTTTAACTAAGCTCTATGCCCAACATGGGGCTTGAACTCACGACTCTGAGATCAAGAGTCCCATGCTTTACTGACTGAGCCAACCAGGTGCCCCTATTTCTATTTTTTTTTTTTTTTAATTGCTTCTCAAGTCTGGGAACCAATGAGCAAGGAAAGAGTTTTAACTCTTGGAAAAAACTAGTTAAATAATAACCTGGCTAGAGAACTTTAAAAAAAAAAAAAAAAAAAAAAGTCCCTTAGGAGTACAGTAGGCCAGCAATTTTGGAAAATTATTTCCACTGCATAATTCATCATAAAAGCACAGACTAAGCTGTCATCCTCAAGAGATGAATATTATTCTATCAAACCCAGCAATAGTTCAAGGCTTCAAAAACACTTAGTTATGTTGCCATGCTAATGTTACCTATTTGTTCTGTAACTCCAGGTCAAAAAAGCAGATGTTTAAAACTGGATACAGTTGCTCAGATTTAACACCATTATCTTGATAAGCTTCGCAAACACACTCCTCCCTACTTACTCAAAACATTACCCTTGAAACAAGTAATTTTAAGGATCTTTCTCAATGTAATAATGTAACCGTTACAATTTGTATAGAGAAGTCTAAACTTTAATTAAGTATATAAATAGAAGTAAAGATAGAGAACAAAATGACAAAACAAAACAAAAAACCCTAACAGTTTGTTACCCATTTTTGAAAAGGGCAATTAGAACTGTAGGTTCAGCCATAAATCTTTAAACATTCTCTGTTTAGCTGAGATAATAGATAAGTGGGCATATAAAGCATCAATTCTGAAGACTTGATTATTAATCCATTGAAGGTAAGTCTATCAAAAGGTTTGTTAGGGGTGCCTGGGTGGCTCAGTCAGTTAAACATCTAACTCTTGATCTCACAGTTCATGAGTTCAAGCCCCGCATTGGGCTCTGTGCTGATAGCACGGAGCCTGCTTAGGATTCTCTCTCTCTCTCTCTCTCTCTCTCTCTCTCTCTCTCTCTCAAAATAAATAAACTTAAATAAATAAATAGCTGTTAATCTGTTCAACAAACTACATGTGGGTTTACTGTTTGTGGCCTTCCAAAATGTGGGATAAATCTACTTGGTATTCGTAATACAACGTCTGTACATTTCCCCACCGTTTGCCCCTTCTGGTTTTCCTCTGAGGCCCCCAGCTTGAGACAAAGGAATATTTGTGGTCCTAGGTGGTGGATGTACAATCCAGGGAGTGTCTCCTCAAGACGACCCAAAGAGCTAACAGCAGAGAGTAAAGCTTCCCTTTCCTCCAAGGCTTCCTTCCTGTTCCAAGACTCCAAACTTCTTCCCCCAAGGGAATGGCAGATGCTTTCCGCACACTGCTCCTAACAGCAGCAAAGCTCATCACACCTACAGAGCAGACACCGAAGAGCCGCCCGGAATCAGTAACCCCATTCTGCGTTCAAAAGAAAGAGTAAGAGAGCACAAACCAGAAGGGACATACGTGTACACGCACACTCTCTCTCTCTCACCCTCTCTCTCCCCAACCAGAGCTGGTCCCACAAGGGAGGATGGGAAATACAGAGCATCAACCAACGTTTGGAAGGGTTGTAACAGGACCCTCAGAAATAAAACAAGCTACCCAAGGACACTTTAGGCAAATAGCTCTGGAAATGTCATCTCTCCACCCCCATGCATACATGCTTATTACATTAAACAGCTGCATGCCTGGGAGAACAGCTTAAAAATCACTGGTTCCCAAAAAAGCACAACGGTACTAGATGAAAACGAATCCAAAGGTCCAAATCAGATGATTTACAACCCCCTGTGGGCGCATCCAGGAGCTGGTGCCCTAGCGGAGGTAGGAGGCACGCAGAATGTCTGTGAGGGACCCAGGCTCCTCGGCTGGCTGATAACGACTTCGGAGAGCGAGAGCTAGTGGCTGTCTCGTTTCACTTGACGCCTTCACTTCTTGCATCAGCTAACTGCATGGCAAACCGCCGGTTGAGAACAGTGACCCTGTCCTCCCTAGTTTTCCTGACACTCTGAGAAGCAAGTTACAACACAACCCACTTCAGTTCCTATAAGCGTTACCTACTGACACTGTTGGATGCAACTGTACATGTAGGCACAGGTCGGAGCAATCTGAATTTCAGGGCTGAAAACACTTTACCGCTTATCTGGTCTAGCCCTCAACTTTGCAGATGCAGAAGGTCATACGGAAAAGGATCGATGGCCAGCTCAAGGATCCGTATCACGTCAGTGGCAGAACCAAGCGGCACCCCGGCTTCTAGCTTGTCCCGCTGTGCAGACCCCTCCACATACAAGGGGTCCCCAGGCTCTGGGACAGAACAGGAGCAGAGGCTGGGATGACCCCATCGTCACAGGGGTCCACGGCAGGGAACTGTGGCCCACAGGCCGCTGGAAAAGCTGAAGAACCAATGCTTCCCGGTAAGTCAGTATCCAGGGATGGGCCAGGCAAGAGGCAAGGGCTCTCTCTACATCTAGATAATTGAGGTACTTCCTTTCCTACTGCTGCAATTCAAGTAAAAACAAATAAGCAGAGAAATTTTTATGACACACACCTGGCTAGAGAGCAGGAGGCTTTTTTTCTTTCCTTAGCGGTAGAGAATTTATTTAGCTTTGTGGGGCTTTACTTCCACAACCCTATGAAAGTTCCATAAATTATGGGAATAGGGTAAATATTTAGCCTGAGTTATGAGGCTTTCCTACATTAATTTTCAGAAAGTTAATGGTTATGAGTACATGATCACAATCAAAATGGTAAAATAAACCCAAGGACAAGGTGTGACACTGGCCTTTAAAACCTGGTTTATTAAGCTGGACCAGTGATTTTCAACCTTGGCCACACATGAGAACCAACTGGTGATCATGTGAGTTAACCGCCTCGGACATTCAAGCTGGTCAAGCCTTCTAATGTCTACACCTCAGACTTCTAGTTTTCAAGGATGAGGCCACAGACTTTGTGGAACAGACAAGTCATACCTACTTTGCTCTATCTGAATTCCTGACCCACAGAATCCATGGGCATAAGAAAATGGTTGTTTCAGACCACTAACTCTTGGGGCAACTTGTTAAACAACAATCGGAACTGGGACATGTGAAAAGCATTTAAAAATCCCAATGCCTAAGGTGCACCCCGGCTTAGCCAGAAAGAAAGGGATGGAAGTCATTGTGGGACCCCCAGACATCTATTTTTAAATCACCTCGGGGACACCTGGGTGGCTCAGTTGATTAAGTGTCCGACTCTTGGTTTCAACTCAGGTCATGATCTCTCAGTTCTTGAGTTCAAGCCCTGCATTAGGCTCTCTGCTGACAGCTCAGAGCCTGGAGCCTGCTTCGGATTCTGTGTCTCTCTCTCTCTCTGCCCCTCCCCCACTTATACTCTGTCTCTCTCTCTCTCTCTCTCTCAAAAATAAATAAATGTAAAAAAATTTGTTTTAATTTTTTTTAAATAAAGCACCTCAGGTGATTCTAATATGCAATCATGTCTAGACCTGGGCTGTCCAATACGGTAGCCATCTACCACGTGTAGCTGTTTAAATTTAAATTAAAATTAAATTAAGTAAAATTTAAAATACAGTTCTTTGGTTGCACTAGACACATGTCAAGAGCTCAGTAACCATATATGGCTAATGGTTACCTTATTGGATGCAGATATATAGAACATTTCCATCATCACAGAAAATTTTATTAAACAGTGCTAATCTAGACCAGTTCTCAAAGCTCAGTCCTGAGCTAACAGACCAACATCACCTAGAAATTTGTTAGAAATGCAAATTCTTAAGCCACATCCCAGACTGACTCAATCAGAACTTTTTTGGGGTGGGGGCTCTCCAAATAACTCTCACACACACTCAAGGGCAAGAACGGCTGGTCTTGTTACTGACCCTACAAAATCATTTTCCCATGACCTATCTCATATTTAAATCTATAAATCATCAGCTTTTAATTCCATTATAATGTAAGAGCATAGTTCATGTAGTCATATAATTCTAAAGGTGTATTTTTAAGTTAGCAAATTTGCATGAGAAGAAATGCCTTTCAGTTAGCAAAAATTCTAAAAAGTCTCATAAAGATGCTCTCAGTTATTTATAATCATTAAGAGAAACAATCTTTAGGCCCCAAAACATTTAAATGGTTAAAAATTACATGAAACTCGACAAACCATTCAATTATTAAAATTATAATTGTGAAACTTATGTTGCATGACAAAAATATAAATGAGAGAAAAGCAAAACAGAAAACTGAAATTGCAGATCTGTGTATTACATGGACAAGGACAAAATGAAGGTAGAGGAAAAATAAGAGTAACTGGTTAGTCTTGGCCAGACAATGACTCCCATCCCTTTTTCTTTCTGCCATACCTCTTATAAAGTTAACTATGGAAAAACATTTTAGAGTATCTAAGGAAGCAACTTTCCAAAAAGATGTAATTGTGCTTTGATGTGAAAAGTCCATTGCAAGAACAATTTTGTAAAATAGTTCTACTACTTTATCAGTGACTCACTGAATTGTTCATCTCATAGAAACACGCAATCAAGACAGGACTGAGGCAAATGATTAGGCTTAGACAAGTTATCCTTTCCTGAGAGTCACAAGGATTTCTTCTTTCTACTCTTCCTTTTAACCTTAGATTCTACATTCAAATAGAAGGATTGTGTATTTTTACAAATAAAACTTTAGAAAGATGTGAAAACCTGACATTTTTTCTTTTAGTTTCCACATATTTGTTGAGTGATAAAATGCCAAATAAACTAATTACCCAGGAGGAATTTCTCACATTTTCTTCTTACATTTGCAAGCATAAAGTCCCAGAAATGTTTTGTAGAGTGGCCTTCTTTGAAAGCATAGCTCCTGAATCCCACATAAATCAACTCTTGATTGTTTTAATACATGTTTTCATATAAATTTTAGCATTACTTCCTTTATCGACAGCTCCGTTGTTATTAAACTGAATTTCTTACGTTGTCAAGGTACGGTGTAATCTTTCTGAGTGTTTCTGTGTTGGTTTCTCTGCTATTTTGTTTCCTATGCTGGTAATATTCTCCAAACTCCTTTAAATTCTAAATGCATAAACACGTTCTCTACTCTAGCTCCAGGGAAAATTTGAGAAAAGGTAACTGTAGTTGAATAACTCTGAGAAACCTTGATGTCTTCAGGAAACCTGTTCCTGTAAATTTCTTAAAAATATGAGTGAGAAGCATATTTAATTTTGTTAAAAATTGGAAACAATCCAAGTTATCCACTTATGTCCAACTAGATTTTACCAGAAGAAGCCAAGTTAACTGGGCTGATAAACTGGCCAGTTCGGTACCATTTAGAAAAATTTTCCCAGCCCCATAAGCATACATATTTTTAAATGAAAATTGACTCCAAAAAAATCTCTCAACTAAAATTTTTGCAGGAGTGATGCAAAAATAAGATTTTTCTACTTTTTACAGCTTTTTGTACCAGCTACAACTAATTATCTTCATGAATGCTGGTAATTAAGCATTGTCTAAGGCAACTACTACCTTCAATTACAGGGTTTACATATGCTCTTAAGAAAAAGGAAATCGGGGCGCCTGGGTGGCTCAGTCGGTTAAGCGGCTGACTTCGGCTCAGGTCATGATCTCGCGGTCCGTGAGTTCAAGCCCTGCGTCGGGCTCTGTGCTGACAGCTCAGAGCCTGGAGCCTGCTTCCGAGTCTGTGTCTCCCTCTCTCTGACCCTGCCCTGTTCATACTCTGTCCTCTGTCTCAAAAATAAATAAACGTTAAAAAAAAAAAAAAAAAGGAAATCATTATTTTTATTTCCATTATTGGAAGTTCAACAGAAAAAGGGTTGGATAGAAGGTTTTAATGATTTTTTTTTTTTTTTTAAGCAGTGAAGAGAACTTACAAAATCCTTTGTGTTGGTGTGTTGGTCATTCTTGAATCTGGGCACTGAGAATACAAAGATGAATCATATATAGTCCTTGCCCTGGAGAAACCAGAGTCTAGCTGCATTCAGCTCCAACTGAGCAAAGGTCCTTAACACAGAAGACGGAGATCAACACAAACAAAACAACACACTTAAAAGAAAAAAGTAGACTATATACAGAAAACTATCATTAATGTCCTCAGAAAGGGAGTGAAAATACCAAGAAACAAAAATAGGCTACTACAAAAAAAAAAAAAAAAAAAAAGTCAGAGGCCAAATAATGAGTTCTTGGAAATTAAAAGTATGATAGCATAAAAGAAAAATTAAACATAAGGGTTGAAAGATAAAGTGGAGAAATCTCTTAGAAGGTAGAACAAGGACACAAGTTCTCAGGTCAAAAAGGCCTATTGTGATTTCTCAAAAACAGAGAAGAATATTCTACAAGATTCTAGAAAGTGAAAATCTATGTAACATCTAAAGGATTAGAAACCTAACTTTGGACTTTTCAACAGAAACATGGGAAGATAAAAGACAACAGAGCAACCAATGTCTTTAAAATGGAATTTTTTTTTTTTTAATTTTAATGTTTATTTTTGAGAGAGAGACAGAATGGGAGCAGTGGAGGGACAGAAAGAGAGGGAGACATTGAATCTGAAGCAGGCTCCAGATGCCCCTAAAATGAATTTGATACCCATGTAAACTATCAATGAGATGAGTGGGTAGATTAGACATTTTCATGGTTTCAAAAAACTTTGCCCTTTCTATGGAAGCCACTAAAGAACATGCCAGGGCTCCTGAATGGCTCAGTCACTTAAGCGCTGACTTTGGCTCAGGTCATGATCTCCTGGTTCTTGAATTCGAGCCCCACATCAGGCTCTGTGCTGACAGCTCAGAGCCTGGAGCCTGCTTTGAATTCTGTGTCTCCCTCTTTCACTGTCCCTCCCCTGTTCCTGCTCTGACTCTCTCTCTCAAAAATAAACATTAAAAACAAAAAAGAATATGTTCTACAAAATTAAGACAGTAAACCAAGAAAGGAAAAGGAAACAGAAAAACAAGAGATTCCACACAGAAAAGAGATAAAAGGAATCCTCAGAATAATGTGACAGGCAACCCCAGGTGATAGCTAAGTCAGGCACAGAAGACTACCCATTCATAAAGGAGCACATTTGAAGGCTTGAGATAAATGTCTCTAAAAAGATGAGATCAAGAGAGAACTTAATGTATTTGAATGTTCTTGAATTTCCTGAAAGGAGATTTAGGTAAGGAGCAGATAAAATTTAATGATTTAAATGTTGAATTAAGGATAAGTACATAGAAAAAGAAGCAAATTAAAGAAAAAAGAAAAGCAACTGTTAACTCCAGGGGGGAAAAAAATTGTATGACAATTTTTTGTGGTGAAAAGAAACCACAGAAGAGCACATGGCTCAACTGTAAACAGCTAATTATATTATATAGTCATATAAATAATGTAAATACTAAATATTCATATTATCAAAATTACCATATAACCATACTGGGGAAATGGAGGATGGGAAGAATTTGGGGGTGAGGTGGGGATAGAGCATTGAAAGAGAACACAACACACATAAGAAACTAGCACTACCAGTATGTTATTCAGAAATATGAAGGGAAATTCCAAAAGAATAGGCTAAAATTGCT
The DNA here is from genome assembly GCF_018350215.1 of Panthera leo. Taxonomy (NCBI): domain Eukaryota; kingdom Metazoa; phylum Chordata; class Mammalia; order Carnivora; family Felidae; genus Panthera; species Panthera leo. The sequence continues at coordinate 11,246,147 of NC_056683.1, read as the reverse complement.
ATTATGTAGTTGCCTCTGGGGAAAGAAATGAAGAAGAGGATTCCTTCTTTTTTTATCACAGCCCTTATAAATTATAGAACTACTTCACACTTTAAATTATGTGCACTAGGGGCACCTAGCTGGCTCAGTCAGAAAAGCATGTAAATTTTGATCTCAGGGTTGAGTTTGAGCCCCATGTTGCATGTGGAGATTAAATAAATACATAAAGTGCACAGATTTTATACACATATTACATATATACATATATGTATTCAGAACCCAGCCTCTTACCCACTAAACCTGTTTTTCAAATTATAAATTTGTAACCCATTAGTGGGTTATGAAATCTATTAAGCAAGTCAACCATCATTTCTAAAATGAATTAGAACAGAGAGGGATAGAAAATAACAGATACACTGCATATAGTAAAATTTTTGTGAACCTTCATACACGTGCATACACACAAACACAGTCCATGATGTTAAATGTAGTTTTCACTGTGGACTATGAATAAAATAATTTTAAAAACACTAATCTACATTGCATTATAATTACATTTAGTCTTATTTCTTAGAAGTAAGAAATTCCAATCTACCTTTATTTTAAAACAAAGACACGGAAAGCACTGACAGATAATGAAAACATTCCATAATAAGCTCTTTAAAATACCACGAATGTCATGCATGAAGAATGATCACTCTTAAGTTAATGAAATCTAAATGCTCTGCTTTCTTACAATCGACTATAATATTTGAGCTAGAGAGAAATATAACAACACAGAAAACAGAAGAGAATTCAAAGTCACCCAAATAATTTTATAATGTGGAATTTTACTGATCCTTAGGTGATCTATTTTTTAAAATTTCATATGACTTTCACTAATTTCTAAATTTCTGATCTACAAAGATACTTGAGCAGAAGGTGCCATCCTAGAAGCCTTTGGAATAGCAGGGAAAGCCAGCTTGGAAGAAAAAAAAAAAAAAACTACAACATACAATACATAAACTAGAAAATATATACACAGTTGACTAAGACATAGCTTTCTCCCACAGACCAAGCATACCCTTTACAAGCTACACCACACATCCCGCAGTATGGAAAAATCGGTCAAGAAGCTAAAACTTTGATGCTTTTTTACTAAGAGCCTAAATTTAGCCCATTTTTCTTTCCACCTAGCTGGGTTATACATGCACATTGCTGTGAATGCTTACCCAACAATTCACTTACATAAAATAAGATCAAAACATCTACAGAAACAAGTTCCATTATACTCTTCATAATAAAGCTTCACTTCCTAAAAGTTATAAAATCAGGTTCATAAGCTACCCATCTGTGTTTTTAAAACCACCACTCCCATCCAAACTGGACATAAAAAAAGAATGAGTATTAACATATGGGTATTTAAAGATATTTGTTGAAATATACATAAACAATAGATTCACATGTGTGTATGTATGTGTATCTAAAAATATACATTGTTTCGGAGAGATGAGGGGATGTGAGAACCAGGGAGACAGCAGGGTGAAAGAGTTTGCACGATGTGTCTCTTGATACTTTGATTTTTAAACTATTACCTGTTTTGGCAATTAGGGCTTCTTATTCTCTTCCTCTTCCTGAACTGCCTTCCTTCTGCATCCTAGTCCATGTGCTGTGTGCATAGACACACAATCAGCCAGAAATAATCTGTGGCAGGTGTGTTTTCAAGCTTTCTTTGACAAAGAGGACTTTCTCCTGATCTTGAAGATGTGAACCTACACTCTTAGCAACCACAAGGCCAACACAAATGCTATCATCTGTCCCTGCAGGATGCCAGGACCCTTGGTCACTTCCTCAGCCCTTCCTCAGTACCCCCATCACACTGGGGGACCTAACTCAGTGCAGACATTTGCTGAGTGCCTGCTGTGTGCCAGGTGCTATTTGGAGGCATGGGACACAAAGGGAAGTAAGATAAGGTACCTGCCTTCAGGGAGCCTGCAAACTCAAAAGGAGACAGAAGAGGAAACAGGTAATTTCCAAATGATATGGTACATATCAAAAATATTGTGGGCCCATAGTGATCTTTGGATCCCCTGTGCCGAGAGAGGTACCTAAATGATCTGAACATCGTAAATATCTCCTGAATGGTAAATGCAATAGAATTTTAAGAAACATATTCACATATGTCTTAATATTTCAAAAAGGTGATGAGTATATGTGTCAACTATTAACCTGATATTGTATTATATATTATATATATTATATATATGTCAACTATTAACTCTGTAGTGTATTTTCTTATAATTTCAACACAAATATCTTTAACCTCAGAAGCCCCATGATCTTTTGGTCCTTAACATGTAGTCTTGGCTTTGATTCCATAAAGGAGGAAAGTTGTGAAAGCTAAGCCTGTTTCTTTCCCTGGAAATCAAAGCACCCTTGCTTGGTTTTACTTGTTAAGACTGAAAACTTTCACCCACTAATTTAAATTTTCTACTCATGGTTAATACATTGCAACTTCTTGCAATTTTCAGCAAAATAATAATTCTCACTTTGACATAGGTCTGCCAATATTATTTAAACACTTGAACTTCTAGGTAAGAAAAATAATATTCCCACCTTGCCCTGAGCTCTGTCCCAAAACAGATGATAGAAATGAACTGCAAACATAATATGAAGCATGGCTGTAATTAATCAACCCAGAGCCCAAGGGAGGAATCATTTCTATTTTTAAATGCACTGTTGCTTTAAGTGAAAACCTGGTGGAGAAATAGGACACCAAGCCGCATAATGAAAATCAAAATGCATTTGATGTCTCCATCCTTGCAAAGACAATAGTCCTAACCTACAAGCGGCTCTGTGGAGTTGACTCCACTCAAGTATTCTGCAAACTGCATGACCGGTACCCAGGCAGAATTCCACAGAAGGGTCCATCCACCAAAGAATCCTATCTGTCAGGAGGACAAAACAAGAGAACTCCCATGTTTCAATGCTATTCTTACAGCTTCAGAGAAGGGGCTATTCCAATAAGCAAGCAGATGGATAAATTCCCAAATCGTCCTACAAACCTTTACTTAAAAGACCCTGATTAGTATCTGCAGTGGTGGCCCTAAAAATGATCAACTAGTTATTGAGCATTTCTAAACAACCGTCTACAGTTATCATTTCTATCCAAGTTCCACAGAATTAAATGTTTCTCTCCACGAATCACAAAGCTCATTTCATTAAACAGTAGCTAACAGTAGCACTCCCTACCGTTAAGAGTGGCAAGGAGCAGGTGCCAAACCAGCAAAGGAAACAGAAGCTACAACTACATAATAGAAGCTAATATTAATGTTCTACCTGTTTCCCCCGCTGCTTTGAAGAATCTGACCTGGCAGAATTTGGGGGGGGGGGGGGACAACATAAAAATACCCAGTTTTAGAAAAAAATGTTGATGCTGTGTGCACCTAATTTAATCTGTAAATATTTAAATTTACTCAGTTGGCTCGTTAGCACCATGAAATATACAACTATAGTACTACGAATGTATCTAAAAATAATATAAATATTTACAATGCATCCAAAAATATTATCCAAGGATAGATCCATTACTGAAAGCATTTAACAAACATTTGAAGTATAACTTAGCAATTTACTATCACCATAACAATCTGCTATAGGTAGTCTGAAAACTGAATAAAAATTTCTAGCCTCAGTACAAAATGCAAAGAACTCCCAATCTCACGTCCTGACACCTTCTTCCCCAAAATTTAGCAAAACTGTGCCTGAACACCACATGATTATGTATTTCATTAAACAGTAGCTAACAGTAGAGCACTCCTTATGGTTAAGAGTTGCTTCCTTTAGCAATAAAATAACAAATCCTACTTCAGTCTCTATTCAGTGCCAAACCTCCCAAGAGCACAAATCACTAAATTGTAGCGCGTAGATCAACAGGTGACTTTTAGAAACACACTTAATACTCATGTCCCAGAGGAATTAATTCTGTCAAACTTACAGTTTTCATCTTTCCTATTTTTACAAGCTACTGCACTGCGATGCTGAATGAATTCCAACCGTTTTCTTCTCAGGGGCTTACCAGAAAAATGCCAAATATTCAAATTATTTTAAGGCATTTTCCCATACTGCTGCGTGGAATAGAGCAGAATTAATAAGGATCCAAGAGTTACCACTTTTCAAATGCAAATATGTTGCCATCTAGTAAATGCAGCCCCTTTTTAAACATCCCCCCAGTGTCTATGCAGCTCAGGGCACTACTTTTGTTTCCTTGAAAATCAAAATTCGCGCATTACATTCAGGCATTATCTAGACCCAGCACCAACAAAATAATAGACTTTAAATGGTCCACGCCTCAGCCTGCATCATACAATACTGTTCGGCTTTATTACGCCCCCCCCCCCCCTTCATTTTACATACAAAGTCCCTAAGCAATTCTGCCAAATAAAGCACACTGTGAAGTGGTAGGGGCAAAACGAGGGGCAATGGGTTTCACGAAAACAAGGCCTTGGGATGGTCCCTTGCCCCCTCAGGCCTCAGTCTTCTTTTCTGTAAAATGTGGGGCTGGTCGTCCGTAGGGTTCCCTCCGGCCCCCTCTGTCCGGGTGCCGCGAAGCCGGCCGGGGACGCAGCGGACTGGTGCCGGCGGTGGCCCGGGGTGCCCTGCCTGAAGCCACTCTAGACGGGAGGGGACAAGGGGGGGGGGTGCCGCGGGAGGAGAGGAACTTGGACTTGTAACAGCTTCAGACAGGAGCGTGCGACAAACTTGAAGCCGTCCCCGTAACCATACGGAAGAGCCATCCCATTTTCCGGGCTCCCACTTGTAGGAGACTGCGGGTGGGACCCCCCTGCCCGCCCTCTCGGCTCCCCTTTACCTTTCTCCCTGTTTGGTGTTAGAAGGAGGAGGGTGCAGGACCGTTTGATTCCCTTCCATTTCCACCACGCACTTGGTGTTCAGTTCCAGTTCTGAAAGCAAGAGGGGAAGGGGGCCGCTGCCGCAAGCCGAGCATCCGCGCCTGCAGCCCCCAGGGCGCGGGGCTCTCCCGGGGGGCGGCCGAGCCGGGAGCCCGGAGCCGGGAGCCGCGCGCCCGGGAGGGGGGGGGGGGGGCTCCGCGGCCAGTGCGGCGCCGCCTCCGCCCCGGCCCCGCCGCGCTCTCGCCGCGCCCCCCCCCCCACCGGCCCCGCGGCCCGCACTTTCCAAAGTTGCCCCCGCCCTCGGCCCGACCACAGAGAAAAACGAGCGGAAAGCTGCTCACCTCGCCGGTTCATGGGCCGGACCCGGACGGCAACTTTTACCTTCGTATCCGACATGTTGGCGGCGCCCGCTCGGCCCCAGGCGGCCCCTCACGCGCCGCGCCGCCGCCGCCGCAGCCGCGCGCCCCCCGAGCGCGGCCGCCGCCGCTCCGCCGTGTGCTCCGCGAGGCAGCGCCGAGGCGCGCGGGCCATCCCGGGGGAGCGCGACGCGGGGCACGGCCGGGCCCGGGGAGGGGCGGGCGGGCGGGCGGGAGCGCGGGGCGGGGCGCGCGGCGGCGGCGCGGGCGGGAGGAGGCCGCGCGGCCGGGCCCAGGCGCCGCTCTAGCCGCGCCGGCCCAGCCGAGCGCGCCGCGCCGCCGCCCCTCGCGCCCGCCCCGGGCCCGGCCGCGCCGCCATCTTCCGCGCCCCGCCCCGCCCCACCGGGGCCCGGGGCGCTGGGGAGGCCAGGCCTGGAGCGGGGGGCGCTCGGCGGGGTCCGGAGCGCTGGGGAGTCCTGGCCGGGGGTGGGGCGCGCGGCGGGGCCTCCGGCGCTGGGGAGTCCGGGGCGCTGGGGAGACTGGGGCGCTGGGGAGGCTGGGCCGGGGGAGGGGGCGCGCGGCGGGGCCTGGGGCGCTGGGGAGGCCGGGCCGGGCGGGGGGCGCGCGGCGGGGCCCGGGCGCTGGGGAGACTGGACCGGGGTGGGGGGGCCGGGGGCCTGGGGAGCCCCGGGCCAAGCCTGTGCCGGCACCCGCGGCCGCGGGGACCCCCAGGAGCACCGCCTGGAACTTGAGTCCCCCAGGGGGACCGCTGTCACCCGCAGACCGGGAGCCCCAGGGCGCACCGGGTGGGCAGGCCTTACCCACGGAATGAAATACGCTGCGACCGCACTGCCAGCACACCGCCCCCTCCGCCCGCCCCACACCCGGTGCAGCGGTCTTTTCGGGTCCAAGTGGGGGCCCGAGGCTAGAAATGAATCTGTGCATCTGTCGCCGACAGAGTGTGTGCTTCTCAACACCGCTCTCGCTTCCCTTCCCTTCCCTTCCCCTCCACTTCTCCTGGGCGAGAGACGTCAAGTAGGCTGGGAGGGTCATTCGCTCTTACATAAGAATTTAATAGCAATGGATTCTGTCGTCCTGCCAAATGCAGACCTCGCTGCCAGGGCGGAACTGAGTGAATCTGATTGATTCTGTTTGGTTCAACAAGTGCTTATCGGGAGCTTACTGTGTGCCAGGCAATTCTGAAGCGCACCGAAGTTTAAAATTCAGACTTTAAATCTGGGAGAAATATTTCTATTTTGCTTACATGTAGAAATTCAGTCATTCACAAGTTCATTGAAATTTGTGGGACTTGGGGACCTACTGTGCGCACGGTGCCATAAAGGGTGCACACAGCATGAATAAAACAATGTATGTGTCCTGTTCTGTAGACACTCTGATGGGAAAACAGCACTGGATTCAGGTATAATGCCAGACCGTGTGACCAAGCGGTGGGAGAGAGGTTCCCTGCTGTCTCCCAACAGGTGCCACGTTGTGGGCTTGACTCTAAGTAGTGCTCATTTCTATCTTTTTTTTTTTTAATTCTTTTGTTTATTTATTTTTGAGAGACTGTGAGTCGGGGAGGAGCAAAAAGAGAGGGAGACACAGAATCCGAAGCAGGCTCCAGGCTCTGAGCTGTCGGCACTGAGCCCGCGCAGGGCTTGAACTCATGAACTGTGAGATCATGACCTGAGCTGAAGTCTGATGTTCAACGGACTGAGCCACCCAGGTGCTCCCCTCCTCATTTCTGTCCTGTTGCAGGGTCTGCTAACTCAGTCCACCCATTCATCTACCCAACAGATGAGTACTGAGGACCTACTATGTGACAGACACTGTTCTAGGCTCTTGGAATATAATGCTGAGCAAAAGAGGCAAGCTAGGGATGGATGCCCAGGTAGCCCAATTGGTTAAGCATCCAACTCTTGATTTTCGGCTCAGGTCATGATCTCATATTTCATGAGTTCAAGGGCACTGAGGGTGGTGCCTGCTTGGGATTCTCTCTACGTCTTTCTCTGCCCCTCTCCCACGAATTCTTCCTCTCTCTCTCAATCTCTCCAAAATACATAAATAAAACTTAAAAAAAAAGAAGAGAGGCAAGGTTAACAACTTCCTGGGGCTAACCATCTAGTTCTATGCCTTTCTCCTCACTTTCTGGCTACTCAGACATCCTCTTAGACTGAGCTTCCTAGGGGCGCCTGGATAGTTGTCGATTAAGCCTCTGACTTCAGCTCAGGTCATGATCTCCCAGTTTGTCGGTTCAAGCCCCGCATCAGGCTCTGTGCTGACAGCTCAGAGCCTGGAACCTGCTTCCTATTCTCTGTCTCCCTCTTTCTCTGCCCCTCCCCTGTTTGTGTTCTCTCTCAAAAATAAATAAATATTAAAAAAAACAAAACAAAACTGAACTTCCTAGTTTTACCCTCTACAATCTCTCCTATACCCAGCTTCCAAGCTGATTTTTTTTTCCTGATTAAAATTTTATCCTTTGATCATGCATGCTATTCTATCGCTCAAAAAAACTGCCTCCTGGTAATCTAGTACCCTATTTAATATTACCTCCCCTGTTCCTGAAATCCTTCACTTCACCCAGAACCTTTTCACAAGTAAGATTCCATCCCCATGCTATGCCAATGTTCTCTAGTGTCCATCAGAGTGAATTAGAGAGGGTTGAATAGTGCCTCCCAATGATATGTTCAAGTTCTAATCCCCTAGTACCTGCAAATGTGACCTTATTTGGAAAAACAGGGTCTTTGTAGGCATTAATCAAGTTAAAATGAGGTCATCCTGGGATAAACCTTAAATCTAATGGCTGGCATCTTTAGAAAGAACCGGGAGGTTTGGACCTCCACACATGGAGAAGATACCCATGTGAAAATGAGGGCAGAGATAGGAGGGATGGAAGCCACAAGCCAAGGAATGCCAAGAATTTCCAGAAGCTCTGAGAGGCTAGAAAGAGGCAAGGAAAGATTCTTTCCTCGAACCTTCACAGGGAGTATAGCTTTTTCAACACCTTGATTTTGGACTTGTAGCCTCCAAAACTGTGAGAGAATAAATTTCTGTTGGGTTAAGCCACACAGTTGGTGGTAATTTGTAACAGCAGCTGTAGGAAAGTAATACAGGGATTAGCGTCTCTTTCCCTCTTCCCCAAACCCTTCTCATTTCATGTCCCTCCACCCTTCATTTTAATTCATTGTCATGTCATGAAAGTCTTGAATGCCTGACTAAGAAGTTTCAGCTCCAGAGGTCCTTGGGTGGCTCAGCTGGTTAAGATTCTGATTCTCGGTTTTGGATCTTAAAGTTTGTGAGTTCAAGTCCCACATCAGGCTCTGTGCTGACAGCTCGGAGCCTCGAGCCTGCTTCGGATTCTGTGTCTCCCTCTCACTGCTCCTGTCCCACTCACACTCTGTCACTGTCTCTCTCTCTCTCAAAAATGAATAAACATTACAAAAATTTTAGTAATAAAAAATAATAAATTTTAATTAAAAAATTAAAAGATAAATTTCAGCTCTATTCTTTTTTTTTTTTAACGTTTATTTATTTTTGAGACAGAGAGAGACAGAGCATGAATGGGGGAGGGTCAGAGAGAGGGAGACACAGAATTGAAACAGGCTCCGGGCTCTGAGCTGTCAGCACAGGGGCCCGATGCGGGGCTCGAACTCACGGACCGTGAGATCGTGACCTGAGCGAAGTCGGCGCTCAACCGACTGAGCCACCCAGGCGCCCCTCAGCTCTATTCTAAAGGCAATGGGAACTGAACCAAGATTTCGGTTTGGAAGCCAGGGACTGACACGTTCAGAGCATCCTGAGGAATGATTCAGAGCACTGTTGTAGTCCTCTTGATGACAGGTGGTGACGGCTAGAACAAAGCCAATGACAATGCAGGGGGAACAGGTGCAGGGTGTATTGTAGAGAGTGGAATGAATGACTTAGCATCCAACGGGATATGATATGAGGACTGGGAGAGGCAAAAGGGTTGCTGGTGACTGGGGAAAGGTCCAGAAAAATGATGCCCATAACCCACCACAAATGGATGAGAAGTCTTAAGATGAGCGGGGAATGATTAACAGGGTGCTGCTAGTTAAATAGCCCCCAGGGGCTCTTTGCTGAGTCGTCTTTCCTTCCATTTCCTTTCCCACTGCTCTCCAACTTGAAAGGTCCAGATTAGTCCTCACCTCTTCTAAGAGGGCTTACTAAACATTTATTCTTCAAAACAGTCTAGCCTGAACTCACTCGGAATCAGATCTACTCAGAGTGAGAAAGTGCCTGTTTGGGGTCTTCTAGACCCTTCTACAACATCCCCCAAAGTGGTCACCCCTCTGCTTGAGTATGTGTGGTGGCAGCATGCTCACTGCTGGGTGACTCGGTTCTAATGTTGTATAGTTAAAGGAGATCTCGGAAGAATCCAACCTGCCTCTCTGTAAATCCCAACCGTCGACACTCCGAGTGGGACTCCTCATACACGCGACAACCCTTCACAGTGAGAGCCACCTCCAAGCGGCTCTCACTCCACGTGAAGACTTCTGTTCCTCAGAATATGCTGTTCTGGTTATTGCTGTTGTACCTCACATCCTCCCCAAAACCTAGCAGCTTAAAACAATCTGAGAAGAGCTCACCTGGGCAGTTGGGGCTCTGGTTTTATCACAAGGTTGCAGTCAGATGGGATCTGGAGCTGGAACCGTGAGGGGGTCAGAACAGCCGGAGCAGGCCGGGTTTTTCTCTGTGTCTAAGTAGTCTCAAGGTTCTGTCTCCATGTGGTCTTTCTGCATGGGTAGCCCTTGAGCTTGCTTCCAGCGTGGTAGTTAGGCTGCAGGGGCGAGCATCTCAAGAGCACATGTTGTATCAGCCTTTATGACCTTACTTTACAAGTCCTGTGGCATCACTTCTGCCATAGCCACACAGCCCTCCCAAACCCAACGTGAGGACTATCGTTCCCTTATTGCAATGGGGGAAATAGCAAAGTTGGTATTTTCAGAAGATCATGCAAGGTGGGTGATATTCGCAGCCCTTTTTGGAAAATACAGTCTGCCATGTAACCCCTTCTTTCTCGACTCCCCTGGCCATCCTCTTCCGAAAGTGTGTCGTAATAAAGTCAGGCTGAGGAATAAGATGGGCTGTGTTCGAATCTCGTCTCGCATGCAGCCTGGAACACGCTGTTTAACCCCCATCAATCTTCAATAGGTTCATGCGGAAATGGGGAATCTGAGCTCCTACCACACAGGACGTAGTAGACGCCTTTTGAGTAAGTGCCTGACATGCAATGTTCCCCGTTTCTCCTTCCCTCTCCCCCTACTCCTCACTCCTTGGCTCCCAGGCTTCAGCTGCCACGATTGTACTATAGAACCACATCTGCCTGGAACAGCTCATCGGAGCCTGAATATTCTGGGCTATTCTGCCACAAGCTGAGTCCATCAGGTTCCTCTCCCCTTGAATTCCAAGGGTTGGGACTGCAGATGTGACCCTTGGAATCAGGCTCTCTGGTTTGAATTCTGAACCTTCCCTTTCTGAACGAGAAAATCTGTACTAACTCTTTGGGGCCTCGGTTTCCTTGTTTGTAAAAAAGGATCATGGTGATAGGTGAGGAAAAGTACCTACTCCATAGGGTTGTTATTAGGATAAAATGAGTTAATACCTGTGACGTTCTCGGGGCGCCTGGGGGGCTCAGCAGGTTAAGGGTCCGACTCGTGGTTTTGGCTCAGGTCATGATCTCACAGTTTGTGGGTGAGATCCCACAACCCCCAGCTGGGCTCCAGACTGATGGTATGGAGCCTGCCTGGGAGCTTCTCTCTCTGCCCCTCCCCCTGCTCTCTCTCTCTCGAAAATAAATAAACTTTAAAAAAAGTATTTAAAAATAGCTGTGAAGTTGTCATCACAGCATTGTGAATGGGGGCTGGCACCCTCTGTAATCAACCTGAGGGCTATGGAATGGCTGTATTTTGCATGGTTACAGGAGGCCCAGAACGCTGCTCTGAAGGATAGTCATGAGGCTGTTGTGCAGGACATTTAGAGAACAGAGGACTGTCAGGGTTTCTAAAACCTTCCAGGTTCCACTTCTAGGCTGTGTCAAGGCTGAGCTACTTTCCTGCTCCTAGATTCTTACAGCAAGGATAGAATTGACCTGGGAAAAGTGCCAATGTGAGTGAGAAGACAAAAAGATCCTCAGTGAGCAGCAGCTAATATACTCTGTCAGCATGGAGAATGTCAATAACTTACACGAAATGTTGCTGACATTGAGCTCCATCCATTAAGTCCCTTCAGAAGGGGGGGAGCATTTACAGCTGGAGCCACAGATGATAAACATGAGGAAGAAAGAAAGGGAAAGCTTGCACTCTGGGGTCGTGCGGCCCAGGTTCAAGTTCCATCTCTGTTGCTTGCAGGCTGTGTGACCTTGTTCCAGTCACGTATCCTCTCCCTGCTTCCATTTCCTGATCTCTAAATGGTGATGATGATGGTACTTACCTTGCTGGGCCAGGATCTGACCAGGGTAAGGGTGAAACAAACATCAGGTGTTGTTACCATTATCATCACTATCACTATGATTAATTGATCAGGACTCCCTTCCGTGAGCTTAAGATTTTTAACTGGATGGACTTCTTAAGGAGAATCTGGAACTTTCTAACGCATCTCTGCTTGGTTTTTCTTATTCCTGCCTATTTAAGTGAAGAAAGCAGAAAAAAAAAATAGAATAAAATAAAAAATAAATAACAAAAGTATGCACATGCTCTTCTCCGGCAACATCAGGGAAAGTTTTGAGAGCCAGACAATGTCCCATGTGGAAGTCAGAAAAAGAAGCTTAGGGCTCGGAAGGTAGCTCATGGAGACATGAGCCTGCTGCATAGAAGTAAAGGCTCATGTGAGAGCTGGCTTAGCCCGAGAAGAACCCTGACTAGAGCTGAGCTATGGAAAGGCTGGTGGAACTTCCCTGACAGCACAGCCTGGTCCAGATGTTCCTTTCAACCGTCTCTACAACCCCCAAAGACTGGCTTCATTCACTAATACAGCTGCTGTGTGCCCCGTATATACACGTTATGCATATGCTCTTTGTTAGGAGGAGTTCGTTAATAGGGCTTTCTTTACCTTAGGAACTGGAAATGCCATGGGTTCTGAAGAACTGGCAGATACCTGATAGCAAATATCCCAGGGATTCTGGAAACATCTGTCGTGGTTCCAAAGCTAGCCCAGTTGGAAGTGGACTAGCACTTGATGCAAAAACTGCTAATGCCTTTGGTCTACAAAGAGCCAAAGAGTAATGATGGAGCAGACAAATCCTTAAGTAAGAGGCTTTCTATAAATCTTGTTTAACGACTGTATTTTTCAGCCTAGGCTAAGTGACATCACGGTGACCAGCAATCTTAGTGGCTTATAAAGACAGGGCTTTATGTCTCGCTCACGTGATATCCATCACAGCCTGCCTGGTGGTGACTCTGGGGCCATCATTTGCATTCAGCCTCCTATGCTGATGAAACGGCCCCTTGCCAGGACAATGCTAAATTTGTGGCAGAAGGAAAGGAAAAAGTGTCAGACCACACAATGGCTCTTCAAGCTTTGGCTCAGAAATGGCACATATCACTTCTCAGTTTTCACTGGACAAAGGAAGCCTCACACCAGTGCAGCAGGAAAGAAAATGCCTCCCCTAGAAAGGGTGTTGCATTGTCATATAATAAATATATATTTTGGTGTCCATCCGTTGCTCCTGACTCACAGCTCCTGAAACTTGTAATTACCTAAGTGATCAGAACCTAGGAGCATCTTTCCTTACAATGTTGGAGGTCTTGTCATTCATTCCTGAAGTAGCTCCAGAGCATTAACATCAACTCCAGTGAGTTGAGGTGATATTTGAACAGCCGCAGGATGGGACTGGTTACCAAGGGAGCCAACCATGTGACTGGATTGGAACTTTCAGCTCTATTTCCCATCACCCCTAACTCAGGGGTGGGGAGAGGGGCCGGAGGGTTGAATCAATCACCAATGGTCAATGATTTAATCAATCGCGCCTACACAATGAAGCCTCCGTTAAAAAAAAGGGGGGGGGGGGCGGGTGCCTGGGTAGCTCAGTTGGTTAAGTGTCTGACTCTTGATTTTGGCTCAGGTCATGATCTCACAGTTTGTGGGATTGAGCCCCGTGTCAGTCTCTGTGCTGACAGTGCGGAGCCTGCTTGAAATTCTCTCTCTCTCTCTGCTCCTCTCCCACTTGTGTGCACATGCTTTCTCTTTCTCTCAAATTAATAAATAAACGTAAAAAAAAAAAAAAGATGAAGTTTGGGAAGCTTCCCACACTGGTGAGCTCGCAGAGGTGCTAGGAGGGTGGTGTCCCCTGAGACAGCATGGGAGATCCACACCGCTGCCCACACACCTTGCCCCATGCATCTCCTCCATCTGCCTGTTCCTGAGTTGTATCCTTTTAAAATCAACCAGTAATCTAATAAGTACGGTTGATCCTTGAACAAGGTGGGTGTTGGGGGTGCTGAACCCCTGCACGGCCGAAAATTCACATATAACTTTTGACTCCCCAAAAACCAGAACTACTAATAGCCAGGAACTGATCAGAAGCCTTACTGATAACACATATAATTGACTAATACATATTTTGTACACTATATGTATTATATACTGTATTCTTCTAATAAAGTCAGCTAGAGAAAAGAAAATGTTATTAAAATCATAAGGAAGAGAAAATACATTTATAGTACTGTACTGTATGTATTGAAAAAAATCCACATACGAGTGGATCCTTGCATTTCAAACCTGTGTTGTCCAAGGGTCAACTGTAAACTGTTTTCCTGAGTTCTGTGAGCTGCTCGAGCAAATTATCAAATGGAGGAGGGGGTCATGAGAACAATGGTTGTAATTGCTGTCTGAGGTGGTAGAAGGCAGTCTTGTAGGATTCAGTCCTTCACCTGCGGGATCTGACACTAAATCCAGATGGATAGTGTCAATATTGAGTTCAGTTGTAAGACATCCAATCTGTATCCCTTGAAAATTAAAGAATTGCTTGGCGAGGGGAAAACCTTCCCTACATTTGTGGTACAAAAGTATTCAGTGGATAGTTAGTAGACAGAAAACACAGTGAGTTGTTTCCTCAACAGAAGGGCTCCAAGCCATCTGCTACGATAACATTTATATTTTGCAATAGTTAACAGTAGCAAACATCTATTAAACATTGACTACTTACCAAGCACAGTTCTATTATTTAATGCTCACAATAACCCTGTTATATTGTTAAAAATAATAATTTTTACATTATTACCATTATCTGTCATTACACTGATCAGTAAAAACTAAGGAGAAAACTTAGGTAACTTGTTCAAGGTCACATGTCTGGCGTGTGGTGGCCTTGGGATCTGAATGCACATACCCATTGAAACATGTATGTGAATGGCTTTCCTAAGGGTGATAATGGATTTGTCCTGACTCATCTGTATTTTTCTGGCACAAAAGATAAGCATTATAAATAAGTCTGTTAGGATTATGTTTTACAGTTTAATGCGTAAGGTATCTTCCACAAAAGAGTCACAGAATACTGTAGGAGATAAAAGAGAAAACAGTTTTCTTCATGGCAGTGACCTAGGATGTAGGGGGTAGAATTTGCAGAGACCATTGGGCTCACTGTGGCATCGTAGGAAAAGTAGACTTTGGTGTCCTACTGAGTGCTGTCTGTTTTCCACTTCTGTAACTTTCTTGCAGTATTTCCTGTGGATATTCAAGCCAGGAGCCCTTGCGTGTAAAGTGGCTACAATAATATCTGTTTCACAGACCTGTTGTGAGGAGGAAGTGAGATAACGTGTGCAGAATGCCTGGCTTGGTGATTGGCACATACACAAGAAATACTCAGCCAATGGTAACTGTTATTGTTACTATTGCTGCTGCTGTTATGCAGGGAAGGACAGAGGTTTGATACGCATATTTGTGGAAGTGCAATCTATGTGGAGCTCCGGGACTGCAGGAACGCGGAGGCGGGAGAACGATGGAAGCTCCTGGGGCAATGCTGGAGGGTCGGTCCGTTCCGGAGAGAAACCAGATGGTGAAAATGATCTGGGAGTGGACTGTGGCAGCTGCTGAGGAGAACCTGAAGTAGAAGACAATACTGGATGGAAGGCTTCATCTCTACTTCAGGTTGGATCAGGGCGTCCTCTTGCCCTGCCCTCTTCTGAGCGGGGCCAGTGGCTGAGCGGAACACAATCTGAGATCTCTCTCGATGCACAGACCCATAACTCACCTTCATAAGCACGGTGACCTGGCCAAGGGTCCCAGACCTGGCTGACTGTTCTTTGGAGCCTGTTGAAACAGCGATTCCTGGTCTTCTCTCACACAGAGATTCAGGAGGTCAGAGCTGGGCTGATTCTGGAACGGCACATGCCCAGACTGGCATCCGGGAATGGGTTGACAGTAGCTTGGTAAGTCACATTGGCCACAGCCCGCGATGTGAGGGCAGAGGGATCATTCCTGGCTGCTGTATAGCCTTCGTTCCCGAACATGAGCTCAGGAATGGTTTGGAACTAGACAAAACCAAAACAAAGCAAGGTGAGGAGAAGCCTAAAACAAAACATAGGCGTTTCCCAAGGAATGTAACCCTCTGCAAAGACTTCAAGTTGGAAGTTGTGTGGGTAAGTATAGGGGAATCAGAGCACTTTGGTTTTGATTCTAGAGAGATCATTGATAGAAAATGGAAAGCCCCTCCCCACCCCCCGCCCATTTATTAATGAATCCACTCATTTATCTGAGCAGCTGGCACATGAAGTATTTGTGGGAATTGCTGGAGATTCAGAAACAGACATTGTCTCTGCTAGGGATTCAGAAACAAGCATTGACTTCACTGGGGACTCAGAAACGGACACTGTTGGAGCATCTGGGTGGCTCAGTTGGTTAAGTGTCCAATTCTAGATTTCAGCTCAGGTTGCTTGATCCCAGGGCTGCGAGATCCAAGCCCCACATCAGGCAATGTGCTGAGTATGGAGCTTGCTTGAGATTCTCTCCTTCCCTCTCCCTCTTCCCCTCCTCTGCTTGTGCTCTCTCTAAATAAATAATAATAATATAATTTAATTAAAAAAAAAGAAACAAACACTGTCTCTGCTGGGGACTCAGAAACCGACATCATCGCTGATAAGGACTCAGAAACAAGGGGTTCCAGGGTAAGGGAGGAATAGCCAGACGCCATCCAAGGTGGACCACGCTTTCCTGGTTGTGTGAACCAGTTTGGTGGGGAAACAGTAATTTCCATCCTGAGGGAGGCCTCACACTAGAAAAGACATTTGAGCTGGAGCCTAATGGCTCAGGGGTAGTTTGCCAAGCAGGGAAAGCGAATATCTTAATCAGGAGTCACTGGGCTGCAAGAAACTCAAACTGGCTGAAGCAAAAAGAGGAGTGTGTTAGAAGAACACATCTCCTTGGGGAGATAAATACCACAGGCCTCATGAAGGGCTGTGGCCATAGTCTGGAAAGTCAAGAATTCAAATTACTGCCTTGTTTCCTTTCAGCCCTGTGTACTTTCATCTGTCTCTGTGTGCTTAATTTAGTCTTCTCTCTCTCTAGATGAGCTTTGTATGCGTCATGAAAAATGGCCACCTTGACACCTTTGTGCGTGGCCCTCTTGTTCTGCCTCCCAGGACTGGCTAAGCACACAGAGCAGCAAGCAATCGCTTGTCTTGTAAGTAAACTCGGGTCCAGTTAAAGTCAGAGTGTGTGTGTGTGTGTGTGCGCATGTGTGTTGGAGGGGAGGGACCACTGATAGAGACAAGGAACCACAAGTGTTCACAGACTGAAGAAATGGCTGAGTCAACTGGGCAGAAGACATGGGTATGCAGGGGGGAATGGGTGGCCAGCAGAGTGGAGGAGGGAGAGGAAGACTGGGATCATGAAGTAGGGGGTCAGGGAGTCAAAGGCACTGAGGAGGGAGGGAGGCTGTGGATGGAACCCAAAATTTTCTGGTCTTGGGTGTGGTGGGATTGGTAGTGAACTTCCCCATCTCATCATGCTTATTCTGCTGTTGCAATTTCCCCCAGAAGAGGGTTTTTTTTTTTTTCATTTGGCAGAAAAATATTTGCTGATTTTTTCCCCTATGTCACTTTTTTAAAGTTTCGGTATTTAAGTAATCGCCACACCCAATGTGGGGCTCGAACTCACGACCCTGAGATCAAGAGCCACACGCTCTTCCCAGTGAGCCAGCCAGGTGCCCCCTCTGTATCACTTTTTTTTTTTTTTTTTTAATTTTTTTTT
Source organism: Panthera leo (assembly GCF_018350215.1). NCBI lineage: Eukaryota > Metazoa > Chordata > Mammalia > Carnivora > Felidae > Panthera > Panthera leo. The sequence continues at coordinate 11,228,719 of NC_056683.1, read as the reverse complement.
TTTTAACGTTTATTTATTTTTGAGACAGAGAGAGACAGAGCATGAACGGGGGAGGAGCAGAGAGAGAGGGAGACACAGAATCAGAAGCAGGTTCCAGGCTCTTGGCCATCAGCCCAGAGCCCTACGCGGGGCTTGAACTCACAGACCATGAGATCGTGACCTGAGCTGAAGTCAGAGGCTCAACCAACTGAGCCACTCAGGCGCCCCCTCTCTGTATCACTTTTAAGTGTGAGATCATTCAGTCAGATTCCTGTCCCTATGATCCTGCCTGCCATTTCTCTTCTAGATGTGACCCACGTCTAAGCAACCACAGGAAGCAGCCTGAGTAGGAACGAGGAGCTCCTAGAACAAGCATGGAGGGGACCAAGTCGGGGCTGTTCCATACCTTCTGCACATTGTGCAAGTGTTGGTTTTCAGGGGACGGGGCGTGCCGGGGAGGGGGTGTGTGAAGGAAGCATAGTCTATGAAACATAAAGAAATAGTCTGGAAAACATGGAGTGATGCGTGGAGATCCTTTTGAACCATCTTGTCACCTATGGGTCATATACAAAGTGTCCTGTCCCAGAAGCAGAAGGTCCCAGAACATTCACTCAGTGACACAGAAGGAGAGGATGAGTATCTCAAGGAGAAAGAAGTTTGGGGCTGGAATGCTGGTCTTTGGTGCTCTGCTCATTACTACTTTCCCCAGGCCACTTGGGTTACCCCATTGCCCTAGCCTGCTTCCTTCTGCAGGGACATCTGTCCGTTTCTTGGCTTGTGACCTGCATACGCTATGACACTCTCACACTGTTCAAATATTAGATAGTGTAGAGGATTTATAAAGTCATCAGCCCTTGTCCAACTTTTTCTCCCTCCTACATTATCCCCCGGCCTTATTGGGATGTTCAGTCAGAACAGTGCTCTGGTCAACAAACATGTAGTGATACATATTTTAAGTTTTCTTTCAGTCAAGTTAACACCAAGACTGACAACTAGTGAAAATTCCATTGGGAAAGCGCAAATTAACTTTGTTTGGAGTCCGTTAACGGCAGCTGTAACTTAAAGAATATTTCCCTCTTCGTGGAAGCGAAAAGACCTTTTTTTGCTTCACTAGAAGACTTGGGATACCTCTCCACTCCCTTGAACTATGACTCCTAACCTCCTGGGGGCCTTGTTAAACACTTAACGTAGATCCTTGCCTGGGTCGCACACTCCTGGAAAGTGTGTAAGATGGAAGGAAACAATACTGTGCAAAGTGTTTCTCCAGGAAAACGTGTGTTGGTGGGAGCTAGGGGGAGTTCGGGTTCCAGATGAAGCCCGCTTGCTGGCCTGCTTTCTAGGTATCACTGTAGGTACGGCTTGGTAACTTTAGAAACTATGTCCTGAAGATTCTGTCAAAATCCTGGGACAAATGGAAGAGATACAGCTCTGAAAATGAGTGTCCCTTTTTAAACAAGAAAATCCCATGTTTTTGTGGAGGAAATCCTGTACACAGTGTCAGCGGATAAATGTGTTTCCAAAAAAAGGATTGTAAGGCAGCATTTGTAAGACCATCGAGAACCCCTCTGGCCCCATGAATGCTTTCTCCAAACAAGATAAACCAAGTTCAAGCATCCATTGGCCTTAAAAAGGCTTTAGCTGCATCCGTATGAACTGCCTCCACAGTCTACGAAATCATTATTATAAAAGGTCAAAGATCCTCGCATACTTGACAGGAGGAACAATACGTTTTCCTGTAAGAGCTTTCAGTTCAAAACTTAACCAAACGCAGCATGTGGAGTGCCAGATCCCCATTCACACAAACTGACCGGAGACAGGTATTTGGGGGCGCATCAGAAAAATTTCAATATGGATTGGGTATTTGATGATAATTACAGAATAATTATTACTTTTGTGAAGCAATAATAAGATTCTGGTTATGTAATTAAATGTCATTTTTTCTTTCAATGTTTTATTTATTTTTGAGAGAGTGCAAGCGGGGGAGGGGCAGAGAGAGAGAGACACAGAATCCGAAGCAGGCTCCAGGCTCCGAGCTGTCAGCACAGAGCCCGACGCGGGGCTTGAACTCATAAACCATGATATCATGACCTGAACCAAAGTCAGACGCTCAACCAACTGAGCCACCCAGGTGCCCCTCAAATGTCATTTTTAAAAAATGTTTATTTATTTATTTTGAGAGGAAGAGACAAAGGGAGGGCAGAGGAAGAGAGAGAATCCCAAACTGGCTCTGTGCTGACAGTGCGGGGCTCGATCTCATGACCCTGGGATCACAACCTGAGCTGAAGTTAAAGAGTCGGGGGCTTAACCAACTGAGCCGCTCAGGCACCCTGAAATGTCACTTTTAAGATGATGTACACTGAAGGGGCGCCTGGGTGGCTCAGTTGGTTGTGTCCAACTTCAGCTCAGGTCATAATCTCACAGTTGGTGGGTTTGAGCCCCACATCGGGCTCACTACTGTCAGCACTGAGCCGACTTCAGAGCCTCAGTCTTCCTCTCTCTCTGCCCCTCCCCCACTCACATTCTCCCTCTCTCTCTCTCTCTCAAGTAAAATAAATAAACATCAAAAAAAGTAGATGTAGGGGCACCTGGGTGGCTCAGCCGGTTAAGCATCCGACTTCAGCTCAGGTCATGATCGTGCGGTTCGTGAGTTTGAGCCCCGCGTCAGCCTCTCGCGGTTCTGTGCTGACAGCTCAGAGCCCGGAGCCTGCTTCAGATTCTGTGTCTCCCTCTCTCTCTGCCCCTCCCCTGCTCATGCTCTGTCTCTCTCTGTCTCAAAAATAAATAAAACATTTAAAAAAAATTTTTTTTAAAGTAGAAGTATCATGATGTCTGGGACTTGTTTTAAACACTTTATCAAATATGTATAACAGATGGTACAAATGTGGCTAAATGTCAATTATTAAACAGGTGGCATTACGTTGGGGGTTATTATAATATTCTCTTGATTTGGAATGTTTGAAAATAAAATAGATACAAATAAAAACTTTAAAGAGAGGCTCTAATACTATAAATAGTTGATTTCTCACAAAAGAAGTGGAAGGAAGCGTTTTGTAAATGGAAGTGATAATGAACCTGAAATAGGTCATTTGTCATCGTGCAAAGCAAATTTAGTTTTTTAATGAACTTTGTCAATAATTCATGATCAGACACAATGATGGTATTGAACACAGGAGCCTGACCAGAATAAAGAGATCAGAAGGTTAAAATAATATAAAATATGCTTTATTTACATTAATCCCAAAATGCACTTTTAGGTTGAAAAAAAGAAAAGTCAGAGGGGTTTTCTTTAGTATAGCTTTGATAATTTCTAACAAAAATTGTTCTTGTCCATGTAAATTAACTATAGTGTTAATATTTTTAGTGTTGATTGATTTTTTTAAAACATGTGAGTTAAATTTACAGGTTTGTTTACATTAGTGGAAAAGTAAAACCAAATTTCCTGAGCCCCACCAGTGAGAAACAAGGTTATTCCATTTGTGTCTGACGTGGTAACAGGAGGATCTCATATGACACTGTGTGTTACCGCGTGGACCACATTGATTCATTTGCATCTGACATGGTAACACTAGGATCTCATGCAGCACTGTGTATTACCGCGTCGATTCCCATTGCCCCTGAGGTTGCTACTGGTGGAGAATGCTTCCCCATGACCAGACTTACCTCAGCAGGACTTCACATACTTAACAGTAGTGGGATTTCAGCTTACATCGCAGCCTTATTCTGCCCACTGCGGGGTGCAGGCACATCTAGACTGTTTTCTGAAGCCTACGAGGACCGACCTGAAGGCCGTGGATTTGAAGAGCATCCTAGGACAGAGCTCACTCTAAGGGGAGAAGAAATGAGGCATAGAGCCTTAGTCACTGAATGATGGGGAGCGTTCTGAATAAAATAGAGGGGACTGTGCTGTAAGTCTGTATCAGTCAGAATACAAAGATAAAACAGAGGGTCCCCTTAAATTAGGATAAGTTGAGGAGAGTTTGGGGACCTTGAACAGGGTGAGGGGGACCTAGGGACAGTATAGTAACCTGGGTTAGAACCAGTGGAACCAATCAGAATGGCTAAAATGAACAACTCAGACAACAACAGATGTTGGCGAGGATGCAGAGAAAGAGAACACTTTCGTACTCCTGGTGGGAATGCAAGCTGGTGCAGCTACTCTGGAAAACAGTATGGAGGTTCCTCAGAAAATTAAAAATAGAACTACACTACGACCCAGCAATTGCACTACTAGGCATTTACCCAAGGGATACAGGTGAGCTGTTTAAAGGGTCAGATGCACCCCAATGTTTATAGCAGCCCTATAGACAATAGCCAAAGTATGGAAAGAGCCCAAATGTCCATCAACAGGTGAACGGATAAAGAAGATGTGGTATATATCTGCAATGGAGTATTACTCGGCAATCAAGAATGAAATCTTGCCATTTGCAACAACGTGGGTGGAACTTGAGGGTATTATGTCTTTCAGAGAAAGACAAATGTATGACTTCACGCATATGTGGAATTTAGGATACAAAACAGATGAACATAAGGGAAGAGAAGCAAAAATAATATAAAAACAGGGAGGGGGACAAAACATAAGAGACTCTTAAATATAGAGAACAAACAGAGGGTTGCTGGAGAGGCTGTGGGTGGGGGATGGGCTAGATGGACAAGGGGCGGTAAGGAGGACACTTGTTGGGATGAGCGCTGGGTGTTATTTGTGGGGGGGTGAATGACTGGACTCTACCCCTGAAATCATTGTCGCACTATACGCTAACTAACTTAGGTGTAAATTAAAAAAAAAAAAAACCCAGAACCAGTGGAGATCTTGCTACACAGAAGCATGCAGCCAACGGCGACTCCCCTTCCCCCAGGGAAAGTGACAGGAGAAATACTGCCTCCCTGAGGGACATACACCTCCCACGGGTTGACCCGGCTGGAATGAGAAGGGAAGAGAGCCCACCTGAGGCAGAGCAGGAGGGGGGCTCCTGGAGGGTGGGTGTGGGGTGCACATACAAGAGGTCTGGCATACGCTTTACTCTTCTGTCCAATATCCGCAGAGCAGCTAGAGCAGTGTTTCTAAAACTTTTCTTCGATTGTGTCATTCCTATATTCAAAACCTCCCAGTAGCGGGGTGCCTGGGTGGCTCCGTCGGTTAAGCGTCCGACTTCGGCTCGGGTCACGATCTCACGGTCCGTGAGTTTGAGCCCCGCATCCGGCTCTGTGCTGACAGCTCGGAGCCCGGAGCCTGTTTCAGGTTCTGTGTCTCCCTCTCTCTCTGACCCTCCCCCGTTCATGCTCTGTCTCTGTCTCAAAAATCAATAAACGTTAAAAAAAAAAAAAAGAAAACCTCCCAGTAGCTTCCACTCACACCTGGAATTCGTCTAACCTCCTTGGCGGAGCCCATGGCACCATCATGTCTGGATGCTGCCTGCCTCCAGCCTTGCCTCCGAGCCCTCAGCTCAGCCACACTGGCCTTCCAGCTGTCCCAGGACACACCAGGCTTTCTGGATGCAGAGTTTTATCCTAGCCTCCTTCTGGAAGATTCTTTGAATCGTCATGTGACAGCTCAAAGGCCTTCCCTGACCACCCTACCTTCTTCCAGGTACCTTCTCTCCTCTTGCCCTGGGTTCAGCAGTCCCCTTACTCCTGGGCACCTGAGACCCCAACCTGAGTGCCAGATGTTAAAGGATGGCCCTGCTCCAGCCATGCCCGTCCCATAGGGCAAGGGGTCCACAAGGCCAAGGCGATGTACTTACCAAGAGCTCACACCTTTGAATTAGGTTTCAATCTGGGAAGCAGAATCACTAGGGGACGTATGTGCCTACACACACACACACACACACACACACACACACAGACATGCACACACACGTACATATATAGAGGTGGGGAGCAGTGGAGGGAGGGAGATTCTTCATGGGGATTTGCCTCTGCACAGTTGTGGGAGTGACTAAGCGCCTCTGTCTGGTGTCACAGCTGGGAGTCCACAGGACACTCAGTCAATAAGGGAGGATGGATGTAAAGGGGGACGATCAAGAGGCAGCCAGAATCCACAGCATGAGCTGGAACCCGTGAGGACACACGGAAACCTGTGTTGGCTCTGACCTCTGGGTACGGGTGTCCTGCAGGAGCCAGGGTCCCTTGTCACAGAGCTAAAACACACTCACCTGAACTAAAGTTCAGAGAGTCTGAAGGAGGAGCAGCGGGGGCAGGGATCGGGGGAGCTCTCAGGATGCTGCCTCATGGGCGTGAGGTGAACTGGAAGATTAGCAACTGTGGGAGGTACTTAACAACACGGCTGCTGTTTCCTTCCAGGCACTAAATCTCCCTCAAAAACCACAGGAAAGGGATTCTGGGAAATTGAATTCAGCCTGGCCACCTTGATACATTAAAAAACTTTTCATCCCTTGGGGCGCCTGGCTGGTGTTGGACTCTTGGTTTCGGCTCAGGTCATGATCTCACGACTTGTGAGTTTAGCCCCGCAGCAGGCTCTGAGCTGACAGCTTGGGATTCTCTGTCTCCCTCTCCTTTTGCCTCTCCCCTGCTCTCGCTTCTTTCTTTCTCTCTGTCTCAAAAATAAATAAATAAATAAGCATTAAAAAAAAATCCATCATCCCTGTTTTTGACTACTCTAGGGCATCTTACACCCTGAAATTCCCAAGTGGCCTCAGTGCTACAGGGAGCCCTTTCCTGGTTCCATCTTTCTTTGGGCCACCCGTGCTGCCCTGAGACATGACCAAGAGCATTCCTGGAGGTGTGAATTGAGTTTGAACAGGCAGGCTGGTCCACACATGTGTGTGGAGGCCACTCATGATTCAGGACAGGGTGGGAGGTGGCAAGAGAAAAGGGAAGGCCACAGGCCAACCTTCCCCCATTATTACATTCCTGACTGAAATCCTAAAGAAACCAAGAATCCCAATTTTGAACATGGCAGACCTTTGTGAAGGCGTGTTTGTCAAGGTTGATGGATCAAACATGCTTTTGTTAGTTTTTTTATATTGATTTATACATTTTAAATATTTAAACTTTTTGTGAGGGGAGCATATTCGTGTCAGTAGCTGGGAGGCTTAACCCAAGGTAATTAACGTTGAGTAAATATCCCTTACAAGCACAGTATCTATCCACTTTTCACTTATTTAGGAGAGCGATAGCACATATCAAGTCAGAAAGACTCGAATTCTTTTGAAATTTTATTTATTTTTTGAGGGGTGCCTGGGTGGCTCAGTCAGTTGAGTGTCCAACTTCTGCTCAGGTCATGATCTCAAGGTTCATGAGTTCGAGCCCCTCATCAGGCTTGATGCTGTCAGCACAGAGCCTGCTTCAGATCCTGTCCCCCATCTCTCTGCCCCTCCCCTGCTCTCTCTCTTTCTCTCTCGCTCTCTCAAAAATAAAAAAAATAAAACATTAACAAAATTTTAATTGAAATTTGCATTTATTTTTTGAATTCACATGACTCAAAATTTCTGTCTCCCGAGATCCAAGTTCCTGTCTTCAGGACAAGAAATGTTGCCTGTTTCTTATGCTCTCTTCCAGAGACACGCTCTGCATATACAAATAAATTTGTACATGTGTAATCCCCCCTTTAAAAGTTTTAACGTCAGGGAGCCTGGGTGGCTCAGTTGGTTAAGCGCCTGACTCTTGATTTCGGCTCAGGCCTTAATCTCAGGGTCCTGAGTTCAAGCCCAACGTTGGGGGGGGCGTGGATGGAGCCTACTAGAATAAAAACGTTAACCTCAATTGTAGTGCATTGCTTGCTCCGCTCTTCACCTTGCCTTTGTCACTTCATAAGGCATCTTAAAGATCACTCTATGTCAGCGCACAAAGACCTTCCTTCTTTGTTTACCGCTGAACGATATCTTAGAATTTATTTAACTAGTGCCTTAGGTTGTCACCAATCTTTTGCTATGACAAATAATGCCGCAGTGACTGAATTGAATAGACATACGTCTCTAGGAAAAATTTTGTAGGAGGGGGGCCGCTGGCTCAAATGGCTTGCACATTTAACATTTTGAGAGGTGCTACCTTCCATGGAGGTTATTCCAAGTTCACTGCCATCCTCAGTGTAGGAGGATGCCTGTTTCCCTCCACCTTTGCTAACAGAGCATGCACGGTGGCCTGGAAAATGCACCACTCAGACTTCTTGCTGCAGAAACTGTCATTAGTGCTGTGCTCAGCATCCACCGCTGCGAAAGCACTGGGGCCAGACTTCTGGCAGGCTGCTCCCAGCCAGGGGCTGAGTGCAAAGGAAGACCCATTCCTGCAGGATGTGGGATTCCTCAGCTCAGGGGCTCTCCCTCGCCCCGGCCAACCCCCCGTACAACCGTGCTGCAGCCTGAGACTCACCCTCTCCAGCCCTCCCTCCTTCCTTCCCTCTCCCCTTCGTGGGGGTCAGGTCGGCAGCCTGGTCCCAGCCTGGTACTAAGATTCTCTCCACCTCCTCCGGCTTCCTTCCCCTTTTTTCTTCCCAGGACTGTCCCCCAATTCATCTGTTGCATGTTTAATCCCCTCTTGGTGCCTGCTTCTCAGAGACCCCGAGATAACATAGCATGTGGTTCCATCTTTAATAGTACAATAGGTGAAATAAACACAAACCAGCAACTCAGAAGACTCCATTTTTTCACTTTTTACTATCATTTTGACTTAAATTTTTCTGATTATGTGTGAAGGTGGTCATGTTTATATATTTAAGAACCATTTATACACTTTTTCATGAGATATCCCTTCATCTCCTTTGCCCGTTTTTCTTTTTTTTAATTAAAAAAATTTTTTTAATGTTTGTTTATATTTGAGAGAGAGACAGAACCAGAGCAGGGGAGAGGCACAGAGACAGAGACAGAATCTGAAGCAGGATCCAGTCTCCAAGCTGTGAGCTGTCAGCACAGAGCCCGACATGGGGCTGAAACTCACGAACCGTGAGTCATGACCTGAGCTGATGTCGGGCACTTAACTGACTGAGCCACCCAGGTGCCCCTTTTTAAATTTTTTAATTTACTTTTTGAGAGAGGAGACACAAACCACGAGTGGGGGAGGGGCAGAGAGACAGGGAGACAAAGGCTCCAGGCTCTGAGCTGTCAGCATAGAGCCCGACGTGGGGCTTGAACTCAAGAACCGGGAGATCGTGACCTGAGCCGAAGTCAGCGCTCAACCAACTGAACCACCGAGGTGCCCCAACATATTCTTTAGTAGCTTCCTTAGAAAGGGTGTTTGGAAGGTAAAGTTTTGGGTTTTTGTTTTAATTTTTTTTTAATGTTTATTTATTCTTGAGACAGAGAGAGACAGAGAATGAGCGGGGGAGGGTCAGAGAGAGTGGGAGACACAGAATCTGAAACAGGCTCCAGGCTCTGAGCTGTCAGCACAGAACCTGACGCGGGGCTCAAACCCACAGACCGTGAGATCATGACCTGAGCCGAAGTCGGCCGCTTAACTGACTGAGCCACCCAGGCGCCCCAACCAGGACTTTTATTTTATCACGATGTCATTTTTAAGTAATCTCTATGCCCAGTGTGGGGCTCGAACTCACAGCCCAAGAGTTGCATGCTCCATCACTGAGCCAAGCAGGAGCACCTACATTTATTTTATTTTTAACATTTAAAACATTAATCCTTCCTAAAAAAAAAAAAATCCTTCCTGAATTTGTTGGATAACATACGAAGTAAGAATTCGAATTTATTTTTTTCCAGATGGCTTCCAGTCGTTCCAACTCAGTTTATCAAACAATCCTTTTCTGCTAATTAGAAATGCCACCTTTATCAAATAGTAAGCCTCTATTTGCACTTGGCTCTTTGCTGTGTTTCATTTGATTCTACTAATCTGTCTTAGAGAGAAGCTTTGGCCCATATTATATTAGTCTGGTATTATAAAAAATAAACAGGCAGATATCCAAGACTCTAACATAAATTTATTCAAACTGCATCCAGAGCAATATATTCAACAGATGAATCGTTCTTTGGGGAATATATTCTAAAACTCTACATTGGCTAAAGTCCAAACCATAACTATTGTCAGTATTAGTTAATGAATCTTGACTTTTCTGTAGCAAAAGAGTGTCAGTTGTGTTTGTTTTTGTGGGTCCAGTTAGCATGTTAGTGGACTCTGCTCATAGTTAGGGAAGAAATTGGTCCTACCATTTCTCTGCTCATCATCTTTCTCCCAAAGCATGGTCTGGTTTTTATTCTGTTTTGTTTCCTCAGTGGCCTATATACGCTTAATCTATATCCCTACCACAAATCATGCTTTTTTTCTCAGTGCTAGTGGAGTTTTGGTTTGTAGGCAGCTTTGAGACAGCCCTGATTCTGTGCGTTATAGACCTCCAGCTTTGGGGAGTGTAACTGACCAAGGACCCCTACTACAGTGCTCTGAACTTTATTGAAGCATGTATGCTGAGATGATGCCCCCCAAGGACTGCTCCCAGCTGGTGCCTGAGGGAAGGCAGGCTGTTCTGGCACGTAGGGAAGACTCTAGAGCTGGACTTCAGCTTCCAGACTATCCAGTGGCCTTGTTGAGTCTTCCTTTGCACGGCAGTGTAGGACACGTCTACTCACCTTCCACGTGCTTGGTGGTCTGACGGTTCTCCCAGCCTTACCCGGACTTCTCCCGATTTCCTCTCACACAGGCATTGTCCCTACTAAAACCCTTGCACGTTGAATCCAAATTTGACATCGTATTGTTGGAAGAAGCTGCATGATATAAGCTTCTTATTCTCACATATCCATGAAATGTATTTATTGGTGCTTTCCCTATATACACAATGTAACTGCACTTGGATGTTGGGTCTTTGGCTCTTGGCCACCTGCTTCATTCTCCGTGCGTTAGGAACAGCCCTTTCTCTCAGTTGAGCACAGCATCCTGCCTCTTAACCACAGAGATGCAATTCAAGATCATTAATCCATACAACAGTACATTGGGACTTTCAGCCTTTAGAGCTCACATGGCAAAGATGAGTGGAATACTCATCTTAAGAATAATTCGTGCCTAATATAACAAAGACACATTTTCCACCTGAGCTTCATGAGGGGTGTACACAAGGTACAGAGGGGCTCCTGGGGGCTAAGATCACCCTTTTGCTCATAGGGGAAGTAATAGTAATGCATCATCTTGATCCTCCCAATGACCAATAGACACACCCTTCAAGTTAGTCAAATATCCATCCCTCCTGCCTTTTCTAAAATCCAGGATTCCTAATGCTACGCTGTAACTGCAAACCTTCTTCCTCTTTCCATCTTTAGAGATTCTGATATTCTGGAGAAACCAAGTGTGATCTGAAGGTTAAAGCTCAACAATCAATCCTTTCCAGAGTTCCAGGGTAACGTTATTCATTTCCAAGCGTGAAATGCTTCGCAAAAGAGCTGTGGACTTGCAGCCTGACCAACTCTTTTCACGTCGTAGCGTGCAGGATGCATAATCCTTGTGGAATGTCTCTGAGATGACTTCTGCAGGTGAGTCCTCCCTTTCAGTGTCCTTGGGGCTAGATCGGTCATGTCCACTTCCTTGCTGACGAGGTGTTTGTGTGAAAAAGAATTTTCAAACAGTCTACTTAACAGCTCTGATTAACATTTATTATCTGGATCCCAATGTGTCAGTTATAGACATTAAATCTCTCATCATTAAAAGTTCTTACCTCGTTCACTGTGCAGAGGAGGCTGCATATGAGCAACACATGGGTGGAGTTGGTCTTAGAAAGAATGTAGGCAGGAGAAAATGATACAATCGCCAATTTGTTTAGGGAGAGACTGAATTTTTACCAGGCTGCCTCACTTATTTTTACCAGGCTTGCCTCAAAGGTTCCTGTCCATTTCAAGAGACCATCCCAGCTTGGTACTCCAGCTGAAATGACATGCGACTCAACCCCATTTCCTTTTTCCCTTGGCCCTTCATGCTCCTCATCAATGGGATGTACTTATCCCAAACTAAGTTGTCTAGTAGGTTACTCTCGATACAAGGTTTGTTGAGCAAGCCAGCACTCAGGGCTTGATGCCCAAGGCTGGCACTCCTCACTGGAGTAGATGGTGAAGAGTCATTGCCACGTATAGATGAACTCAGGTATTAATGAAAAGACCAGTACCCTTAGAACTGCCACAGAACTTCAGCAATTTACCAGTTCATCATTGTTTAAATGTTGCAAAGAAATTGTAATTAAAAAAATAGGAAATCTCCACCCATCCTCAGATCGCAAAATCCATTCCAATCTGTATTGATATATGAATGTAGCTTTCGCATAGTTGGATATAGAATTGGGTTCTACTTTTTTCACGTGTTTCAGTGTTATGACATGTTTATTCATATTTATTACTTTTTAAAATGTTTATTTATATATTTTGAGAGAGATGTGGGGCCTAATCTCACAAACCATAAGATCATGACCTGAGCCAAAATCAAGAGTCAAACACTTAACTGACTGAGTCACCCAGGCACCCCTCATATTTATTATTTTTAATAGCTATCTAATATCCCATCACTCAGATATCATTTACATGACCATCCCCAACTGCTAAACATCTAGGTTTCTTTGGGTCTTTGACTTTTAAATGTGCTGTCAATGCCAATATAAATGTCACGACATGTGGCTTTTCCCCTTGTGATCAATTCCCAGGAATGGTACAAGTAAAGAAAGAAATATAAATGCTTTCATAACTTCTGCTAGGGTAGCCAAATAATCCACACCCAAGACACAATACAGATTTACAAAAGTACTAGTGTAAACAGCATAGAAGACATACATTTAGAAAGTAATTCCTTATGTGCTGCTATCCCTTATAGAGAAGATTATAATAAAGTGCTGATGAGCAAATGAGCAAGACTTCAGTTCATGCTAGCAGGACTGGAGAAGGAACAGCACACAGGACAGGCGAAGAGCTTAAAGAGGGCTGTCGTGTCTTAACTCAGGAGGCTCTGAGGGTAAGAATGTCACGTGGGAGGCATTAGTCTTGTTGGCAGATTCTCTTTGAGAAAGATTGGCTTTACGTTGGGCCTGGGAGAAAGTTATGGTTTTAATAGCAAAAGAACCCTTACAGGAGAATCAGGACAGTTGAGTATAACAAGGATGGATTTTGGATACAGACAGACATGGGTTGAAATCCCAGATCCACTGTCTTAACCACATGGCCTTTGGCAAGTTACATATGCTTTCTCAGCCTCAGGGAGGGATTAGAGATGGTACATGCAAGGAGGAAATGGGTGATGCCTCTCATCATCATCAAGACTTGACCTTATTAGTGGCAGAGGATGACACAATCTAGGGAGTGTTACAACTTTGGCAACAAGAGCATAAAGTATCCAAAGGGCTGTGCAGGGTGAGGAGGTGAAGAGGGAGAAGGGAGGGAAAGAGGGAGACAGAAGGAGCAGAGGAAGCACAGGTAGAATAGGAGGCACGGGAGAAGGAAGAAGGAAGGGTGGCCATATGGGACGGGGGGAAGACAAGGCAGCCAAGTAGTTTCTAAGGTTTGCTCCTTGGGAAAAGGAAGCGTACCTAGTGGCCCTGCAGAGGGTATTCTCAAAGGTCTGGGTGTTTCAGTTCAGTGCAATGGGATGTCTAAATCTGGTGATGGGAGAATACGTTTGAGTCACTGTGACCACTCTGACGGGGGGTTTTGATAAGGGACAGGTCTGCTTGCCTGGTGGCCCAGGTGCTTTGGTGGAGGATCCCAGACAGTGACTGAAAGGTTTCAAGTTGGGCACCTCTCCAGAGTGGATGGTGGTGGCTGGATAAATTTGTGAAGGATTCAGGAATCAGAAGAGGGGACTGGAATTCAGGCAGGCTTCAGTCTCAAAAGGAAACTGAAGAATTAATTAGGAGGCTATGGCCAAACAACCAACCAACCAACCAAACAAACAAAACCTTGGGTTTTCAGACTGGATAACAAAGGCAGGGATCAGGGAGAGGTATCAGGTCCCAAGGAAGAGGGTACCCAGGCATCGCCCCACACAAGACAACGGTCAAACGTTGGAAAACTAATTTCAGGCATCGTGATCTGCCAGTTCATGCATTTCTTTCTTTTCTTTTTTAAGGTAATACCATAAAGGAGAAGATTTTAATTTATTTTTTTAAGTATACTCAACCCCCAACGTGAGGCTCGAACTCACCCTAAGATCAAGAGTCGCATGCTCTACCAATTGAGTCAGCCGGGCAGCCCATTCGTTTATTTCTTATATATCTTTTGACTGAGGGTCAGACTCCAGGCTCAGTCCTGGGAACATAAAGGTGAGGAAGTCATTGTCTTAACTTAAGGAGATCTCTGTTGTGGGAGACAGAAATATAAATACAGAGTGCTCAAGGAATCAAAAACTTTACAATGAAGATGAAGTTGCAGCTAAATGTTAAAAAATGAATACAGAGAAACTGGAGCCCTCATATGCTGCTGGTGGAAAAGCAAAATGGTGTAGCCACCGTGGAAAAGAGTTTGGCAAGTCCTCAAAAAGTTAAACAGAATCACCATAGTTCCATCAGTTCTACCACTAGGTATACACCCAACAGAATTAAAAATGTGTATCGACACAAAAACCTATACGTGAATGCAGGGCACCTGGGTGGCTCAGTCAGTTAAGCATCCGACTTCGGCTTAGGTCATGATCTCGCGGTCTGTGAGTTCGAGCCCCACGTCGGGCTCTATGCCGACAGCTCAGAGCCTGGAGCCTGCTTCGGATTCTGTGTCTCCCTCTCTCTCTGCCCCTCTCCCGCTCACACTCTGTCTCTCCCTCTCTCTCAAAAATAAATAAACATTACGAAAAAAACCTGTATGTGAATGCACATAGCAGCATTATTCATAACAGTCAAAAGGTGTAAACAACCCAAATGTCTATAAACTAACAAATGGTTAAACAAAATGTGGCCCATCGTTACAATGAATGGTATTCAACCACAAAAAGGAATAAACTACTAACACATGCTACAGAGTGGATGTGCTAAGTGATAGGAGCCAGTCACAAAGGCCACATGTTATATGATTCCATTTATATGAAATATCCAGCATAGAGACAGAAAACAGGTGGTTACAGGGATGGAGGGAGAGGGAAAAGGAGAGTGACTGGTAATGGTTGCACAACATTGTGAATGTATTAAATGCCACGAAATTGTATAATTTTAAAGTTAATCCTATGTTATGTGAAGTTTTAAATGTTTATCTATTTTGAGAGTGAGAAAGAGACAGACAGAGAGAGAGAGAGAGAGAGAGAGAGAGAGTGGGCAAGCAGGGGAGAGGCAGAGAGGAGAGAATCCTAAGCAGGCTCCACACTGTCAGCACAGAGCTCAATGCAGGGCTCAATCCCACAAACCATGAGATCATGACCTGAGCCGAAGTGAAGAGTTGGACACCCAACCGACTGAGCCACCCAGGCGCCCCTCATATTACGTGAATTTTACTTCCAAAGAAAACGAACAGAGAGTCGCAGTGCACAAGGTGAAGGAGGACGTTCTACAGAGTTCACATCATATGCCAAGGCCCAGGGGCACAAGCATGGGTCATTTGGAAACGTGGTACTTCAATGTGGCTGGAACGCACAGGGAGCCGCACGAGATGAGACTGGGAATGTGGGTGGAGGTCAAAATCTAATGGGATATGGGGACTTTATTTTGTAAAAATAGGCGCCTTGTACCATGAAGGCTCAAGAACTGGGCAGGGCTGAGACTGTAGGTGAAGACACTGTCCAAGGTTAGGGTGGCTAAAATGGCTGCTTGTTGTTCACAGAATGTCAGAAATGGAAGGGACTTGAAAATATTCAGCAGGGTCTTTCCCATGGCAGAGTCATGAAACACTGGGCTGGGATGGTGTTCTGGGGGAAGAAGCCTCTGTGGGCAAGTTGTTCATTCACGGCTGTGTTCCCAAGCATCTAGAACAGTGCCTGGTACATAGTAGACATTCAAGGAATAATTGTTAAATACATGAACTAAGCGGGGCGCCTGGGTGGCTCAGTCGGTTGGGTGGCCGACTTCGGCTCAGGTCATGATCTCTCAGTCCATGAGTTCGAGTCCCGCATCGGGCTCTGTGCTGACGGCTCAGAGCCTGGAGCCTGTTTCGGATTCTGTGTCTCCCTCTCTCTGACCCTCCCCCATTCATGCTCTGTCTCTCTCTATCTCAAAAATAAATAAACGTTAAAAAAAAATACATGAACTAAGCTTGGGAAAAGCTGCATCATATATTTCCTTCTTGGAGGACAATTATGCAATTTTTGGCAATGTCTATATTCATTTAAAATAAATATTTGGAAGCCCCTGGGTGGCTCAGTTGGTTTCAGCTCAGGTTCTGATCTCATGGCTTGGGAGTTGGAGCCCTGTATCTGCACTGTCAGTACAGAGCCTGCTTGGGATTCTCTCTCTCTGCCCTTCTTGCTCTCTCTCTCTCAATCTCTCTCTCTCAAAATAAATAAACTGAAAAAAAAAAATAAAATTAAAATTTGGCATAGTAAATATATATTATTTTTCTTAAACAGCCCTACCCCACCAATCGTATGCACTTCACACCCCATGCAACTCAGATCCCACACTCACGAAGCCCATTATGTGACCAGATGGAAAGCTCCTTGAAGGCAAGGATCTCTTTTACCCGGCACTCAGAGTCTATTTGATGGTTAGTAGGGCTCAAAGATCTGTTAAAGATTGACTGTGTAGAGATCATGTATATATATTTTTTTAAATTTTTCAATGTTTATTTATTTATGAGAGAGAGAGAGAGCTCAAGTACAGAGGGACAGAGAGAGGGAGGGAGACACAGAATCTGAAGCAGGCTCCAGGCTCCACACTGTCAGCTGAGACCGATGTGGGACCACAAGCCGTGGGACCATGACCTGACCCGACGTTAGATGCTTAACCGACTGAGCCACCCCAGGAGCCTCAGACCATGTATATTAAGCTCTTGGCAACTAGTTCTCATTACATGGAATTTTTAATGAATGAGTCGTCAGAAACGGAAAGGGAAAATGCACCCAAAGGTGTTTCAATGCAGAATATGCAAATGTCATTCATTTTTGCACCAACCCATAATGCCCTTGAAGAATATTCAATGTCACAGGAACAAATTGCAGATTTAGGAATGTAAACTTGTCCCTTTGCTCCAAAATGAATGTGCTCTTTCCAAACATTTGCTGTCGTATAATCTACCCTTCCTCCTTGGAAGGCAGCTGGGGCAGTCCGCCCTTATCTGCAGAAGCATGACAAAACAAAGGGGACTTTGATACAAAGTTAATCATATTCTAAGCTCCATACAGTGCAGATGAAGTCATTAGAACAGCAAACACTGTGTCTGATGTTCCTTAAGAGACGGGTGATTTTCTCATTCAGTGATGATTGACAATCTTTATAGTAATGATGGGGAGGGAGAGGGCTTCCCAGAAAGCCAATCACAAGGCAGCTGGAGGAGTAGGACTAGTGGTGTGTGTGTGCGTGTGTGTGTGCACTTCTGTTATAGCTGCCTCTGTAAATGGAAACCCAGCTGAATCCTCTGGGAATAGTAATTAACCAGAGCAGTCAATGCCTGAGCTATTAATATTGAGAGCACTAGGCAGGTCGGGGCTTTGCTCTCTCTCCCTTTCTCCTCCAGCCCTCCCACCTTCTCCAGAATCTTTCCTAGAAGGTGTTCACACTTCGCATCCTTATCATGAAGAATGGCTGGAACGTGAGGGTGGCTGGAAGGAACCCCCGGCGTTTCGTTGCCCGAGTCTTAAACACTGCTACAGTCTAGTCAAAGGAGATGAAAGCCGAGGGACAGCCCAGCTTATAAACGCTGGGGACAAGATGTCAGCGCCGTTCTCTGCTGGACTGAAACACTGGGCTATTTATCACACACAGCCCCATCTGTTCAAGGCAGAGAGGCATGCTCTTTGCTTGGGGAGGAAAGGAAGAATTGATAGCAATATTCCCTCGCCTTTTCATTAGAGGGTTTGAAAAAATAGCCTTTCAAAAGAAAGACACCTTCATATTCTAAGTGAGTTCTGTGTTTAAAAGCATCACTAGGCTGAGGTTCATTTCTGCCTTAGTCGACCCTAAAATACAGCAGGGCTCCAAAGCTTTGCTTTGAGAATTCTGCTCTGTGAATGAATCCTCTGAATCTTTGGCAATTTCTTGCCACCAAAAAAAAAAAAAAAAAAAAAAAAAAAGGCTTATTATTTTATGGGGAGGAGAATTCAAAGGTCAAAAGGAAAGAAAATAACAGTTTTAGATAAGAGAAGGAAACATTTGCATAAAACATGCACACCAACATCTCAATCCTTAGCAAGGACCGTCTTTGAAGATGATTGTCTAAAATTAACTCAACCATCCCTTAACTGACAGTTTTCGGAATATTTATGATGATGTGCCTTAGTCCTTCATCATTACCATCACTACCTTAATCATCTTCATTATTCTGTTGGGATTTTGCAGTGCCTTTAAGTCTGGAAATCTCTATCTTGCAGTTCAGAAACATTTCTGTATTATTTCATTGATAATTTTCTCCATTCTCTCTGAGTTTAGCCAGGTTTTGGGTCTCTTGGAATGATTTCCAAATATTCTTCTTCTTTTTTTTCTTCATTCTATTTTCCACCTTGTTCTATGTCCTGAGAGATTGCTGTCAACATCACTATCCAACATTTCTATAGATTTTTTCCCTTTGTTAACCTATTTATTTTTTTATTTATAAGAGCTCTTTCTTGAATTTTGTTTTTTTTTCTTAGAATCTCGTTATTGTTGGGGCGCCTGGGTGGCTCAGTCGGTTAAGCGTCCGACTTCGGCTCAGGTCACGATCTCGCGGTCCGTGAGTTCGAGCCCTGCGTCAGGCTCTGGGCAGATGGCTCAGAGCCTGGAGCCTGTTTCCGATTCTGTGTCTCCCTCTCTCTCTGCCCCTCCCCCGTCCATGCTCTGTCTCTCTCTGTCGCAAAAATAAAAAAACGTTAAAAAAAAAATTAAAAAAAAAAAAAAAGAATCTCGTTATTGTTGCTGTTATTATTCTCTAATGTTTTAGCATTCTGTTTTTTTTTTCTTTATTGTTCTCGAAGATATTAATTCTAGCACTGTTTTTGAAGGTTTTCTTCTGGGGCGCCTGGTTGCTCAGTCAGTTGAGTGTGCTACTCTTGATATCGGCTCAGGTCATGATCCCAGGGTCATGGGATCAGGCCCCTGAGTTGGGCTCTGTGCTGAGGGTGGAGCCTGGCTGAGATTCTCTCTCTCCCCCTCTTCCCCTCTGCCCTGCTCGTGCTTTCTAAATACATAAATACATACACAAATAAAATTTGTCTTCTGTCCTTTGCATTGTGTTTGTTTCTTTTGGATTATTTTGCCGGTGTGTTTGTTTTGGACTTCCTCACAGCCATGCCATTAGCTATTACCCATGGCAAGATACAGAATTCTCCCTCTGGAAATTTCTCTTTCAGACAAAAAGAACAACTGGAGATCCTGAGATGCCCTTTCCCTTCCCCCTAGTCCCCTGAGATGCCCTTTCCCTTCCCCCTAGTTCCCCCACAGTCACTCCTGTTCAGCTGGTGTCAGCATGCAGCGTGAAACAATCTATACGCTGTTCTTGAATTTTAATGGGAACTCTGGTGAGGCCATAGGTATGGAAGAAGGAAAGGGAGCAACACAGCAGGAGTAGGTGCGATGGACGCACGTCATGCTTTATAAGCTGCTCAAGGCCAGTCTTGTGTATCCCATTCCCATTTGATAGTAGATGAAGCAGTAAAAGGCTGATTGGAAGTGGTGTGAGTGTGTTCGTGTGTGAGTGTATGTGTATGAGATGATTGTCAACTAGCGGGTCTCAGAACAGAGTGGTCATGTCCCAGGCTAGCTTTTTCACTGGGACATTGAACTATTGGAACATTGAGCATTGGGACTGCCAGTTTCTGGAAGTGTTTTTCTGGGACTGTTTTTTTTTCTTCTCTTCTCTTCTCTTCTCTTCTCTTCTCTTCTCTTCTCTTCTCTTCACAACGCCAAGGTAAATAGTCAGTTGCATGTTCTACCGACTGAGCCAGTCAGGCACACATAGGACTGTTTTTTTTTGTTTTTTTTTTTAATTTTTTTTTTTTTCAACATTTTTTATTTTTATTTTTGGGACAGAGAGAGACAGAGCATGAACGGGGGAGGGGCAGAGAGAGATGGAGACACAGAATTGGAAACAGGCTCCAGGCTCCGAGCCATCAGCTCAGAGCCCGACGCGGGGCTCGAACTCACAGACCGCGAGATCGTGACCTGGCCGAAGTCGGACGCTTAACTGACTGCGCCACCCAGGCGCCCCAGGACTGTTTTTTATAGAGAAGATTCCTCCTCCTCTCTTCTTCCTAAGGAATATGAGCCTGAGTGCAAGCTTTCTAGAAACAACAGAACCCCACTATGCAACAGTAAGATATTCACTTACTGTTCCTCTGACCCCTCCCTTGTGCCTGATAGTCTTGTCTAGAGACATTCTGGTTCAATTTGTCCAGAGAATAAGTTTCTAGGGTCAGTGGAGAAAGTATAACTTGCCCATCTGCCACGAGTTGGGGGGGGGGGTCCTCACTGCTTCTTATATAGACGTTCAACAAGTACACAGATTCTTAGCCCATGTATCAATCTTGCTTTCTACAATATCTTGCACTTCTAAAACCTGATGTTTTCTTTTGTAATTTCCCCCCAAGTTTACTGAGATATAAGTGACATACAACATTGTGCAAGTTTAAGGTGTACAATGTGATGATTTGATACACATATATATTGCAGAATGATGACCCCAGTAAAGGTCATTAACGTATCCATCAGCTCACATAATTACCTTTTGTGTGTCATGAGAACATTTAAAATCCACTCTTTTAGCAACTTTCAGGTGTCTGACACAGTACTGTTGGAGCCATCATGCTGAATATTAGATCTCCAGAATTTATCTTTAACTGGAACTTTGTACCCTTTGTTTTTTTTTTTAAATTTGTGATGTCCCTCCTTTTTTTTTTTTTAATTTTTTTTTAACATTTTATTTATTTTTGAGACAGGGAGAGACAGAGCATGAACGGGGGAGGGTCAGAGAGAGAGGGAGACACAGAATCTGAAACAGGCTCCAGGTTCTGAGCAGTAAGCACAGAGCCCGACGCGGGGCTCGAACTCACGGACCGCGAGCTCGTGACCTGAGCCGAAGTCGGATGCTTAACCGACTGAGCCACCCAGGCGCCCCAACTTTGTACCCTTTGACCATCTTCCCATAACCCCAACATCCCAGTCCCTGGCAGCTATGGTTCTGGACTCTGTTTCTATGACTTTGGCTTTTTTTAGATTCCATATGTAAGTGAGGTGATATAATATTTGTCCTTCTTTGTCTGACAGAACCAGAGTCAAATGGAGCTGTTGCTGGGTTCCTCAGGGTCTGTAGCCAGGACTGCAGCTGGTGAGTCAGTCACTTGCTGTGAGCCCGCTCTCTCGAAATAGCTGTCCCTGCTCTTGGACTGCACTGGAGTTTCAGAGTCTTCCACCTGGACCCCAAAGCTCCCAGAAAAGCACTTTTGTCCATGGATGGATGCCAGGTTATTGTTGCTGAGGGAGGAAAACTAGTGAGGAATATTTTATTTGGCCATCTTGCTGATGTCACATCCAAACCCTGAGATTTTCTGGGCTCTATATAGAGCATGTGACCTGAACGCTCACCCTTTGCAGGCAGGCACATTTGCTGGAATAACTCACCCACAGTTGTCTCTATTGCCCTTCTGTTTGAAGATTTGTCTTTTTTTTTTTTTTTTTTTTGTAGTTTTCAGTGAGTGGTTGTAGATAACAGCATTCTAAGATGACACTCAAGATTCCCACCCTCTTATGTACACACTTTGTATAATTTCCTTCCCATGAGTGTGGGTGGGGTCAGTGAAAATGCTGGGATACCACTGCCATGATTAGGCTACTAATTAGTTGACTTTTAGTTAAACAAAAGGGAGAGTATCCTGGGTGTGCCTGACCTAATCAGGCGAGCCTTGTAACAAAAGGTAAATCATCAGAGAGACACTCCTGTCGGTCTGGAAGAAAAAGCAAACTGGCATGTTGTGAACTGCGTATGGAAAGGTCCACACAGTTAGGGTCTGTAGGGACTCTAGTGCTGAGAGTGGTTCCCAGCCAGTGACCAATAACAAAGCAGGGACCTCAACCCTACAACTGCAAGGAACTGAATTCTGCCAACAACTCATGTGAGTTTAGAAGGGAACACTAAGCCTCAGGTAATATCACAGTCCCCAATAACACCTGGATTTTAGCCTGATGACACTCTGGGCAGAGAACGTGGCCTGTGCCCAGACACACAGAAATTGTGAAGTAATAAATTTGTCTTTGTTTAGCCCATGAAGTTTGTGACAATTTGTTATGTCGAAGTACAAGTAGGAGTAGACAATATGTTATTTAGAAGTAGACAATTAATACAGTGGGGTTTCAGAGATACAGGAAATAGTTTATACTTACACAGTAAACATGTATTTACCATTATCTTTCCTTGAAGAAAACCACCCTTCTATTCTATGTAGTGCCAATGGGGATGTCAGCAGTGCCAATGGGGTGTCCCTCCCCATCCCTACCAGGGTGTATGGACTCCAACCAGCCACAGTGATCATCTTAGGGATGGGTAGGTGATCCTGGCTTCATTACTCAGAGACTCTCCCAGAGACTGAAGCTTGTTTCCCTCTGGGGTTGTTAGACTAGAAAATCATGAGCCTAGGGTGGCTGCGTAAGTTATTTTCGGTTGTGTTTCTGACATCACAACCAAAAAATCTGACAAATACATTCCATCTGATAGATTCAGAAACAATATTCAGGGATACTGAAGGATTTGACCAAAATTCTATCATGAGATGAGTAGATAGGTTCCTACTGTCTAACCAAGAGCCAGAAATGTTTGGCACATGAAAACCATGAGACAGCTTGCCTATCCTGCCCACGATCTTTGCATCTGTCACTTGGCCATAATTGTGGCACCATCTCCCATCCCATTTTCCCTTCTCATCTTCTGCTCTGTTATGGGGTTTTTTTGTTGTTGTTGTTCTGCATCTGATTAGGTCACAGAGACAAGGCCAACTGTGCTATACTATAACAATGTCAGTGCCATCAATAGCAAAGCTGTCTGTACTCAGAATGATTCCTGTGCACAGAATCCACATACTGGTGCAAGAGTGAGTCTTAGAAATATTTTTTTTAATTTGCCCTTTATTTTAAATGTTTATGAGAGAGAGAGAGAGAGAGAGAGAGAGAGAGAGCAAGGGAGGTGCAGAGAGAGTCGGGGACAGAGAATCCCAAGCAGACTCCATGCTGACAGCAGAGAGCCCAATGCGGGGCTCACACACACTGTGAGATCATGACCTGAGCCGAAGTCGGATGCTTAACCCACTGAGCCACCCAAGCGCCCCTGAGTCTTAGAAATCTTATGAGTACATTTCCTTCATTTTAGAAATGAGCAAGCTAGTGCCTGGTGGCTTATCCAAAAGATAGGCAGCTTTTCATGGAAGTGTGAATAGACTACAGATCGCCAGATTTTTCTGTCCACATTGATCTCAAGGGAAAGTTGGAGGATCCTTATATGAATGGTTACGTCCAAGGATAGTTTGTGACTTTGGTGTGAGGGAGTGGAAGTTTGGTGTGACAATCAGATAGTACAGCTGTTGAGAATAAGTGGTGGTCTTCTTCTTGGACTGACCCCTTTGGATTGGTTTCCCCTACATAGCTGACCATGCCAGGGCTGTCTCCTACCCAAGGGACCCCTGGGAGAGCTGGGGAAACATTTTAGATTGGTTTTGCTCAAAGCTTTAGATTCTGGAAGCTCTCTTCTTTCCTTGGTGCACAACCCTCAGGCATGTCCCTTCTTGTCTCTTCTTTATACCAGAACACTGTGATCTAGGGGACTGATAACAAAATGAGGGCTTGAAGCAGGGATGATAAATGGATTTCAGCTTGTTCGTCATTCCAGTTGATTTCTTGCAGATACTTAGAGGGCTGTTTTGAGAAGGACCTTAAGATTTACCCAGGCTCAGCAAGAAAAAGCAAGTGATACGATTAATTAGTCATGTATTCTGATATTGCCACTGTTTTGGATTCCACAGAAACAGACTCTGAGACTCAGAGAATGGCTTGCAGGGGGTTTATTAGGGAGTATACTCAAGAACCACACTTGTAAGGAAAAGAGGGAAGCAATATGAGACATTGCCGTTGCAGTGAAGGCCTTAGGCAATCCCATGGGCCATCTCTGGAGCCAGGGTGTCCCAAATAAGACAAAGTGCCAGACCTTAGCATTAATCCTCTTCCCCAGTCTCTACAACATTGACCCCAGAGGCCTGTGACCTTGGGGAAAGCAGCTCCCTTTGATGCAATTATGAGCCACCAGTGGCCAACACTCAAGGCAGCTGAGGGGATACATACATGGGTCCAGAAAGGGGGGATTTCAGTGGCATACCAAGACATCCACTACAGCCACAGAATGGGAGTGGCAGTGCATATGCGAGAGATTTGTCTTTCCGGCCTAGGGAAGAAGGCCAAAGAAGTTACTCTGGTGCTCAAAGTTTATGTTCCAGACCAGGGAAGCAAGATAAGATCACGAAACATATAAGGTCCAGTCTGTGAGGTTTGGGACCCAGAGTCATCAGTCATAAAGTGCTCCTGCACCTGCTCTTGTCTGCTGTGCCTATACTTCCCTTGGGAAACTCACATGGGTTGGCAGCTGTTTTATTAGCAACCGGAGAGGATTTAGGAATTTGAGGCCCCGAATTCTGGTTGTCTTTCTCAATATCTTTCCACATTGGAGCATGACTCACATCTATTTCATGCCAGCTCATCATAACTAATGATATGATTCTCTTTTGCTTACCCCACCCTGACTCTCCTCCGTGCCTCCGGCTCTGGAGGTGTCCAGGTCAGAGGATGCCAGGGACCCAGCTGGGCTTTCCCCAGAACCTACACTGACTTCAGAAGAAGCCCAGAGATGAGATGGGTCTGAGCCTTGGAGTGGGAGTCATTTCAAGCCCATTTACTTAAAATTCTATTTATTCCAAATCCCCCCCCCCCCAAAATTCCGTAAATCTTCTCCCAAACCTTAAGTATAAGAAACTCCAGGTACAGCTTGTTTATGGGGCCAAAGTTAGAATGAGAATGTTCTATAAACTCATGGTGCTTTTTCTTCAACTCAGGTAGAGTCAGACTGTGTTACTGCCAGAATCTCAACATTCCCCAATGTAAATAATAGATAAACTCACTAATAGCCCACCATTTATACTTCTTTGATGAAGCTTAAGTTCTTTTCTCCCTTATGTTAAAAAAGGTAAACAAATAACCATAGACTTAAACATGAAAGCTAAAACTCTAAAGCTTCCAGGAGAAACCATCAAGAAATGTCTTCATACTTTTGGGTGGGAAAAGATTTCTTAGACAAGGCACAAACAGCAGAGAACACAAAACTGATAATTAGACTTTATCAATGTTAAACACCTCTATCAGAAGAAATGAAGAAAGGGAAAAGATGTAGGTCTGGAGAAAAGATCTGTAGTGTATGTATCTAACAGAGGAATTGCATTCAGAATATAGTAATTTTTTAAATGTTTATTTGTTTTGAGAGAGAGAGAGAGAGAGCAGGGAAGGGGCAGAGAGAGAGGGAGAAGGAGAGAACCCCAACAGGCTCCACACTGTTAGTACAGAGCCCAATGTAGGGTTCGATCTCATGAACCTTGAGACCATCACCTGAGCCAAAATCAAGAGTCAGATGCTCAACCGACTAAGCCACCCAGGAGAATATTTTATATTAATATAAATATTTCATATTATTATAATAATTTTTTTTTAAACCTCCTATACGCCATTAATAAAAGGGCAATTCCATTACAAAATAGGCAGTATACTTGAACTGGTTCTTCACAAAAGAAAATAACCAAAAGACTCTGAAGCCACAATGACATACCACGACAGACCTGAGCGAATGAATAAAAGTAGAAAGTCTGACAATAATATGGATGGCAAGAATGTACGGTCATACGTTACTGGGGTGAATAGAAAATGGTGCAGCCACCACGGAAAGCTGTTGCTCAGTTTCCAATGACATTCCACACATATCTACCTTACAACTCCGCAATTCCACTTCTAGATACATACCCGTAAATGGGTGTAAAAAGATTTGCATGTGAATGTTCATAGCAGTCTTATTTGTGATAGCCCCAAACTGGAAATAATGAAAATGTCCATTGGTAGGAAAATGGATAAACAAATCGTGGTATAAGAATACAGTGGAGGGGTGCCCAAGTGACTCAGTCAGTTGAGCATCCAAATCTTGATTTCAGCTCAGGTCATGATCTCATGGTTCGTGGGTTCAAGCCCCACGTTAGACTTCTCTCTCCCTTTCTCTCTGCCCCTCTCTCACTCGTGCTCTGTTTCTCTCCCTCAAAATAAATAAATTAATAAAAAAATAAAGAATACAATGGAATACTACTCAGCAATGAAAAATTACAAGCCACTGATTCAGGCAACAAAAGGAATGACTTTGAAGAACTAACCTATGGTGATAAAAGTCAGAAGGTAGATAGGTGAATGTTAACTGGAGACAGGAGGGAACTTTCTGGGGTGATGGAAACATGCTAGATCTTGATTGATGGTATTCACACAGGAGCACAGATATACAACTATTTATACATTTTTTTGAAAAATACATCGTGGGGGCACCTGGCTGGCTTGGTTAGTAGAGCATAAGACTCTTGATCTCAGGGTTGTGAGTTGAGCCCTATATTGGATGTAGAGATTACTTAAAAATAAAATCCTAAAAAAAAAGAAAAGAAAAATTCATCTTAAAACTTAAACATTTTACTGTATGTAAGTTCCCTCTCAGTAAAGTCCTAGTAAAAGAATCCATGATCTTAACATAAAAACTGAAAGTATAAAAAAAGCAGAAAACAATTGTCCACAATCCAATCACTCAAACGCAATCACTGCTAACACTTTCCCCCAAAATTGCTTCAATGTGTGTTTTCTGTGGATGAAATATTATGGCATGTAGGAGGATCCAAGATGGCGGAACAGCATGGACATTTTTTGTGTGTCTCCATCCATGAAACACAGCCAGACCAACACTAAACCATCCTGCACACCTAGAAATACTATGGCATGTACATTTTTTATTTTGCTTTCTCTCCTTATCATCACATTTTAAGTGTTTCCTTATGATATTAAAAACTTCTTGTGAATATGATTTTAAATGGCTGTATCGTACTCCAGCATAGACAGTGAATTTCTCCACCATCCCTTAATTGGTTGGATTTTCTGGTTTTGCTTTTCACTGCTATAAATAATGCTTAGATTTTTTAAAACTGTGTACCTCAAGTTTTATTTCCTGAATTTCAGGTTATTTTCTTAGGTAACATTCCCAGACATGTATCAGCTGTAATTTTATTAAAAAAAAATTTTTTTAATGTTTTCATTTTTGAAACAGAGAGAGCACAAGCAGGGGTGGGGCGGAGAGAGAGGGGGACACAGAATCTGAAGCAGCCTCCAGGCTCTGAGCCGTCAGCACAGAGTCTGACGCGGGGCTTGAACTCAAGAACCGCAAGATTATGACCTGAGCCGAGGTTGGACACTCAACCGACTGAGCCACGCAGGCGCCCCTCAGCTGTAATTTTATAAAAGAGTAGAAGGGGTGGGGCACCTGGGTGGTTCAGTCAGTTAAGCGTCCAATTCTTGATTTGGGCTCAGGTCATGACCTCACAGTTTGTGACTCCGAGCCACATATCAGGCTCTGCGCTGTCAGTGCAGAGCCTGCTTAGGATTCTATTTCTGCCCCTCCCCTGCTCATGTGTTCTTTCTCTCAAAATAAATAAATAAACTTAAAAAATAAAATAAAATAAAATAAAATAAAATAAAATAAAAGAGAAGAGGAAATAGCAAAAGCCCGTCTTGAACATCTACCCAGCAGTGTAGTACCCTGGTGTCCTGCCGCAGAGTTGAATGTAGCTCCAGGCTGACTCAGAGTAATTAGTGCATCACTAAATGTTATTGATATTCACTGGAGATTCTTCTCTGTGCCAAACATTGGAAAACATGGAAGACAGACTGGAAGAAGATGGCATGGTCTCTGCTCTTACAAACTGATGGTTCTGGGAACAGGGAAGACTTCAGGAAAGCTTCCCAGAAGAAGTCACATTTTAACTGGCCAGCAGAATAAGTAGAACTTTGCTGGACAAGAAGTGAGCTACAGTGAACGAGCAAAGACATAAAGGTACAATATCCTTAGGTGCTGGGATCATGGAGGTGTTTAAGCATCCAAGTGAAGCCATCATATTTGTGTTTTAGAATTCTTCTCTGGCAATGTTCTAGGGCGAGGAGGCTGGATTTGACATGGAAACGGAGACAAATTAGGGGACTCTTGACAAATAGGCAGGATTAGTAGAGTTGGGGTGGAAGAAATGTTTGGGGAGGTATCTGAGGACAAAGCTCTAGCACAACTGGGTGCTGGGGATGAAGGGGAGAACTTTATTTAAGAACAGCTTCCTACTGGATTTACTATGCTCCTAGTAACCCCACCTATGCCACTGACTCATGGTGTAGACTTACGGCAAGTCTCTTAATCTCTCATGGCTGCCATTTCTAACCTGTAAAATGAAGAGATTGGACCAGATCAGGACTTGACTCAACTCACAACATGCCTTTTCCCTTCTGTATACAAAGGGACTGGACAGAGTCCTTTTCCCTGTTGAGCAGGGCAGAACTCCAAGTAGTCACCACAAACAAGAGGATTCTGAAGAATTGAAATCTGCATGGTTTCCCTGGACACAATAATCTCCACAATTATCCCTGGCTCTAAAGTATGATTATAAATTTCCATGAAATGCAAAGTGGAATTTGAAAAACAACTATTAAATAAGTACTTCTAAATAGTACCCCAGTTGAAATAATGTGAGCTTGTTCCCACATTTGGGGGATTTGATTTTAAGAAGAGAAATTTCTCACAGTCAGACTGCCAATAACAATCACCACCGAACCATGAAAATGACACTTGACTTCCTATCATAGAAGATACTTAGTTTCTCAGTTCCTATCATTTTTCACCACTATGTTATCAGATGACTTTATTATCTAAAAATATATGTAAAAAAAAAAAAAAAACAACTTACAACCTTTCTCTTAAACTGATTTTTTGAAAATCAGGTGCATTTTGCTATCTTTAATCCTGAATACAAGTAAAACCAAGTAAATAACACCGTGCTTACAATTTAATATTTTTATTTTTAAATGTTTATTTTTAAGAGGGAGAGAATGAGTGGGGGAGGGACAGAGAGACAGGGACAGAGGATCTGAAGAGACCTTCACACTGATGGCAGCAATCCCAGTGTGGGGCTCAAACTCATGAACTGTGAGATCATGAGCTGAGCCAAAGTTGGATGCTCAACTGTCTGAGCCACCCAGGCACCCCATAATTTAATATTTTTAAAGGAGAAAGTGAGAAATTTCTGAAACTAACACGAAAATATTTTTCTTCAAATAGAAGTACATCTTTAGGCTTTTTCTTTTTTGTTTTTAACATTTAAGTGATTGTTTTCAGTGTTGGATACTAATAGCCTAATAAAAGAAAAGGAATGGCAGTCAATCCATTCTTATATGTATCTAGGCCTTAGGGATGCTAACAGGAGTAAGAGTAACTGTGATACATCAAAATTACACAGACTCCTGAGAGTGAGCCTTGACACATCTCTCACTTGTTCCAAAGTGGGTTGGGAGAAAGCCCCGATCTGTAGTGTTTGCCAATTTCTGTGGTGTAAATACCCCCACCACCAAGGCTGATTTCAAGCCACCAGCTTTATGTAACATAATACAGAGTTGTAGATGTAATTAAGTTAAGGATCTTGAGATAAGATCATCCTGGGTTATCCAGTGGGTCCTAAATCAAATGACAAGTGTTCTTGTAAGAGACAGAAGAGAAGACACAGACACAGAGAAGAAGGCCAGGTGACTATGGAGGCAGAGACTGGAATGGGGCAGCCACAGGCCAAGACTGAAGTCATCAGAAGTTGAAAGAGGTAAGGAAGGATGACCCCCTAGAGCCTCCAGAGGGAGCATGGCCCTGCTGATACCTTGATTTCAGACTTCTGCTCTCCAGAACTGTGAGAGAGTAAGTTTTTCTCGGGTTAAACCTCTAAACTTGGATTACAGTAAAACCTTGGTTTGCGAGCATAATTCGTTCCGGAAACATGCCTGTAATCCAAAGCATTCGTATATCAAAGAGAACTTCCAAGAACCATTGGCTCAGTTGTGATCATGTGACACTCGGCATCACACTACTCATAGTACAAGATGTCGCTCATTTATCAAGTTAGAATTTATTAGACATGTTTGCTCGTCTTGCGGAATATTTACAGAACAAGTTACTCACGATCCAAGGTTTCACTGTATTTTATTATGATAGCTCCAGGAATTGAATATTCCCCATAATACCCATCTCACATTTTCAAAATCACAATTTTGTCTTATTCACTTCATCTGTTTCTCTCTCTCTTCCAAAGTCTTATAAAGCAAATTCCAAATATCCTATCATTTCAACCCCTTTATACTTCAGTATCCATCTCAGAATCTGTGGACTTTTAAAAATTTAACCACAATACCACTGTAACTAAATACATCTGAACAATGCAACTAAACAAATAAAAATAAGTCCTTGATATCCAAAATGTCTTTTATTTTATTTATTTATTTTTTTAAATTTTTTAACGTTTATTTATTTTTGAGACAGAGAGAGACAGAGCATGAACAGGTGAGGGGCAGAGAGAGAGGGAGACACAGAATCTGAAACAGGCTCCAGGCTCTGAGCGGTCAGCACAGAGCCCGACGCGAGGCTCGAACTCACAGACCGTGAGATCATGACCTGAGCCAAAGTTGGACGCTTAACCAACCGAGCCACCCAGGCACCCCCAAAATGTCTTTTAATATTTACCTTTAGCTCTATCTCTAAAACCTTATTAGATTGATCATTCCTCTTTGAATTACCCTTTGTTTTCTGGCTATCTTTCTAGAAAAAAAAAAAAAATGCCGGGGATTAAATACTGCATTATAGGTTTTGGCTCCTAGGTGTAAGGGTGACAGGCATCTCAATGTCTTCCCCACTCAACGATGAAGAATTCTTGGAATTTGTTCTCCAGTGAAAAATAAAGATTTCTTTTTCTCCTTTACAATATGAGCTTTTGTCTAGGATTGACATTCAGAAGTTCCACTTCAAAGTCATGTTGGAAGTGAATAAGAATAAAGTCATGATAGACAAAAGTAAGTCGGATTCTAATTTTTCCCCCAATTGTAGAAGAGCATTGCTTTGAACAATGAAATAGGAAGGGAAAAAAAAGGTGAAAACCACAAAGTTAGTCTGCGTTAGCTTTTAAATAGTTCTCTTACAAGTTTCCCTTTTCTCTGAGAAATTTCCCTACCAGGTTAAAAATGAAAAATGTTATGTTCTGCATGATTATATCTGGCAGTCTTTTCAAGGAGAAGTATGGTAGCCATGGACTGTTTTCCATGAGTGGCACTTTACCTGTGTTCCCAAAATTACTTTTCTCTTCTAAGGAGATTAATATTGATCATTCTCCCTGCCCTCTAAGAAAAGGGGTTAAAGGTAAATCATTCTTGTGAAAAAGAGAATGGGCAACCATTTAGGGAAATAGGTACCCCTAAGGTAGGATGATTCACCTGAAAAAATACACTCTCGAGTATACTAGGTTAGTCTCTAGAAAGCTTCTCCATTCTAAAGTAAACACCCCTTGTCAAAAGTTAAATATTCCTTGAAAAGGTCATAGTTTCATGTTTTGAGACTTCTTGGGGATGGAAATCAGGAAAGTCAAGATTGTTGTGGCTGATCGCCAGCTGAGAGCCAGACTTGCTGAAATTGGGTACTGAATATTTTGGAGGGACAGAAGACAGGATCATGCCATAAGGAGTCCAGGAAGGCAGCCTGAATAACAGAAGAGTGTGAGGTGCCACAGATAAACCCCTCCAGCTTCTTCTCCCATTTTGCCTCCTTCAAACCCTGTGCCCCAGGGCTCTGGGCTGACTTGGCCACAGGGACAATAGAGTCAAGTGCAACCTTTTCTGTCTGAAAACACAGGAACCCCGTCATCTGAAGTGCGCTTAGTCAGATCTTGAGATCTAGCCAAGTGACCACTCCTTCCTTGTCTTCACTCATGTCTTCACTCCATGAATGGCTCTCTTTCAACAAGGTAACTACACCTCCCTCCCATAGACTCTGAAGCCCTTGATTTATGCGACATGTTTGTTCATGCTTAAACAAAACCTTTGGCAGAGCAGAAAAGCTCGCTCAAATCTCTTTTCCTGGTAATATTTTCTTCTATCTTAACCCAAGCATGGGGAGGGAGGAATGTTTCTGACATGCACACAGTTTACAGTGTAAAGAGTTAGGAACTAAGAACAATGCAGCTTGGATTCCTTCCCTTGCCTACCCTCCTCAGTAGCTTTCTTTCTTGGTGTTCTCAGCAATGTACCAGGAGGAAGGGAGAACGGCTCAGTTGAGGTCTTTCAAAATATAGAGAGTTTGGTTTTAGCTCTGACATGTAAAATGTCTGGAAGTCATCACTCCTGTCCTTACAAAAAAAGCTGAATATATTGAAAATCAATGACTCTATCAGAGAAACAAGGTCACAGAGCAAACCACATCCTGAAACTGAGAGAAGCAGGTGCATACAGAGAATTACGGATCAGCTCACCTGGTGCAGCAGTTTTTAGAAACATAAACTGGCAGGAATATTCAGACATTTTTTTAATAGATTATTTATTTACTTGGGGTTGGGGGTAGTGAGGCAGAGACGGGGAGAGAGAAAGAATTCCAAGCAGGCTCCATACTGTTAGTGTGGAGCCTGATGTGGGGCTTGAACCCACAAACCATGAGATCATGACCTGAGCCAAAATCTAGAGTTGGATGCTTAACTGATCGAGCCACCCAGGTGCCCTTAAACTGGCAGGAATATTTAAATGGTAGTTGCAATGAGTTGCTAATGCTGAGTGTGGATTCATTTAAGAGTAAGAAACTCAAGGGACCCTGTCTAGGGGGACCCCTCACTCTTTCATGGGTTTTTCCTCCAGGAACCCTAACAAGTTCTCAAGATGAAGATATGAGAAAAATGCCCTCATATTTCTGGCAGGGGAAGGAAAAGTAGACATTTTGAAATTCACCTAAAGTGCTATGGGCAACAACTTTATCAACTTTATTAGAAGCTTATCTACCTGAGGGAAGGGCAATTAGCCAACTTCAGCCCCTGTAGCCCTCTGTTTTCCCTAAGGGGAAGGAAAAAAGGATAAGGAAACACTTCTGAAGGTTACAGCTCAGGGACCCAAGTCTAGTAAAAGACTGAGATTTAATTATAAGATTATAGAGCACTTCCCCTTTCCCACCGCTTACCATCAAGCCAGCAGGGCTCCAGCAAAATGCCAATAGGTTAGAACTAAAGGAAAGGCAAGACAGACTCTGTTTAAGTTCTTAGGGAAGCCCAAAGAATATAGAAAGAAAGAAACCACAAGAACACCAGAGGAAACAGAAACCTTTGGCACCTACAGAAAATAGTCTAGTTCCTAGCCAGATTAACATAAAACCTTATCACAAGGCTTGTTTACTGCAGTTCTTATTGTCCAAAACATCATGTCCACTTTCAGTCAAAAAGAAAAAGATAAAGAAAAGAGAAAAGAAGAAAAGAAAAGGAGAAGCCATGCAAAAAGGCAAAGAAAAACACAGTCTGAGGAAAAAAACTACGCATCAGAATCAGACTCAGATGTGACACAGATGTTGGAATTCTCATAGAGGAAACAACTCTGATTAATGTCTTAATGGCTTTAATGAAAAGATCAGACAGCATGCAAGAATAGATGGGTAATGGAGGCACAGAGATGGAAACCTCTAGAAAGAATAGGAAGGAAATGCTAGAAATCAAAAGCACTAATGAAATAAAGTCTTTGATGGGCTCATCAGCAAACTGGACATGGCCAGACAAGGATAGAATCAGTGGACTTGAAAATATGTCAATAAAAACTTCCCAAACTGAAATGTAAAGAAAAAAAGAACAACAACAACAACAACAACAACAACAACAACAGAACAGAGTATGCAAGAATTGCGGGAAAATTGCAAAAAAGGTAAAACATGGGTGTAATTGGAATACCAGAAGGAGAAGAGGGAGAGGAAGGGGCAGAAGTATTTGAAGTAACGGCCGAGAATTTTCCCAAATTAATAACAGACATGAAACCACAGACTCAGGAAGCTTAGGTTGAATAGCAAAAAATCTATACCTACATATTTGATATTCAGACTGTGGGAAACCAAAGACAAAATCTTGAGAAAAATCCAGAGAAGGGAAAACACCTTACCTATAGCAGAGAAAAAATAGGAATCATGTCTAACTTTTCCTCAGAAACCATGCAAGCAAGAAGAGAGCGGAGTGATATAAACAAGAGGTTGAAAGAAAACCCCACCAGCCTATAATTCCATATCTGGTGAAATTATCCTTCGAAAGTGAAGGAGACTTATGCAGACAAACAAAAAATGAAGGAATTCCTCACTAGGAGACCTGCCTGCCAGAGATGTGAAAGGTAGTTCTTCAGAGAGAAGGAAGATGATATAGATCAAAAAAAAGAATGTTGAAGAGGAATAAATGAAGTTAAAATAAAATCTTTTATTTTTCTGATTCTTAATTTATCCAACGGATAACTGTTTGTTCAAAGTAATAATAGTACTAATGTACTGGATGAGTATAGCATATAGATGAGTGAAATCAATGACAGCACTGTTATAAAGGATGGGAGGAAGGAATCAGGAATATTCTGTGAAAAGCTGTATAGTATTATTTTAAAGTGGATTGAGTTAGGTGCAAATATATATTGAAAATACTAGGTTATCCACTAAAGAATGTTTTTTGGTAAGAAGTAAAAATAAAAGCATTACATAATGATAAAGGGGTCACTTAAAAAAAATTTTTTTAACATTTATTCATTTTTGAGAGATAGAGTGTGAGGGGGGAGGAGCAGAGAGAGGGAGACACAGAATCCGAAGCACGCTCCAGGCTTTGACCTGTCAGCACAGAGCCCAACGCGGAGCTCAAACCCACCAACCACGAGATCATGACCTGAGCCGAAGTCCGACTCAACCAACTAAACCACTCAGGCACCCCAAGGGGTCACTTTTTAATGAAGGCATAAGAATCCTTAATGTGTATGTGCTCAACAACAGAGAGTCAAAATTCATAAGGCAAAACCAGAGAATTGCATGAGAAATAGATGAACCCATTATTATAGTTGGAGACTTCAACAGCCCTCTATCAGTAGCAAACAGACCCAGTAGGCAGAAAATCAGAAACGACACAGTTGAACCGACGACTACTAATAACACTGGAAATATGAAAAATACATACTTGGGAAACCAACAAGCTTGGGTGTGATTATTCAATACACAAAAGAATTCTTTAAGTTACTAAAATATGTCTATTCTTTATTCTACCCAGTAATTTTTACAGATTTCCTTTAAGCATTTAAATTATGAATTCATTTCGAAGTTTCCAGTTTACCTCATCAGAAACCGAATTGTGAACTAAATCATCATAAACCCTATACATATTTGGAAAAGTGAACTCTAGAAGCACCAGTGGGTGTCACCAGGGATGTGACAAGCATACAACGCTCATATATAAGAAGCTCTCGCCAAAAGGCTTATCTTGTAATTTGTGGGGTTTTTCCTTCCTAAGTCTGAAAAACACAGTGACAGAGAGGTACTGCTTCTTCAAGCCAAAGGTCCCACTTTTTAGT
The DNA here is from genome assembly GCF_018350215.1 of Panthera leo. Taxonomy (NCBI): domain Eukaryota; kingdom Metazoa; phylum Chordata; class Mammalia; order Carnivora; family Felidae; genus Panthera; species Panthera leo. The sequence goes on along the minus strand of NC_056683.1, from coordinate 11,193,060 downwards.
GGCACTTAGGGGAGAGAGCATGTAGGAGGCAGGCTGGCCCCTTCTCCAGGCCTTCCCTGTCTGCCAGACTGCTTTTGTCTGCTCCCTGTTGGCTGCAGACATTCATCCATTCTTTCCCTAGCATTTACTGAACACCTGCTGTGGGCCAGGCACTGCCCCCAATAACTATTGACAGATAATTCAGATCAATTGGTGGGTCATTAACACCACTATATACATCAAAACAATGATGACAGATTAGGAAAAAAAAAAAGAACATTCATGGGGTGCCTGGGTGGCTTAGTTGGTTAATAGGTTAATCAGTCAATTCTTGATTTTGGCTCCGGCAATGATGTCATGGTTCGTGAATTCGAGCCCTGCATCAGGCTCCACATTGACAGTGTGGAGGCTTCTTGGGATTCTCTCCTTTTCTCTCTGTCCCTCCCCTGATCTTGCTCTCTTTTTCTCTCAAAATAAATAAACTTCTTTTTTAAATTTTTTTAACGTTTTTTTTAATTTATTTTTGAGACAGAGAGAGACAGAGCATGAACGGGGGAGGGGCAGAGAGAGAGGGAGACACAGAATTGGAAGCAGGCTCCAGGCTCTGAGCCATCAGCCCAGAGCCCGACGCGGGGCTCGAACTCAGGGACCGCGAGATCGCGACCTGCGCTGAAGTCGGACGCCCAACCGACTGAGCCACCCAGGCGCCCCAATAAACTTTTTTTAAAAAGAGAGGAAAAAATGAACATTCTTAGCACAAGTTTTCTGCCCAAATTTATATCTGTTATCAACCATATATGATTCTCAGGCGGATGGAATGAGAGTCATAGCAAATCAAGGCTAGGTAGGTCTCTCTTTCTTCCTCCCTTCCTGTTCTCTGGCTGCACAGCCACAGAGGCCCTGGTTAGCCAGTTCAGACTTTTTTCCTGGGAGAACTTCATGAAAGTTTCATTAAACTTTGAATTAAACTCTTTCTTTTTCATTTAATGTTCACTAAGTTCTCCCAGCCACATCAAACCCTTGGCGAGCTTCCTCTACGACTTTGGGAAATTGTATCCACTCATTCCTTCATCCGTTTCGTGTTTGCTGTGTGAGAGAGGCTGTGTTGAGGATTATCCAAAAGGCAAAAATAAATAAACCAGAGACAGTACCCTCTAGTGCTTTAACAATCTATCATCTTCCCTCAAATAGTTCCTGCAAGGTTCTTACCTCTGTCCCGCACTTCCCAAATTTGGTTACTTTCACTTAATTACGGTCTCACTTTTCACATCTTTTGGAAACACCGCACATGGTATGTAATAACATAATAATCTATCTTTGCATGTATAATTCTATAATCATCAACAAAGCAAAATAAAACCCTCCTTTGCACAGATTTGAGAAGAGGAAAATCTGGGGGGTGCCTGGGTGGCTCAGGTGGGTAAGCTTCTGACTCTTGATTTTGGCTCAGGTCATGATCTCCCAGTTCGTGGGATCCAGAGTTGAGTCAGGATCTATTAGCACGGGGCCTGCTTAGGATTCCCTTTCTCCCTCTCTCTCCACCCCTTCCCTGCTTGTGCTCTCTCTCTCTCTCAAAATTGAATAAATAAACTTAAAAAAAAAAAAAAAAAAAAAAGAATGAGAAACTCTGAATTTGAGTCCCATCCATGCCTGTATGGCTTTGGACCAGCCATCCAACCTCTCTGAGTCTCAGTTATTTTGCTTGTAAAAATAGGACTAAATATTTCTGCCTTATCTATTGCACAGTTTGCGTGTGTGTTTGTGTATCAAATAAGCAAATGAATGCGCAATAATTTTTTACAATATAAAATGATACACAGATGTAAATTGTTATTAGAAGTTTGTAATGGAATCAACCCCTGGGTTTGCTTATGTGTACAATACAAATGCCATAGAAATAGTAACTAAGGGCAGAATTTGGCCCAGGGCACTTAAGCACAGCAATTTTTTTTTTAAAGGACAGAAGGAAAAAAAATCAAAGACTTCTTATTCAAAGCAGAGAACTTTCAAAACAAGAGTCAATACTTGCCATGGACAAGGTTACTAAGTGGATCTCCTTGAGGGAAGTTCTGAGGATGAAGGCAGGAGCTTCAAAGCAGGAACTGAAAGAGAAAAATCTTTAATACTATCATCTTCCTCCTCCACCCTGGCTTAGAATTCCTTATCTAATCAACTGGAGACACACATCTTAACAGTCAAACAATAAAAATTTTTTGTTTGGGATTGCAGTTTAAGTGTGGATCATTACAGAGGCCCAAAAAAAACATCCTGACCAGGCTGCTGCTGACAGCATGCCCAGAGGGCACTGGGCTCTGTTTTCGCGTTTAAGTGCTACAAATAAAATGCCTTTTTCTCCTGAATTTCTGAAGTATTTTGTGGTTAAACCTGGTAAAAAATACAGTGCTGAAAATTTTGTTAGCGTTCACAGAACTAGCAAAGAGGCGAAGTTTATGCTCTGTTCCCCTGATATGAATTGGCAAGTAAAAGGGACTTAGTGAAGTGGGGGTAGAGGGGGGGGATGCACCGCGGGTACGTGGGGAGGAAAGGACCTCTGCCACTCCTAACTTTTCCAGTTTGGACTCCTGTGTGCTCTAGAAAAGTGGAAACAGGAGGGGTTAGCGGAAGTCAGCTGGTGTGAGAGATTGGGACGTCTGATATGAGAAGGAGTGAAAAGAATTGGAGACTAATCACTACTTCAATTAGACACGATGAAGACGGGGCACATGGGTGGCTCAATCAGTTAGGCGTCAGGCGTCAAGACTTTGGCTCAGGTCATGATCTCAAGGTTCCTGGGTTTCAGCCCCATGTCGGGCTCTGTGCTAACAGCTCGGAGCCTGGAGCTGGCTTCAGATTCTGTGTCTCCCTCTTTCTCTGCCCCTCTCTATGCTCACGTTCTGTGTGTGTCTCTCTCTCTCAAAAATAGATATTTAAAAAGAAAAAGAAAATCTCCCACTGGTTAGGATGGCTACTATCAAAAAGCCAGAAAGTGGAAATTCCAAACTGAAAACTTTGTGCATTTTTGGTGAGAATGTATAATGGTGCTGCTGTTGGGAGAACAGTGCAGTGGTTCCTAAAACACAGAATTTCCATAGGATCCAGCACTATCGCTTCTGGGCATAGACCCAAAAGAACTGAAAACAGGATCTCAAAAAGATATTTGCACAGCCATGTTCATAACAGCATGATTCACAATAGCCAAGAGACAGAAGCAACACAAGTGTCCACCCGTGGGTGAATGGATATAAACAAAATATATGATATATGCATGCACTGGAAGAGTATTCAGCCTTAAAAAAGGAGGGGAATTCTTTTTTTTTTTTAATAATTTTTTTTTTAACGTTTATTTATTTTTGAGACAGGGAGAGACAGAGCATGAACGGGGGAGGGTCAGAGAGAGGGAGACACAGAATATGAAGCAGGTTCCAGGCTCTGAGCTGTCAGCACAGAGCCCGACGCGGGGCTCGAACTCACGGACCGCGAGATCATGACCTGAGCCAAGGTCGGCCGCCTAACCGACTGAGCCACCCAGGTGCCCCAAAAAAGGAGGGGAATTCTGACACGTGCAACCTCATGGGTGAACCTTGATGGCATGCTAAGTGAACTAAGTCACGGAAAAGAAATACTGTATGATTCCTTTTTGTAAGAAATACCTACAGTATTCAAATTCAGAGAGTCTGAAAATAGAAAGGTAGTTGTCAATGGGGAGTTGTTGCATAGATGGGACCAAGTTCTGATTTTGCAAGAGGAAAAAAGCGTGTAGAAATTGGTTGTATAATGGTGCGAGTACACTTAACACTAATAAACTGACCATTTAAAAAAATGGTTTAGGGTGCTGACAGCTCAGATCCTGGAGCCTGCTTCGGATTCTGTCTCCTTCTTTCTCTGCCCCTCCCCAGCTCTGGGCTCTGTGTGTCTCTCACAAATAAATAAACATTAAAAAAAAAAAAAATGGTGTAGAAGGTAAGTTTTATGTGTTTTTTAAGACACTATTTTAAAAATTAAAAAAAGAAGAAGAAATGAATGAAATCTTACTGTTCAGATTATAGCTATTGCCCAAGTTCTATGCTTGTAGGTTCTGATAGTTTCCCAAGCCTTTCAGGTCCAAGCTCTTTAGAACAGCCTTCAAGGGCACTCTGGAGGCGGCCCCAGTAAGTGACCCATCCCAGGGGTCTACCCTCCAGCCACCTTCCACCCATCTCCGGGGTTCCGCGCTACCCTCCCCGCACACGCACCTCCCGGCACCTCGTCCCTTCTCCGTCGTCCCTCCCTTCATCTTTCCAAAGTCCCGACCACACCCTAGGTCCACTTAAGTGTCCTGCGGAGCCCTGGCACATCCCCTCTGGGACCATGAGCTCCCCGTGGCTGGGTCTGCGGTTAGTAACTCACCACATCCTGCCCTGCGTTCCGGGACTTGGTGAAATCCCAGCGGGGATCAGCTCTCCCCGAGATGGGTCTGCGCCCTGGTCATGCGGCATCTTCACGGCACAGGGCAACCAACAACTGCAGATTGCGTCCCTCTGCTGGAGAGTCCCCTGGTGGCCAGGCGACTTCTCCAGGCCTGCACTCCAGCTCCTTGTCCTGACCCCCCTCCCCCGCTTCGGTCCCTGCCTCCGGCTCCGTCCTGCTTGCTGCTCCTGGGACCCTCTGGGTTTGTTCTCGCTCTAGGCCTCCAAATGCGCCCATTGCTCTGCCTGGGATGTTCCTCCCCGGTCCCTCCTTCAGGTCTTTGCTGAGGCGTTACCTTCTGGAAGGAAGCACCCGTTCCTAACTCGCCGACCACCTTCCAGTCTCTGTTCTCCCCCACCGCACTCCCCAGCAGGTGACCTAGATCTCGCGTGGTTTGGGGCGTTGCTTCTTATGTGGAATGGAAGCTCCACGAGGGCTGGTATTATTATTTTTTTATTTTTTTCCACTGCCTTTTTTTTTTTTTTTTAAGTCCTCAGCTCCTCCTACGGTGCCAGCCCACAGTGGATTTCCAATAAATAGTTGTCCAATTCATTAAATAATTGAATGACCTGGGCGCCTGGGTGGCTCAGTCTGTTAGGCCTCGGACTTCAGCTCAGGTCATGACATCCAGGTCAGTTAATTCGAGCCCCGCTAGGGTTCTGTGTCTCCCTCTCTCTCTGCCCCTCCCCTGCTCGCTCTCAGTCTCTCTCTCAAAAATAAATAATTTTTAAAAATTACAAAAAATGATTGAATGACCACTGAAACTTATTGAATACTTTCTAATTGTTTGCAATCTGGATCTTTTTGTCCCTAAGTACTCATCCTCCGTGTGGGGAAGGGGGGCAGAATTTGCAATACTATTCCTTCTTTGTCTTTACTGCATGGGATTTAACCTGTGCTAAGTAGCAATTGATTGATGTTTTTCTGTTGGCAGACTCTTTAATCATTTCCTGTCAAGAATTAAAGCAAAGGTCTTGTTGGAAAAACACTCAATTAAGTCTTTAGGTGATGGGGATAAGTAAACAGACCTGTTAGTCCATACATGTGATTAATTCTCACATTACCACATGGGTTGCTTTAACACCGTGGTCACAGGATTCTTGATAACTCGCTATCTGTATTCCATTATGAGTCCCAACCTTTTGGTAAGCCTTCCCTCCCAGTATTTTGTTGTGAAAAATTTCAAAAGTATAGGCAAACTTAAAGATTTTACAGTGAATCTCTATAACCTGTCCCCTAGATTCTACGATTAACATCTTAGCATATTTGCTTCAACATTTAACTATCCATTTATCCCTAATTACATCTTTTTTTTTTCTGGATGGGGCGGTGCTGGGTACAGCATACTGTATTGGTGGTACATGACAAGGCAGGGCTCCCTAAGCCCTTCTCCTTCTTTGCGGGGTCTGGGATGAGAACTGTGTTGAGGACAGGAGATTCTCTGTGTCGCGGGATTGAGTTGGGGCAAGGACTCCCCAGCAGCTGAGGGCCTCTCTCTACCTCTCTTGCTGGGGCTGGTGGTCCAAGGGGCTCTGACTTCTGGGAAGCCATGTGGACCATAAGGTTTACTACTGTGTTGCTGTAGACAATTCATTGGCATGCCAGGAAATGAGCTTGACAAAGTTGTGGTTGAGAGCAATGCCAACCCCAGCTTTGCAGGTGGAAAAGCAGATGCCCTTTAGGGGGCGCTCTGTCATCTTCTTGATATCATCTATCATCATGGAAAGCCATAGCAATGAGCTTCCTGTTCAGCTCAGGGATGACCTTGCCCACAGCCTTGGCAGCACCAATAGAAGCAGGGATCATGTTCTAGGCAGCCTCTCAGCCATCACCCCTCAGCTTCCCAGAGGGACCGCCTCAGGATTCCGGGTGCCAGTGATGACATGGACTGTGGTCATGAGTCTCTCCATGATGCCCAAGTTGTAATGTGTCGTAGACTCTGGGTCTAAAGTTCTCTCTTGTCTAGCAAAAGAGCAGGTGCTGGATTAAAGCGAGAGATGGCTTATGTTCGGGAAAAGACAAGAGCCCCTAATAAGGGTCCTTGCCCCATTTTTATTAGGATCAGAAGGCTTACAAACATGGCGATGGACGTGCACAAAGAGACAATGAATCTGTGAACATTACCTCGTGGACGTGAGGGAAAGGGGGTCTTGAAGGTGTTTGGGTTAATACAAAACAAAATCTGGGCACCAGGCAGTCGGGAGAAAGGTTGTTTACAGCTGACAAGAGGCATCTCCTCTATCTTAACTAGCCTGGGGGATGAGACAGGTAGGGGAAATAACCTCAGAGTTAACAAGGCACGTTTCTTTTGTTAATCATCTCCCCTTGGGCTGCTTCACCGGCAGGCAGTGATCTATAGCCAATTTACCTGTTTACCTAACTTGGCCCTATCCTCCTGTGAAAGCAGCTTTCTGCTATAGTACTAAATTGGGAGGCACTTCTGCCCTGAATACCTAATCTTGGTTATTTCATATATCTATGGATTGGGCACCTTTGCGCCAGTTCCTATTTCGGGCCTCTACCCCTCCGCCTCTATTCTGGGGGCTCTACACCCCCTTTCTATTTTGGGGTGCACTCACACCTCCATATTCTTGGGTTGCCAATCCGGTTTACCCAAACTCGGGTGTGAGCATTCTATGGCTTTGTATTTCTTTTGCCTTGTTAACCCATTGGTGTAAGCCCGGGGAATTTCTAAGCTTATTCCCCACAATAGTGGATGACCTTGGCCAGTCTTCCACTATTAAGTCCTTCCTAATTAAGTCCTTTTTTCCCTCAAAGCCTGGTTCTGAGTTGGAAACACAAATTATTGAATATTACCCTAGACTTAACACATCCAAACTTGGGAAGGGGCCTGGAAGATGGGGGAGGGATCATAACCTGGTTTTTCAACAAACCTTCTGGATGATTCAGTCTCACCCAAATTTGAGGAGCACTATTTTATACAAACCAATATGATTTAATCTATTTCCATAGATATCTACTCGTGTTGTTGAAATAGGAAGTCTCCTCAGGTGTTTTATCAAAGAAAGAGACGTAACAATACAGCTACGTGCAGGAGCCTTCCCCTATCACACGCACTCCAATTTATGTCAGCATAAACTGGTGCCACGGAGTTTTAGGGGAGTGGTTAAGAAGTTCAGCCTTGGCAGGGCGCCTGGGTGGCTCAGTTGGTTAAGTGTCTCACTCTCACTTCACCTCAGGTCATGATCTCACAGTTCATGAGTTTGAGCCCCACGTTGGTCTCTGTGCTGACAGCTCAGAGCCCGGAGCCTGCTTCGGATTCTGTGTTTCCCTCTCTCTCTGCCCCTCCCCTGCTTGCACTCTCTCTCTCTCTCAAAAAAAATAAACATTAAAAAATTAAAAAAAAAAGAAGAAGTTCAGGCTTGGGAACCTCACACAGATCAGGGAGAACTCCAGTTCCACCAGATGCAAATTATATGACCTCAGCCAAGTTACTTTTCCTCCGTTAGCCTTGTTTTCTGATCTATAAAATGGATAGATCAGAATACACACCTCACACCAAATCATCATTGAGCCTCTCCTGTGTCACCAGGCACTGTAGAACCTGTTCCAGGTGCTGGGGTCACGGTGGGGAGGCAAGACACAGCCCCAGCTCTCCTGCAGCCTCCATTCCAGTGGGAGAGACTGACCACAGACACACACACAAAACAAAGAATTTCAGGGAGTGATATACGCTAAGGACAATATACAATAGAGTATCGCGACAGTGTGACTGGGATGGAGGGGGCCTACTTTTTTTTTTAAGTTTTTGTATAAATGTAAGTGTGTTAACATACGGTGTAATATTAGTTTCAGGGGTACCATATAGTGATTCAACCCTCCATACACCTGGTGCTCATCACAAGTGCACGCCCCCCACCCCACCCCCTCAGGTAACCATCAGTGTGTTTGTTCTCTATACTTAAGAGTCCACTTCTTGGATTGGAAGGAGGCTTACTTCAAAAAGCACCATCAGGAAAGATCTCTCTGAGAAGGTAAGGAAAAACGGAGGACCAGAAGCGTGGGTGCAGGACAGTGGGAGGAAGTGGGTGTAATGCCCCCATTTCGAATCCGAGAGACCACCAAGGAGCCGATACCGATGCAAACGCACGAGGGTTTATTTGCAAGCTCAAGTTTGGGCCCAAGTATACCCGACACAGCGGAGCAGGGACTTGGACCCCTAGGTTAAGAGGCGTAGCAGTTTTATAGGGGCCAGTGGCCAATGAGATTGTAACACACACAGAAAGTTGCAGTCATGTCAGTCCACACGCAGGTGGCCAATTGAATTACAATTTACCCTATAGTAACTGTTTGAACTAGCCTATCACTCTGGTCAGTATTGGCGTGCAAGTTTGGCTGGCAAAAGGCGGGGTTTACATTCTTTGGCGGTTAGGGGTTCCGCATTCCTATTTGAGCCAGTTTCCAGTAAGGGTGTGCTCAGCGGCTTCACTAGGGTGGGGGAGTGTCTTAGGCAATAAGTAGGTCATGTGGGGGTTATACATGAGATGGTGGGTGTAGCACAAAATGGAGTTAGTCTTGCTCTGCTTGTCCAGGGGTAGGGCATTTTTGTTAAATTCCTTGGGTCCCACAGTGGGCAGGGGCCAATGGAGAACCAGCTTGCATCGTGGGGAGTGTGGATTTAATTCTCAGTGCAGTGGGGGCCATTCCTGCTTCCTGTCCATCCCTGCGCCACCCCCTGAAAGAACTATTTCAGGTGCATACTCCTTGATGTGGTTGCAGTCAAGTTATGCATGCCTCTTTCCTCCTCCCCTTCTCTTCTTTCTCTCTTCCTCCATTGCTCCCCACCTTTCTCACTATCAACATCAAGTATCTGAAATGTCTTTGCTAGGTTGTAGGAATACAAAGGGGATGTTTTAAGGACTAAAATCTGTTTGGACTCGTAGAACATAAAGATAATATTGCTGGGGGGCCTGGCTGGCTCAGTCAGAGGAGCATGTGACGCTTGATCTCAGGGTTGTGAGTTTGAGCCCCACGTTGAGTGTAGAGATTACACTTAAAAAAAAAAAAAAAAAAAGAGGGGCCACTGGGTGGTTCAGTCAGTTGAGCGTCTGGTTCTTGATTTCTGCTCAGGTCATAATCTCACATTTCCTGAATTTTAGCCTCACATGGGGCTCTGCACGGACAGTGTGGAGAATCCCTGCTTGGGATTGTCTCTCTATCCCTCTGCCTCTGCCCTCCCTACCCCCCCTCAAAATAAATAAATTAAATTAAATTAAATTAAAAATAAGTAAGTAAAAAAGAGAATATTGCAAGCTCTCTTTGGCAAATGGATGGTACCCTGTCAGTAAGAGAGCTCAGGCATCTGGGCTCTTGGGCTACAAGGGGCCCATGTGCCTTTGTAGTTACAATGGTGTTGAGTGAGCCTTTGTCTAGGTAAATGGGTTTTTAAATTATTGTGCCAGAGAGAACTAAAGTGAAATTAAACTTGCATACAATCCAATTCCAGCTGACTTTGTTAGCGTCTTAGCTCCAGGCAATGATTCTGGAACAGATATTGCATTCTGCGAACAGGGGAATAGTGGAAGTCCATAAATGGTCAGGTGCCCACAAAGAATTTTTTCCAGTTTTAAATGAACACGTAAGCCCTACTTTACCAATCTTTTTTTGTTGTTGTTGAAGTTTTTATTTATTTTTGAGAGACAGAGAGAGACAGAGCGCAAGCGGGGGAGGGGCATAGAGAGAGGGAGGCACAGAATCCGAAGCAGGCTCCAGGCTCTGAGCTGTCAGCACAGAGCCCGACGCGGGGCTTGAACCCACAAACTGCGAGATCATGACCTGAGCTGAAGTTGGACGCTTAACTAACTGAGCCACCCAGGTGCCCCTTTACCAATCTTGAATTGCCTAAGAATTTGCAGAGCCAAGACCCAGAACTGCTGAAAATGTGAACACTAATGGGTGAAGTACAGTAAATGAGGGGCATCTGGGTGCTTCAGTTGGTTAAGCATCCGACTTCAGCTCAGGTCATGATCTCACAGTTCGTGGGTTCGAGCCCTGCATCCGGATCTGTGCTGACAACTCAGAGCCTGGAGCCTGCTTCGGATTCTGTGTCTCCCTCTCTCTGCCCCTCCCCTGCTCCGGCTCTGTCTTTCTCTCTCAAAAATAAGATAAAAACATTTTAAAAAATTAAAAATAAAGAAGTATAGTAGGTGAGCAAGTACAGGTAAGACGAGATGTTGTATTTGCTTGATTTTAAACCACCGGTGCTAGCTGTTTTTGGTAAACTTTTTTTTTTTTTTTAATTTAAAAAAAAAATTTTTTTTAACATTTATTCATCTTTGAAAGGCAGAGAGAGACAGAGCGTGAATGGGGGAGGGGCAGAGAGAAAGGGAGACACAGAATCTGAAACAGGCTCCAGGCTCTGAGCTGTCAGCACAGAGCCCGACGCGGGGCTCGAACTCATGGACCGTGAGATCATGACCTGAGCCGAAGCCAGCCACTCATCCGACTGAGCCACCCAGGCGCCCCTGTTTTTGGTAAACTTTTTAATTGAAGTTAGAATTTACATATAGAAAAGTACATAATTATAATTGTACATAAATCATAGGTGTACATCTTGGTGAAATTTCAGCATCCCAAAGCTTCCCTTGTACCACTTCCCAGAAATAATCACTCCCTGCAAACCTAAGGGCTACACTGATTTGTATGCCACTTTACCTGTTTCTGAATTTTTTATGTATTTATTTATTTTTCCTTTGCAATAATAGTATGTATAGAGGATCGAGTGGCTTTCATGTAGCACGGTGGGCATGAAAATGTTTGTAGTTTAGATCATCCTGTTGTGTTCGTGGGTCTGTGAGTCTGTAATGACATCACCACGCTGGGCTGAGGTACGCTTTCTAGTCACGAACTCACGAACCGTGAGATCCTGACATGAATCGAAGTCAGACACGTAACCGACTGAGCCACCCAGGCACCCCGGTTTATTTATTTTTGAGAGAGAGAGAACATGAGCAGGAGAGGGGCAGAAAGAGGGAGGCAGAGAGAGAGAGACAGGCTCCACACTGTCAGCACAAACCCTGACATGGGCCGATACCATGAAATGTGAGGTCATGGCCTGAGCCAAAATCAAGAGTCAGATGCCTAAAAAAAAAAAAGAAAAAAAAAAAAAGAGGTTAGAGTGGGAGAGAGCCAAAGCATAAGAGACTGTTAAAAACTGAGAACAAACTGAGGGTTGATGGGGGGTGGGAGGGAGGGGAGGGTGGGGGATGGGTATTGAGGAGGGCACCTTTTGGGATGAGCACTGGGTGTTGTATGGAAACCAATTTGACAATAAATTTCGTATATTGGAAAAAAAAAAAAAAGAGTCAGATGCCTAACCAACTAAGCCACCCAGGTGCCCAACTAATTTTTTTTTTTTTTGTATATAAGTTCTGTATCAAGCAACGTTGCTAAGTTCACTAATTAATTCTAATGGATTATCTGAAGATTCTTTTGAAATTTTATGTATACAGTTATGTCATCTGTGATTATGATGGTTTTACTTCTTCCCTTCCAATTTTTATGCCGATTAGGTTTTGTCTCGCCTTTTTGCACTGACTAGGCCCTCCACTAAACTGTTGAATAGGAGTGGTGATCGGGGCTATCCCTGTCCTTTTTTCAACCTTAGCTGGGAAGCTTTCAATATTTGACATTAAATATGATACTTGCTTGCAGCCCTTTTACAGACACTATAAGATGAAGGAACTCTCTTTTATTTCTATTTGGGGAGAAGTTTTTATCATAGATGAGTGAATTCCATCAAAAGGTCTTTGGGATCATCAAACACGTTTTCTCCTTTGTTCTGTTGTTGCAGTGAATTGCAATGATTAAGTTTTAATTGCTATACCAACCTTATATTCTCAAAATAATGTAACTTGGTCATGATTTTCCTATGTGTGTGTTTACATTTTTTTTTTGCATCTATGCTCATGAAAGGGATTGACCTGTAATTTTCTTGTAATGTCCTTGTCAAATATTGTTATAAAAAGTTACTCTGGCTGCAAAAAATAAGTTGTAAGGTCATGCCACTTGGGTAAATCGATGGTAGGTTAGTATTATTTCTTTATTAGATATTTGAAAAAATTCCTCATGAAGCCCTCTGGTACTAGAGTTTACTTTATAGGGAAGTTTTTATTAAGGCTTTCAAGGGGCACCTGGGTGGCTCAGTTGGTTAAGCATCTAACCCTTGACTTTGACTCATGTCATGATCTCATGGGTTTGTGAGTTCGAGCCCTGCATCAGGCTCTGTGCTGACAGTGTGGAGCCTGCTTAGGATTCTCTTTCTCTCTCTCTCTCTCTCTGTCCCTCCCCACTATCTATCTATCTATCTCTCTCTCTCTCTCTCTCTCTCTCAGAATAAATAAATAAAGTTAAAAATAAGAAAAGGCTTTCGATTTCTTATTTCCCTTTTGGTAAGTTATGGTATTCAAGAAAAGTGACTATTTTATCAAGATGTTCCATTCATTACCATGAACTCGTTCATAATATCTCCTTATTATTTTAATATGCTTAGAATCTGCAATGACACTTTTTATTCCTGGTGTTGGTAAATTTGTGCTCTTTTTTTCTTGATCAGTTCTGCTAGGAGTTACCAGTTTTTCAAAGGACCATGTTTTGACTCCCCTCCCCCCCCACCCTCATCCGCCAGTTTGTTTGTTTTGTATTTCCTTAACTTCTGCTCTCATCCGTATTACTTCTTTCCTTCTACTCTCTTTGGATTTAATTTGCTCTCCTTTTCTCTAGTTTTTTCGTTTGTTTATTTGCCTTTAGGTTTTCATCTTTTTCTAACACATATATTTAAGCCTGTAAACTTCCCTCTAATCATGGTCTTAGCTGTACATCAGAAATTTTGACATATTTGTCAAACAAGTCCTGGCAATTAGGACTTTAATATGTGAATGGGAGGGCATAATTCAGCCCATAATAGGCATTCAATTCTGTCTTCTCATTGGCTTCTCAGAGGCCAGGTTACTCTAACAAGAGACACAACCAGGTGAGGTGCTCAAAATGACCAGTGATTCTCCTCCAGTCTGACCCTGTAAATCCAATTACCAAAGAATAATTAATGTATAAAAACATGAAAAAACATAGGTTTTAATCATGAAATAAATCTCCCGTTTCTTGGGACATCCCCAATCCTTTGGAAATCTACAAAGGGATATTATAACATAGAAAGAAGTAAGCACCAAGAGAGAAGTCCGATTCTTCTTGTCAGTGGCCCAGCTAAGAGCAGATGACCCTCAGGTCAGTAGGACGTCAAGTGTGGTGGACGAGAAGAAAGCCACAGGCTTGTGCTTCTAAGTCTTGCACTGAATTCCATCACCAGCAGGGGAAGAATCTGCTCCAGCCAACATGGCAGACGCAAAGTCTAAAAATCTCGGGTTGGCAAGAATGTGAGTGAAAAATAAACTCTAGCAGAAATTTGGGGACTGTGTCATTTGTTGGCTGGCATCTGAAAATTATTGGCTGTGTTTTAGGGCATATTTTGCTGCAGCAAGTAGAGACAATGCTTTAATTGGTGCCCTTTATTTACAATTTTCATCATTCATGCCTGTGGAAAATTCCATCTTCCGTGTTCATAACTTCTGGGGGTTTGGCAGTGTACCAGACTGGCAACTGTTTCAGTTTGAGAGAGAAATCTCTCCTCTCACTCAACAAACATATTTTATTGCTTAGAGGATTGTTCTCCATTAATACTACCTGGTAAATCATTTTTTTTTTTTAACTTAAAAAAAATGTTTATTTTCAAAGAGAGGGAGACAGAGAGAGCAAGTGGGGGAGGGGCAGAGAGAGAGGGAGAGAGAATCCCAAGCACAGAGCCTAATCTTTATAGTGCAGAGTCTAATGCAGGGCTTGAACTCCCAAACTGTGACATCATGACCTGACCCAAAATCAAGAGTTGGATGCCTAACTGACTGAGCCACCCAGGCACCCCAATACTACCTGGTAAATCTTAATGTGATTCTTACAGTTCAGGGCTATCCTCCCTCATAATTTTTCTTCTATCACCTTATTTTTTAATGCTTAGTTAACATTTAATAAATGCTCATGTATGGCAAATTTTATATGAAACAGGATTGGAGTTGCTCAAGGGTAACAATCTTTGTAACCAGCAGGTGTTAGTTCTTTTTCTTGAAATCAGTTTATTTCTTTATTTAAAACAATTTTTTTTAACATTTATTTATTTCTGAGAGACAGAGACAGAGCACGAGCAGGGGTGGGGCAGAGAGAGAGAGGGAGAAACAGAATCAGAAGCAGGCTCCAGGCTCTGAGCTGTCAGCACAGAGCCCGACACAGGGCTTGAACTCACAAACCATGAGATCATGACCTGAGCTGAAGTCGGTTATTTAACTGACTGAGCCACCAGGCGCTCCTTGAAATCAGAATTTCTTAACTATACCAGGGTGACTTGGTTATTTTTACTTTTTTTACTGGGGTAAAATATATATGACCCAAAATTTACCATTTTAACCATAAAGTGTACAATTCTGTAGTATTAATTACATTCACAACGTTGTACAACCATCACCACCATCTATTCCAAAACTCATTCATTACAGAAACTCTGCACCCATTAAACAATGACTTCCCTTTTCCCCCTCCCCCTAGTTTCTGACAACTACCATTTTACTTTCGGCCTCCATGAATTTGCCTAACCTAAATCTTTCATGTAAATAGAATCTTACAATGTTTATCTGTTTGTGTCCACCTTATTTCACTTAGCATAGTGTTTTCAAGGTTCATCCATGTTATATCCTATAGCAGAAATTCATTCCTTTTATGGCTAAAATAATATTTCATTGTAAGTACATACCACATTTTGTTTATCCATTCATCTGTTGGACATTGGGTTGGTTACATCTTTTGGCTATTGTGAATAATGCTGCAACAAACATTGGCACAGAAGTATGTTTGAGTCCCTGCTTTCAATTCTTTGGGGTATATACCTAGGAGTGAAATTGCTGGGTCTTATAGCAATTTTGGGTTTCGCTTTTTGAAGAACTACCAAACTGTCTTCCACAGCAGCTGCCCCATTTTATTCTCACCAGCAACGTATGTGAGACTGAATTTCTCCTCTTCCTTACCAGTGCTTATTATTTTCCCAACATCATCATCCTCATCCTCCCCAATGCCAGCATCCTAGTGGGTATGAAGTAGTACCTCACTGTAACTCTGACTTGCATTTCCTTAATGACTAGTAATGTTGAATTTATATTTTCATGTGCTTATTAGCCACTTTACATATCTTCTTTGGAGAAATGCCTATCCAAGTCCTTTGCCTGTTTTTTAATGGAGTGTTTTGTTGTCCATGTCCTTTCATGCAAAAAAAAAAAAAAAAAAAGCATTTTAGGGGCACCTGGGTGGCTCAGTTGGTTAAGTGTCCGACTTCGGCTCAGGTCATGATCTCATGGCTCGTGAGTTCAAGCCCCACATCGGGCTCTGTGCTGACAGCTCAGAGCCTGGAGCCTGCTTCAGATTCTGTGTCTCTTTCTCTCTCTGCTCCTCCCCTACTCATGCTTTGTCTCTGTCTCTCAAAAATAAGTAAACACTAAAAAAATTTTGTTAAAGTTTTTAAATTGGTGAAGTCCAATTTATCTACTTTTTCTTTTGTTGCTTAAGTTTTTGTGTCTTATCTAAGAATCTACTGCCAAATCTGAGGTCAAGGAGATTTATGCCTATATTTTACTTGAAGAGTTTTCTAGTTTTAGCTCTTATGTATTCAGGTCATTCATCCATTCTGAATTAATGTTTCGTAGATGGTAGCAAGCAGGAGGAATCCAGCTCTATTTTTTGTACATGGATATCTAGTTGTTTCAGTACCATTTGTTAAAGAGACCGTTCTTTCCCCAGCAAATGATCTTGGCATCCTTGTCAAAAATCAATTGGCCATAGATGCACGGATTTATTTCTAGACTCTGTTTTATTCCACTGGTCTATGTGCCTATCCCTATGCTACTGCCACACTGCTCTGACTACTATAGCTTTGTAGTGAGTTTTGAAATCAAGAAGTGTGAGTCCTCTAACTTTGTTCTTTTGCAATGTTTTGGTTGAGACCCCTGCACATCTGTATGAATGTAAGGATTAGCCTTTTAATTTCTGCAAATTGACCTCTTAACAATATTAAGTCCTCTGATCCATGAACATAGGATGTCTTCCATTTTTTTAATGTGTTCTTTCATTTCTTTGAGTAATTTTTTCCAGTGTTCAGGGTACAAGTCTTATACACCCACCTGGTTACATTTATTCCCAAGCATTTCATCCTTTGTAATGCTATCATAAGTGGAATTTTAAAAAATTCACCTCTTTGCATGTACAGTGTGATGTGTTATAGTAAATTCATACTGTTGTGCAACCCTCACCACAATCCAGTCTTAGAACACTTGCATCACCCCCAAAATTCCCCTGTGTCTATTTGCAGTCAATCCCTGCCCATACCTCCCAATCCCAGGCAGCCTTTGATCTGTTCTCTCTCTCTGTAGTTTTTCCTGTTCTAGAATTATCATATAAGTGGGTGCTTACATGTATATAAAATGAGTTTATAAACAAAACACTCCCTTCTCTTTTTCCTCCCCCTGCCCTTTCACTTAGGACACAAAAATAAACATCTCAGTTTGCCTAAATCCTGGCCTGCCCAAATGACCTCACCTCGTATAGCATCGACTAGTTACCAAGTGAGAAAATTTTGGCTCATCCTTATGTCAGAAGAAGATATCGAGAGCCAGGCTAACCAGAGGAGGCTCTGAGCGGGCTGGTTCTTGAGAAAACACCAACATCTCTGTCTAGTCCTCCAGATGTTTGAGGCTTCTGAGTGTGTACTGAGTCTTTGGACAGACCCAGTGCAGAGAGAGACTCAGTAGGACTGAGGGCTGTTATGGGCTCTTTTTACATTGTTGAAAATGCAAAATCAGAGGCATTGTTCAGCCTTTGTTTAGAATCCATTTAAACTGGCATATGTGGTTAGTTCATTAGTCATGCCGTGACTGAGGTTCAAAAACTCAGACTGTGTGAAATGTGAGGTTGCACTATGGAAAGGTGGATGAAATGAAAATAGGGGCGGGGTGGATGATGGGAACCAATCACCAGTTGTCAATATCGAATTCAAATACATCTCCACAGTGTAAACCTAAACTTTCTGGATGATGGCCCAGATATCAGAATAGCCACACAGCTTCCCACGCTGCACTT
Source organism: Panthera leo (assembly GCF_018350215.1). Lineage (NCBI taxonomy): Eukaryota > Metazoa > Chordata > Mammalia > Carnivora > Felidae > Panthera > Panthera leo. Next base: position 11,175,450 of record NC_056683.1, on the reverse strand, counting down.
TCCACCGGTAGCCTGGGTTGACCTCCCCTTCGAGTGTCCAAGATACCTTATTTGTGTTTTTGCTTAATAATTCTTCTAAGGAGGGCCAATCCCTGGCTAACATTGACTCAAAGTGCTTGCATTAGCTCAGATAAAAAGCTCAGTCACTTTAACTTACTTCTCCCTGTCAACCACAGAGGCAACCCAAGGCTCAGATGTTACTAGGAGTCCCTGAACACTTTGCTCTTCAAAAGGATAATAAGACCGGGCTTCTTAAAATACACCAAAACCTCTTATCCCAAGATTTAGAAATTGTTCAAAGGGTGGAAGATGGGGTAGTATTTTTGGTTGGGATGAGGGGCAGAGTGCCTAGAAGTTTGATTGGTATGAAATTAATTGGGGAACTATGGAGCCAGAATTCATTTGAGTTATTGTTGTATCCTTGTCAGCTCTCCAGAAACTTGAAAACAAAAACAAAAAACGCCAACTCTGTAAGTGATGAAGTGGCTGTGGGCAGGCACAAACAGAAACTAATTTAAGATGACTGCATCTGATCTGTCTACTTACAACTTCACGTTAGTTGTCATTGCCTCACTTGGCACTCTGCAGGAGTGCCCATGGACTATGGGAGAGTCTACACCTCCGAGCTGGACATTCACTCCAGCCCTGCTGTCATCTCTATAACCTACCATTCCAGCTCTTTCTTTTTAAAAAAACTTTTAAAATATTTATTTTTGAGAGAGCACGAGCAGGGGAGGGGCAGAGAGAGACAGAGACACAGAATCTGAAGTAGTCTCCAGGCTTCGAGCTGTTAGTACAGAACCCGACACGGGGCTTGAACCCACGAACTGTGAGATCATGACCTGAGCTGAAGTCGAACGCTTAACTGACCGAGCCACCCAGATGCCCCTCCAGAGCTTTCCTTCTTGTCTTCCATACTCTCAACTCTCATTGCATGTTGCACTTAGCAATCCACTGTCCTTTGGATGGTCCCGGATGCCTTCCCTCCATCATTTGACACCACTCTTTCAGCCCAGCAGAGAGCAAAATCATTACAGGCAAGAGGACACGTGAACATTCCAACTCTGGCATGTACCCACAGAACCCAGAGACGATGAAAATTTCACACGTTTCAGAGGACCACAATCCTAGCATATCGCCTCCTTGCCAGAAGTATTCAGTGGCTTCCTATTTCCTCTGGAATCCGATATCAGATTGTTAGACTGGTAATTACAATTTTCCGAGACACAACCCCAAAATACCTTTGCAAAACCATCTCCTTTACATTGCCCTCTAGCCCATATATTTTTATGTACATCGTCCTGGCACTTGGCATTACCATCTACATTCTTTGCTCAAGCTGGTTCTTTTCCTGGAATGTCCTTGTCCTCTTTAGCCATTTATCAAATGCCTGAGTTTAAATTTTTTTTTTCAACGTTTTTTATTTATTTTTGGGACAGAGAGAGACAGAGCATGAACGGGGGAGGGGCAGAGAGAGAGGGAGACACAGAATCGGAAACAGTCTCCAGGCTCTGAGCCATCAGCCCAGAGCCCGACGCGGGGCTCGAACTCACGGACCGCAAGATCGTGACCTGAGCTGAAGTCGGAAGCTTAACCGACTGCGCCACCCAGGCGTCCCTCAAATGCCCGAGTTTAAAGAGGTTCGGCAGATTGCTCAAAGTCACAGTTTGGGTCAGTCTTACTTTTTCCAGAAAAACTTCTTAGGTCAAGTTCAATCTTTTTTCCCAATACTTTTTTTTTTTTTTTAATATTTATTAATTTTGAGAGAGAGAGTGTGAGCGAGCCGGGGAGGGGCAGAGAAAGGGAGAGAGAGAATCCCAAGCAGGCTCTGAGATGCCAGCACAGAGCCTAATGTGGGACTCAATCCCACGAACCATGAGATGATAACCTGAGCCAAAATCAAGAATCAGACGCTCAACCAACTGAGCCACCCAGGCACCCCTCCTCCCAATACTTTTGCAATACTATGACCCTGGTACTTATCAAACCCTACCTTGTCTTTTAGTTATTTACATACATAAGAAGAGATGTGTGGGTAAGCAAATGGCTTCAGATTTACACAGCCTTCTTATGTTCCACCCATCAAAATAAAAAAATATGTTTAAAAATAAGTAATATGGGGTGTCTGCATGGCTTAGTCAGTGGAACATGCAACTCTTGATCTCAGGATTGTAAGTTCGAGCCCCGTGTTGGGTATAGAGATTACACAAAAAAAATTTTAGGGGTACTTGGGCAGCTCAGTCAGTTAAGCATCCGACTTCGGCTCTGGTCATGATCTCACAGCTCGTGAGTTCGAGCCCCGCATCAGGCTCTGTGCTGACAGCTCAGAGCCTGGAGCCTGCTTCAGATTCTGTGTCTCCCTCCCTGTCTGCCCCTCCCCACTCATGCTCTGTCTCTCTCCCAAAAATAATAAAATAAGACTTTGAAAAAAAACTTTACGTAAAAAAATTTAAAAAAATAAAATCTTTAAAAAAACCCCAAATCATATCATCATTAATAAGGAATAGGGAGAAATTAATATTTTAAATTAGGAAATAGAAGTTCTCTAAAGGTCAAACCTTAGGAGTTTCCATTAAAGCTAGGGGTGCTGTTATATGTATAGCATCCTGCATATTGTCCATGCCTCACGTTATTGCAAACTTTCAAACTTTAGACTAAAACTTCCAGAGGAAGAAAATTGTAAACAACAGGATGTTAAACTGAGACCCCCACTGGCTTGATTTCAGCTGAGCTCCCCAAAGCAGAGGGCCATACAATCAAGCCCCAACAAGTGCCAAGTGTTCCCCAAATGACAAAGTGGGGGGGTCTTCCCTTGCAGAGCATGACCCTCTCATGCGTGGCCTGTGAAGAGAATCAGAAACCAGTTTTGCCAGCATTAGCCAATTACCTGCACGCACTTTTCCAAGACTGAATTTGAATGATCCATACTAGAAGGAGAAGTTTTGCTGTGAGAATTTTCAGTATGCTGGGCATCCTAATCCCACAGACGGGGGGGAAAGAAGGGCTTTGAGTCAAAGAAGGAGAGTTTGAAGAGATCCATATGCAAGGCTTGGGGTTTGTCTAGTGTCTGATTCTTGCCAAGGGACACCTAGAGGTGAGAGAACTCAGCTGGAATGGCTCCCGCCTTGCAGTGGAGTGAAGGCAGGGTGCCTGGTGGGTCAGCTGTATTCCTGCTGCCTTCTTGCAGAAACTGGATTTGAAGGTGGCTGGCCTGGGGTTTGCTTAAACACCATTCTTCCCAAGAGGCCTGCCTAGAAGGGCAATGTGACCCAGGCAGAGGGAGTGAACGCTGGGGGCCCAGAGGACGTGAGCAACCAGGGGAAGTCACATTGTCTCCATCAAGGAGTCGTTAGGCTGATCTCTAGTCTGCACAAGCTCACTGTGAGAGAAAGCATCTGCCTTCCAGAGGGACCAGCCGCGGGGTCACCGCAGGCCAACCAAGCACTGCTGTGTCCTTATCCCAAAACCCTCTCCCCAGGCTGCAGCCGGGCGGGGTTACAGAAGGCAGCTCATAAGCGGGGAAGCAGGAGACTGGGAAAGAGAGTGAAAATTTGATTCTACCCTCTCTCCTGCCTCCTGGCTTGGGCTGGGCCCAGACTAGAGAAAGAAAAGTCTTAATTGGGTAAGATACGGAGTTCCTGGACTCAATGAGAATTATGTGCTTATGAAACAGATTTGCTTTTTATGCCAAAAACAAGGGGCTTTTCATTGATCTGACTGGGAAAGCCATGGGGGATGCTCATGATTCCGTCCTCCGGCAAGGAAGAATTAGACCATGGAGTGGTTTGAAAGGACGGTGGAAGAAAGAATAAAGTTATGTTATGCTTTTCCTCTGCCAAGTCCAGCTCTTTCAACAAAATGATCACAAGTGTTTATGGAAAGAAGGAAGGGAGGTCCTGCTGTCAGGAACCTGCCTCTGGCCGCAGAGGATATACCGATCACCAAAGATAAGAGTTTCCCAGTGAAGGTCCTAAGTACCTTCCTCTTGAGGAGAAATGACTCCTACCCGTACGGATCAGGTCCTGCAGAGGATGCACGGAACACCACTGCCAACAGCTGCTAAGGGAATTTGTCTCGTCGTGCAATGAGAAGAATCCCGATCTCCAGGAGGGCTAGGCCTCTCTTCCTCTAGTACAAAGCCTACATCTGTGTTTTTTCACAAAGCATGATATCCACAGGATATGAAAAGGCATTCTGAAGGAAAAGAGGGTCCCAGGGTCCAAAAGCTTGAAAAATGCTAAGTTAACGCTAAGAGCCTTCTCAGAGCCTTTAGCATGCTAACGTATGCTGGTCATGTTTCTCTAAAAAGAGACCCCCATTGTGCAACGTTGCCTGCAACTTCTTGTACTGCAGAACACTTTTCTTCATTCCAAGGACTACACCATAGGAAACACTGATCTAGAGAGTTGTACCCAGGAACGGCAGTAACGAGAAAACGCACCCACAGCTGCTGGAGAGTGTAGATTACAGTCCTGGGGAATCTGGCACCTTCCTTGGTTCTTGTCCTGGCCCCCTTGAGGTATCTGCTTTTCCCACCCGGCCTCTGACACTGTCCTGCCAACCTCCCTCTGGCTCCATGAATCACCTCTGCTTTTGTCCCCTATGCTCATACCTACTACCCAAGCCTGATGGATTGTTCTCTGATAAAAGAAAGCCCTATATCCTTGTGTCCTGGATGCCTACTCCAGCTTGCTGGGGCTTGCAAAGCTTTGAATGAAAGAGAAATTTCATCTCCCCAAACATCGTATGTTTACACAAGATCTATTGTTGGAAATTCAAGCTCTAGGGGATAATCTAAGATTTTATGTTTAAATCCCTGCTTGAACATTTCCACGCCCCCCTGTTCTTCCCCCTCATACCCTACCACATGTCTGGCCCTGATGGCCTCGTTAGCCTCATTTTTTGTCCCCTCCGACACCGTTCCCTGAGCTCTTGCCACATTTCTCTATTTCAGCCCTTTGCAAGTACTTGGTCATCCTCTTTCTTTCCGTCCTGTTTCTCCCTCTCCGTGTCACTCACACACCCGGGGGCACTGGTGCACCTCCCGGTTTAGGAACAGGCTCCTCCCTCCTCCTCTTTATTTGGAGACCTCCTACCTATTCTCCTGGCTCGCCTGTCCCACCCTAACCAAATTAGAGACCTCTCCTCTGTGTTACAGCCACTCTGTGGTTGCTCCAGGAACTCTTATCCCTGTGAACCAAGATCACCTGCTCCCTGGTCTCTATTTTTCTCTAGACTATAAACTGCTTGAAGGTAGGAAGTGTGTCTTAATCACTGCCGCACTGGGTCTGGCACATCGTAGGTGTATAGTAAATAAGTAAATGGGTAGTCACTTTAATGGATGGATGTAAGCAGAAAGCAACTTTATTCTTTATTTTTATTTTACTTATTTTTTTAAGAGAGAGAGAGCGTTGGGGCGCCTGGGTGGCTCAGTCGGTTGAGCATCCGACTTCGGCTCAGGTCATGATCTCACAATCTGTGAGTTCGAGCCCCGTGTTGGGCTCTGTGCTGACAGCTCGGAGCCTGGAGCCTGCTTCAGATTCTGTGTCTCCCTCTCTCTCTGCCCCTCCCACACTCATGCTCTGTTCCTCTGTCTCTCAAAAATGAATAAATATCGAAAATTTTAAGAGAGAGAGAGTGTGAGTGGGGGAGACGGGCAGAGGGAGAGAGAGAATCTCAAGCCAGCCCCATGCTTAGTACAGAGCCCCATGTGGCCCTCGATCCCACGACCCTGGGATCATGACCTGAGCTGAAATCAAGAGTCAGATGCTCAACTGACTGAGCCACCCAGGCTCCCCCTTTACTGTTGTTTTTAAATTCCACTCCATCAAAAGTTGCCTGAAGAACCATCCTTCCCCACCCCTAAATGAAATATTTAGCAAACGATAGAACTTTTTTGCTTGTTAGAATAAAAAAAAAAAAAAAAAAGTCCTCAGGTCACAGGCCTAGAATTCAACACAGTCTGATCACACAAGTCTGGTGTAGTATCATATCAAAACTAAAATTATCTCCTGTTTAAACTTCTCCCGTCCCCCACTGAGCTTCCTTAACCTTGGCAGTGCAGGGTGGGAAATGTAGGTCCTCCTTATGTACTTTCTCCCTTAATGAAGAGACAATGCTTCTACACCAGCTTCCATCTTTGTCTCTGCCTTTCTCCTGCCCCCCAAGAGCAGGCCCAGAGCCAGGAGAGGGGAGATGAGTGGAAAAGGTCCTGGTCCTCAGTGGCTGGGTAAGTTGTGCCTGGCGTTGGTGCCCTTCCGGACACGTACATGCTGATGGCTGCAGTTGTGGGCTGCACTTCCCCAGGCTCTTTAGAGACTTCCCCACTGGTGGCCTTTACTGTTGTGTATTAGCGATCCGTTGCTACATAACAAATTACTCCAAACCTTAGTGGCTTAATATCATAAATGTATATGGGTGCCTGCGTGGCTCAGTCATTTGAGTGTCTGACTCTTTTTTTTTTTTTTTAAGTTTATTTCTTTATGTTGAGAGAAACAGAGACAGTGTGAGCGGGGGAGGAACAGAGAGAGACATAGAGAGAGAGTTCTGAAGCAGACTCCACACTGTCAATGCAGAGCCTGATGCGGGGCTTGAATTCAAGCTGTGAGCCAAAATCAAGAGTCGGATGCTTAACCGACTTAGCCACCCAGGCGTCCCAAGCGTCTCAGACTCTTGATTTTGGCTCAGGTCATGATCCCAGGGTCATGGGATCAAGCCCCGCGTTGGGCTCTGCACTGAACGGGGAGCCTGCTTGAGATTCTTTCTCTCTTTCTCTCTCTCTCTTTCCCTCTGCTCTTCTCCCCTGCTCTCGCTTGCTCTCTCTCAAAAAATAAAAATAAAAGAGATAAACCATAAATGTTTATTATCTCACAGTCTCTGTGGGTCAGGAATTCAGTTGCTGCCTAACAGGGTGGTTCTGACTCAGAGTCTCTTACGAGGCTACTGTCAAATGTTGGTTGGGGCCGCCGTTATCTCAGGGCTACACTGGGGCTGGAAGACCCACTTCTCCGGTGGTTCTTCAACACATGGACCTCTCTGCACAGTTACTTACCCCAGAGTGCGCGATTCAAGAGAGCGAGCAAGGAGGAAGCCACACAGCCCTGGTCTCTGAAGTCACACCGTCACTTCTGGTGGTCCCCGTCTTTGTCAGCTCGGGCTGCTATAACAAAATCCCTAGAATGGATGGCTAGAATGACAAATGTATTTCTCACTGTTCTGAAGGCTGGGAAGGCCAAGAGCAGAGTGACAACGTGGCCAGTTTCTGGTGACAGCTCTCTTCCTGGCTCACAGATGGCTGCCTTCTCCCTGTGTCCTCACATGGTGGAGAGAGAGAGATGGCAAGCTGTCTTGTATCTCTTCTCACAAAGGGCTCTAATCCCATCATGAGGACCCCATCCTCAAGTCCTCGTCTAATCCTGATTACTTCTCGGGGCACCTGGGTGGCTCAGACTCTTGATTTCAGCTCAGATCATGAGCTCAACGGGAGCCTGCTTGGGATCCTCTCTCTCCCTCTCTCTTGCCCCCCACCCCTCCTTTCTCTCAAAATAAATAAAAAATACTAACAAAAAAAAAAATCTTTAAACCTAATTACGTCTCATAGACCCCATCTTCAAATACTATCACATTAGGGTTAAGACTTCAAAATATGAATTTTGGGGAGACTGTTATGCCCAGAATTCGTGATCCCCAAAGACCACTAGGGAGCCCAGTCCGATGCAAAAGCAAAAGAACCTTTATTCGAGCTAGCTCGAGCTCAATCCCCTACCTGCACCGACGCAGCGGTGAGATACCAGGGAGAGAGAGCGAGTTTCAAAAGCACAAAGGTTTTATAGGGGTCTAGGGGCAGTTGGTGAGGTAATGGCTGTGGCCTCAGCCGATTGGCTGGGGAAGGGTCGTGGCCTCGGCCGATTGGCTGGGGAAGGGTCGGAGTCCTGTTACGCAGGTCGCTGGGCGTGTTTTGATCGGGAAGTTTGAACGGGTGAGCGGGAGGTTACTCAAGGGGAGGAGGCGCGGTCTGAGGTTTCTGTGATTTTCCCGGAAAAGGGGTCAGGTCGAGGACATAGTCACTCAAGGTGGAGAACACAGAACAAGATGGAGTCGGCCGGCGTAGGCCCGCCCTTTCAAGATACCGTTCAGTCCGTAGCAATCGCACAGACCAACCCCAATATGATATGGGAGGGGACTGCGCGAGAGTGTGAATACCAGGAGGCAGGGGTCGTTGGGGCTGTCTTGCAGGCTGGCTCCTGTACACAGGCAAACCCCGTCCTCTAGACGGCCCCCTCTGTCTCCTGGCTCAGCCCCTGGGCTTCTGAAAGACCCCTCACCAACCCTCTGTTGGAGGCTCTCTGCCCTTCCGAGTGACCCCTTGGTGAGACTCATCACTGCAAGCTCAGGCTGGCTCCCTTCTATAGGTCCCCATGTCGTCCCTGGGAAATAGGCATGTCTACGGCGTGCTGCCTGGAAGCACAACTCGCTCCCAGCGCACCTGCTCCAGGTTCTGTCCGCATCGGCCACACTCTTGCCTTTAGTCTTCTCAGGTGTGTTTTAGACACCAGGTCCTGAATCTCCAGCTTCAGGTAAAGATATCAAGTTCTTTGAGTGCTCTTCTTGAACTCCTATTCTCACTCAGCTTAAGGGAAAGAAGAGAACCGACTGATCTTCTCCTTTGGAAGGGGTACCGAGCATTTATTGTACACTGAAAATTTCTCCCAAATATCCCATTTTCTTCCACTGTCTTCTACCGTGACTCTCTTATAAGCTGGGGTGAACTAATTCCAGATTCTGAATCTCTCCGCCCAACCCGTAGATGTGGTTGTAGCAGACGCTTTTGGTGCCCTGCCCTTGGCCCTCATGGTTGCCCACCCATGGTCCTACTATCAGTGCCTGTGACTCTGCCTAGGGAACACGATCGGCCTGGGAATGGACAAAGCCAGCATGCCTGGAAGTTCGTACCCTCTAGAGCAGCCCTCAGCTCATGACAAATACGAGTTGGTGATTATATTATCCCTTCCTTGCATAGGACATCACTGAGTCATAGTCTACACCGCCTCTCAGAGGTCTCCAGTAGCCGAGCACAGTGGTAACCTGCTTATTAATACACCCTAAAGTGACTTCCCACCTTTCTGTGTCACTTCCTCAGTCCTGTTGACACTTCCTGGAATCAATTCCCAAATAAACGATAGCCACAGATCTGCAATGGGAAGAACCAACTAGGGCCAGCTGTGAAGGACTTTTTTATGCTGTTGCCATCTTGAAATTATTAATAAATTAACAAACGGCTCCCATTTTCATTTTTGACTGGGTCCCACAAATTTTGTAGTCATTCCTGAACCTAACCTAAGACAGTGGTCCAGTGCTTCCACTTAGGATTGGAGTACGTAACACTTTCTGTATTATGGAGAGTCTTTGGGATTATAGTTCATCATTCTCTTATAAATGCACAGCTGAGAATTCAGAGAGCAACTGAGTTTTCTGTTTGGCAAAATGTTACACTTGATTTTGTGTTAGGTGATTTCCATTTCTTATCACATAGCTTGGATTGTGATTATTCCTTAAAGTTCAAAAGAAAGCTTATAATATCCTAATGTGTTATCATTAGTGTTTCACTAGGTCTGTGTTCATTATTGTAACTTCACACTTTTATTTCCCTGCAGAAAATTTTCCGTGGCTTCTTCTCCCTTTTCTCAGCTTTTTCAATCAATTCCTAAACGTGTTGGAGGCCTTTCATGAGGGAATCATCAGTTGGCTCAGATTCTTCTGTTTCCCATCATATTTGTATTAATATAGACTCTCGATCCATAAAAATCTGTTCTCATGAGGAAGTGATCAAAAGAAATGTGGGACAGCGTGTCTGTGGAGCTGGGCCCACTCAGAAAGACAAAAGGTGTAGCTGAAAATTCAGACTTAAGCAAAAAGAATCCTTCTCATTTGTTGGTGGTTGTCCAAGCCAATTTCACCCCTGCAGGGGTGTTGGGGGGCAGTGTGCAGGGTTGAGAGCGCTTGGCTCCTGGGGGCCCAAACAGACTGACAAAACCCAAGAGCAGAGAGAGGAATGGTGGTGGAACAAAAAAAGAATTTACATCTCAAAGACTATCTCTAAAGTGCTGAAAATACTCTGGGTTTAAATGGGGCAAAGGTAGGTGGGTACCTGCAGCTGGGCGGGAAAGGTCAGGTCAGTCATTGTCATGGGCAAGGTCTTGCTGACCTCAGGGCAGTCCTTATTGCCTGAGGGGGTGGTATCAGTTCCCATCTCGGGATGCTTTGCTGCAGGGTCCTTTGCAGGAGTCAAGGGATAAGCTGGAAAGAACTTAATGGATGAGAAAGTACCGGCTGTGTTTTGAACTGACAGGGAATCCCTGCCCTCAGAGTCAAAACACCTATTCAAGAAACCTTTCCAGTCTCCAGGTAGAACATCAATGTATAGATTTACTCCTTTCCTCTCACCCTGCATTAATTAATCAAATAAGATAGTTTCAGCCATTTCAACTGAAAATCTCCCCCCAGCAGAATGTCTAAATATTTTTTTAACTTTTATTTATTTTTGAGAGACAGAGAGAGCACGAGCAGGGGAGGGGCAGAGAGAGAGACAGAATCTAAAGCAGGCTCCAGGCTCCAGGCTCCAGGCTGTCAGCACAGAGCCTGCAGCAGGGCTTGAACCCACGAACCGTGAGATCATGACCTGAGTCGAAGCCGGCTACTTAATCGTCTGAGCCACCCAGGTGCCCCAGAATGTCTGAATATTAGGACATTATCAAATGCAGAGGGAAAGTGAACTCTGAATTCTTTAAACTTGAAATGGAAAAAAAAAAAAAAAAAGGCAATTTCTGCATGGGAGGGAAAGGTGGACTTTTCAGTTAAATTTAGAGTTAATACCAGGGTCAGGAAAAGCACCGAGAGCAGTAGCCAAAAGACCTTTGGGGAAGTAATGTCTTTGGAAAAATCCTCTGCAAAATGGCGTGCTGATACAGCCATACGGAAGTGCTTGGTGGGGTCTTGGTGGTAGGTGCAGCTTTTTTCTGTTGGTCTGAGCGCATTTTGTTTCCGCTCATGCTGTCTGCTCCACCAGCCTCCTGCATCTGGTCACTCCTACTCAGTCCCTTCTAAGCCTCTGTGGCTTCCTCCGGGAAAGCCTTCCCCACCCCCCCCCGCCGCTCTGATTCATCATCGCTCCGCAGTGTTCCCCAAACTCCCTGTCCGTGTATCTATGACAACTAAAACGGACCGTCTACTGGCTAGGGATCTGCTTCCCCCACTGGACTCTAAACTCCCTGCAGGCATGTGTGATGCCTTCTGCGTCTTTAACTTCTGCACATAGTCGCGGCTGCTTTCTAAACCCTTGTGGAATGACTATCTGACTGGCTCACTGCCTGATGGAACACAGGATCTCCTTCCCAGGAACCGTGACCACCTGAGCCTGTCCGAGGTGGAGGATGTGAGGGAGGAGGCGTGGGCTGCATCGAGCTCGGAAAGTAGAACTCTTCCTGGTGAACGAAAACAACAGCTGGTCAAAGCCCAAGCATGATATGAAAGAGAACGTTTGCTATCAGACCACACCCTTGGACTTGGCTCCCTTCTTTCTTATTTGAGGGTGTGTCGCTCCCTTTTGTCACGTCACACCTCATAAGAAGGAGTCATTTGTTTTGTTTTTTTAATTTTTTTTTTTTTTTAAGAAGGCTTCATGTCCAACACAGAGCCCAAAATGGGGCTTGAACTCACAACCCTGAGATCAAGACCTGAGCTGAGAATAGGGGTTGGATGTTTAACTGACTGAGCCATCCAGGCACCTCAATTTGCTTCTATTTTAAGCGTGGGAAGCTACAGGTGTCCCTGAGGGTCTTTGAGCCTCATATTGACTGAAGGACTTTGAAAACAGATATACTGGTATCTTGGTATAATGGGCTCAAATGAATACAAGGCCTAGAGGTAAATATGAGACAGCCACCTGACTTCCATCATTTTATCATCCGCTAGGCTCCACGGATACAAAAAAGTGGACAGATTCTGGGACTGGACACATCGATGGGTTTGTTCAGAACTGGATTCAAGTTTAGTTTCTTGGAGTTCTTGGACAAGTCTTAGCCTCCCTCAGTCTCCCACTGATCAACTTCAAAGTCGAGATTATAATATACTTACTTGATAATTATGTTGTGAAGTCGAAATGACATACAAGTTACTGAAAAAGAGATCATTAATGAATATGTTTCCTCCTTTGTGTCCGAAAGATCTTGGTTAGCTTAAGACCATTCACTCTGAAGCTTCTCTCTGGCAACCTTCCTCTGAAGATTATTTTTCAGTCCTCGATGGTTGAAGAATCGCGCAAGACCCTTGTTCAAAGGCAACGTCCCAGCCCATCCCCAGAGATTCTGGTGCAGTATTTCTGGGTTCCAAGAAGTTTCACTTCTCTCCAGGTAATTTTGAGTCAACTGGACGGCTGTCCATACCCCTAGAAACATGATTGAAAATGGCAGTCTTTTTTTTTTTTAATCTTAGCACTAAGACTATTACCACTTTCCTTCCATCAGTAACAGTCTGAAGAAAAGCCCCTTTAAGCCAAATATTTCTTTATGTACTTATTTAATTTTTTAAGTTTATTTATTTTTGAGAGAGAGAGAACCAGCAGGGGAGAGGCAGGCGGGCGGGGGAGGGGGCGGGGTACGGAGGATGTGAAGCAGGCTCACTGACAGACAACCTCATGCAGGGCTCGAACTCCTGAACCGCAAGATCATGACCTGAGCCACCCAGGTGCCCCGAGCCAAATATTTAACTATACACTCTGTCCTCAGAAGTTGTGAGAAAGACAGTAAGCTGGGGAGGCGGTGGAGGTGAGGGTGGACGATGGGGAAAGTTGCATCGGCCTACAGAGCGTGCAGTCCAGTCTCCGGGGGAGGAGAGAACCAGAGAAGGCGGCCTATACTGGAAGTAGGGATGCAGAGAGGGGAACCCACGGGGTCGGAGACTTGGAGCTTATACCAAGTCAGCGCTTGGAGCACTGTTATCTTCTGTTAAGGGCTATAAATTCCCTCTGCATCAGACCCATTCACCTGTAAGCATCAGTATTCATGCATATTCCCAAACCAAATAGAGACTCTGCTATCACCGATGCCTTGGGGTTGCCCCGTCCCTGCGGCTTCAATAAAATGGAAATGGGAGACAGAAGTACACCTCTGCTCAGCCTGCCTCTTGCAAAATCCCCCCTGAGGCCTGCAGTAGCGGATTAAGGGCTGCCTCTGCTTCCCAGGTGCTCAGCGGGGAATTTTGCCAAAAAACACCTGCTGGGGTCTCCCCAAAAGGCTGATCCTCACCGGGTGTGGGCTGTTCCTGGACTTTCTCTCCCAGTTCTTATTTTCAGCCCTTCCCCCTCTTCTTGAACACCATTGGAATTTGGAATTCTCTACCCTTGAAAGAAATGCAATCTGTTACCTTCAGGTTCCCCCACCCCGTGTAGCTTCCCTGCCTCTGTCCTGCCACTGCTCCCCTGAGTCACTGGTCTAGAAAGCAAGTGGCTTTCTCAGGTCTGCATCCATTCAACAAACATTTTTTTTAAACTGTAGTAAAATACATAATATTAAATTTACCATCTCCACCATTTTTAAGTGTACAGTGTGGGAGTGTCAAGTGTATTCATTGTGCCCAAACTCTTTTTATCCTGGAAAGCTAAAACTGAGCTCATTAGAAAACTCTCTAATCCCCCTTCCTCCAGCCCCTGGCACCCCCCACTCTGCTTTCTGTCTGTGGATTTGACTGCTGCAGGTACTTGATGTTCAAGTGGTATCATAACAGTATTTGCTTTTTGTGACTGGCCTGTTTCCCTGGCATGATGTCCTCAAGTTTCCCCCACGTTGTAGCAGGTGTCAGAATTTCCTTCCATGTTAAGGCCGAGTCCTATGTCATGGTCTGTGTAGACCACATTTTGTTTAGCCACTCATCTGTTAGGGGACCTTTGAGTTGCTTCCACCTTTTGGCTATTGTGAATAATAATGGTGGACAAATACCTCTTCAAGACCTTGTTTTCAATTCTTTAGGGTATCTACCCAGGAGTGGCACTGCTGGGTCATATGGTAATTCTATTTTAAATGCTTTGAGGAACTACCCTACTGTTTGTTTTCCATAGCAGCTGCACCATTTTGCATTCCCACCAGCAGGGCACATGGGTTCCAATTTCTCCCTACTCCAATGACACTTGGGATTTTCTGATTTTTTGATAGTAGCCGTCCTAATGGGTGTGAGGTGGTATCCCATTGTGGTTTTCATTTGCATTTTCCTAAAGATCAGTGATGTTCAATGTCTTTTCATGTGCTTTTTGGCTATTTGTATATCTTTTTTGGAGAAATTCAATGAGCATTTTTTGGTCCTCTGCAAGTTGGCCTATCCAATAGCCATTTCCTCTCATCCTCCTAGTTGACCTTTGATTTCATTTCCCCAATGTGGTTCAGGGATAAGTCCTAATTAAACTAAGCTAGTGGTTCTCAATCCTGGCTGCACATTAGAGTTAGTGGGGGTAGCTTTAAAAAATACCCATGCTGGCACTTGTACCCCAATGTTTATAGCAGCACTTTCAACAATAGCCAAATTATGGAAAGAGCCTGAATGTCTGTCAACGGATGAATGGATAAAGAAATTGTGGTTTATATACACAATGGAATATTACTTGGCAATGAGAAAGAATGAAATATGGCTTTTGTAGCAACGTGGATAGAACTGGACAGTGTTACGCTAAGTGAAATAAGTCATACAGAGAAAGACAGATACCATAGGTTTTCACTCTTATGTGGACCCTGAGAAACTTAACAGAAGACCATGGGGGAGGGGAAGGAAAAAAAAAAAAAACGTTAGAGAGGGAGAGAACCAAACCATAAGAGACTCTTAAAAACTGAGAATAAACTGAGGGTTGATGGGGGGTGGGAGGGAGGGGAGGGTGGGTGATGGGCATTGAGGAGGGCATCTGTTGGGAATGAGCTCTGGGTGTTGTATGGAAACCAATTTGACAATAAATTAAAAAAAAATACCCATGCCTAGGGGTGCCTGGGTGGCTCAGTCCGTTAAGTGTTCAGCTTCGGCTCAGGTCATGATCTCGCGGTTCATGAGTTCGAGCCCCGTGTCAGGCTCTGTGTTGACAGCTCAGAGTCTGGAGCCTGCTTCAAATTCTGTGTCTCCCTCTCTCTCTGCCCCTCCCCTGCTTATGCTCTGTCTCTCCTCTCTCAGAAATAAATAAAACATAAAAAAAAAAAATTAAAAAACCCATGCCTGGACCCCCTCCCCAGAGAAATTAAATCAGAATATCTGGAGGTGGCC
The DNA here is from genome assembly GCF_018350215.1 of Panthera leo. Classification (NCBI taxonomy): domain Eukaryota; kingdom Metazoa; phylum Chordata; class Mammalia; order Carnivora; family Felidae; genus Panthera; species Panthera leo. The sequence goes on along the minus strand of NC_056683.1, from coordinate 11,160,159 downwards.
CTGGATATTGTTATTTTTAGAAGTTCCCTGTTCAGCCCCAGATGTTAAAATATGCTGCCAGGAGTATGGTGCACAGTTCTAAACCAGCCATGGTGTTCCCATTCCTCTTGTTGGTGATTGGGTTAGTATGGGTCATATGTCTTGGTTATAGTCAATGTGGTACGATGGCTTCTAGCAAAGAGTTAACTTTTCCTGAAATGAGACACGAGACATAGCGGGAGGTGGGATGGAATGGCTTCTGTTCCTCCCTGTTAGAATTAGGGTGGTCCGCCCACAATTGTGACAGACACTGGCCTGAGGGTGTATGAGCAGGTAGGTAGAACAACACATAGGTAGCTGATGATGTTGAGCTGCTGACTTGACTCAACTTGGAGCCAGCCTACTTCTGGAATTCTGATGTAAGGCAATGTCCTTCTTACTTAAGCTGTATTGAGTAGGGTTTTCTATTGCTTGCAGTAGAAAGTATCCCAACAGTAAACTTACTGTGGGCTGGGAATTTCCAGAAGACAGACAGCTATCTTTATGGAGTAGCCCTTATCATAGAAAAAGGGAACAGAAACGTTGTCTTGAATAGACTTCAACCCTGGACTCTCATGCTGAAAGTCTGAAGCTCTACTGCCCAAAGCTTTAGGTTTCATTCAGATCCCCAGTGAGTTGGGCAGGCTGTATAATCAATACCCAGACCGGAACTGGAGGCACTCCGCTTGAATCCTGTCTCTGCCTCAGCTTGCCTTGTGGTCCAGGCTAAGTCCTTATATCTGGGTCAGTTAACATGAGAAAGGAAAGAAGTTGTATTTATGAGAACATTCTGAGTCCAAACCACATACGTCTTTAGAGATTAAATTTAACACCTTGGTGTGATACCTGAGTCCAAACAAGTCACTTACTTAAATTAATGGCCAGCCAGGTAGTACTTATCAGGTTACAAGGTTCTCAGGTTCAGAACAGGAGTAACCTTTTTTAGACTCTTCTTTCCTGGCTCTAGGTGTTATCAGGTCAGGCATCATTTCCACTGCACTTTCCAGCAATTATGTCTGTGGAAGTGGCTGATGAGTATGCAATGGATGTCACCATTCAGTGAGTCCAAGAGGCCAGGCTGAGTAAGGGGGTCCACTGGGAATTGTGTTGGCTGGCCACTGTTCTCTGCCTATGTGCCAACTGGAGCTTATTCATGACTGACAAACCCCAAGACACATTAAAATTTTTGAAAATGACAAATGGTCAGCTGCTCCCTGACAGCACTGTGTGACAAGAGCCAGTCACAGGAAGGTCTGGTTCAGTGTAAAGTAGGGAAAAGGGTAGGCACGTCTCTAGGAAAGTCATCCAAGGGAGAAATGCTAAAAGCGTACTTATCCTCAACTTTGTAGAATCCACTTTCTGATTTATTCTTGTAGATAGCATCGAAATTTGAAACGAACACTGGTGAGTCTAAAGTGTGTCCAGCTTGCCAGCAGTCAATAATTCACACCTGGCCTTTGGAATCGCTTCTTTGTCTTCACTGGGCTTTCCAGTGAATACTGCATTAGTATTCCTGAAAACTCCTCAAAAGAGAGATTTGCATAAAATGCATCTCAGTTTCAGAAAGAATGTGAAAAATGTTGGGGGAAAAGGTGAGGAGAAAAGTCATGGGGAGTTCATTTAATTGGATCAGCATTAATGTTGGTTCAACCACCGCTTTGCCTGGATGCTCCCAACTCTTTTTAGGGCCGTGAAGAATCTTAAAAATAAGGGAGTTTTGAATGTGAAAACTATAAACGATGATAAATCCTACTCATTTGCCAAATGTATTCTGAATTATTGATACAATCTTGAGGACACAAAAGGGTAAATATAGAAAAAACGGAACACTCTGGAAAGATGAAAGAATCCTACTCCGTGACCGTAGCTACACATCTTAATAAGGAAGGTGGATTCTTTTCGGTCCAAATACAAATGCCATCTTGGACAGAATGTCAGCTTGTCAGGAGAGAAAAGGCTAAACACTGAGCTGGAAAGGACTTGACTGTGAGGTTCTAGAAGTCAGGAGAGAAGCTTCTGATGACTGGGGAATGTGCAGAGATGTTTCACTGCCATCCTTGTGCCTGGGAAGAAGAGTGGGCTCAACAAGGGGGCAGAAGGTTTTGTGGCACTTCTGGGCAAACCTTTGAAGGCATCTGTATGGGCGACTCTTTCCCACAAGCCCACCTTGGAGTGCGGGAATACTGAGCTAAAACTAAGTCAGGGGAGTGAGTCCACGCTGGTCAGTCTTCCTTAAATCCACCAGAGACATGGCCCCATGATATACCTCTTTATCCCCCAAATAAAGCCACACACAAAGAGACTGAGAAAGAGAACTAGCCACAGAGAAGCAACCAAACATAGAAATTTGCACGAAAGGCAAGGGTGGGGGGGGGGTACGTCTAGCTGGATCAGTGGACGGAGCGTGTAACTCTTGATCTCGGGGTCATGAGTTCGAGCTCCACGTTGAGTGGTAGAGGTTACTTAATTTTTTTTAAATAAAAATTTGCAGAATTGCAAGGATGGGAGGAAGGATGAGAATTGAAGGAAAGAATTAAAAACCGGGGACTAGAAAGAAGAACACCAAAGAAAAGGGCAGAACTGAACCACGCAGAAGGGCAGCTGTTCAGCCTCGGGGGGAGCAATGTGAAAACTCATGTCTCTAATACAGCATTTCCCAAAATACTTAGACCTGTGAGCAGATGAGTTTGGAAAATTCATCCTATCTAACTGTATCCTATCTAACCACCCCCCCCCCCCCCGGATTTTGCAATTTATAATGCAAAATAGCTTATTAATGGTTCTGAGAAGGGCTCCAATGAAGACACCCATTTAACTTATACATTTTTCTTTAAACACAGATCCTCTTTTTCCATATACCCCACGCTGGTAACATCCTCTAGGGCTAGAATCCTACTACGCCTTTGTTATATGCTGCTATGGTAGCTTCAGTAAATGTAGCAGCCGCACGTAAAGCATTTACTTTCCAGAAGGAAGGAGCGTGCTATGTTGGGAAAACCAAACTAGGTTAGGAGTCAGGAGAGCTGACATCAGCTGATGGCTGTCTCCAGTTTCTGCATATCTATGGAGGAAAAAAAATATGCTGTGTGCAGCTTATATTGCTGAAAATCCAGACTCAGGGAGAATTCAAATGGCAGCAAAATTCAGAATTCTGGCTTTTCTCCTAAGAAGATCAATCACTTGTCCACATTACTTGACATCTTCAGGTGTCCATTTACTCATTTAGAAAGTAGAAGAGCTGAGGGGCACCTGGGTGGCTCAGTCGGTTAAGCGTCCAGTTTCAGCCCAGGTCATGATCTCACGGTTCGTGGGTTCGAGCCCCGTGTCGGGCTCTGTGCTGACAGCTCGGAGCCTGGAGCCTGCTTCGGATTCTGTGTCTCCCTCTCTCTCTGCTCCTCCCCTGCTCTCCCTCTCTCTCTCTCTCTCTCTCTCAAAAATAAATAAATATTTAAAAAATTTTTTTAAAAAAAGAAAGTGAAAGAGCTGGACATCAAGGTCTCTGTGATGCCACCAGACTTTAGAACCTTATGCATCAAAGGAGCTCTGATAAGCCAAAAAACCCTTTCAACTGGTACCAGATGACTCTCCTCCCAGTTGTCAAAAAAGTCAAATGACTTATTAGTAGTTGGGTGTCCCATTCAAAACTCAGGGAACAAATTATTTTCTTCTGTTATGGAACTGAGTACGGACTGAAAACCAGCTTCATGCTGCCTTGACAGAAGTGTGAGGTTTTCTAGATACATCTGCCTTAGATTCTCTTAAGTCTCCTTTAGGTGAAAGTCACAGACACCTAGCTCAAACTTATTTAAAGAGAAAAAGGAATTTATCAGCTTAGATAACTAGGACATCCAGGGTCACATCTAGCAGTGGGGACGAAAAGTTGTGGGACCTGTCAATGTTACACAGATGCTGTATTCTTCCATCCCTCAACTCTGCTTTCTTTTCTGTGGGTTTTGTTGTCAGGCAGTCTCTCTCCCCCTGGGAACAAAGATGGCTTCCTGCAGGTCTAAGCTTCCTGATCATTAACTTCTTTGCTTAAAAAAAAAAAAAAAAAGAAGTATTGCCTTACCACAAATAGTTCAAACAAAACAATAACTGCTGTGGAAAACAGTATGGATGGTCCTCAAAAAATTAGAAATAGAAATGCCATGTGATCCAGTAATTTCACTACTGGGTATTTACCCAAGAACATGGAAACACTAATTTGAAAAGATGTATGCACACCTATATTTATTGAAGCATTATTTACAATAGCCAAGATGTGAAAGCAATCTAAGTGTTCATCAGTGGACTAATGGATAAGGAAGATTGTGTATGTGTGTGTGTGTGTGTGTGTGTGTGTGCGCGCGTGTGTGCAGGTATATGTATGAATACTCTGTGGCCATAGAAAGGGATTTCGGATCTTGCTGTTTGCAACAACGTGAATGGACCTAGAGGGTATTGTGCTAAGTGAAATAAGTCAGAGAAAGACAAATACCGTACGATTTCACTCATACATGGGATCTAGAAAACAAAAAAAATGTGTAAACAAAAAGCAGAATCAGACCTATAAATACAGAGAACAAAACTGACGGTTGCCAGAAGAAAGGGGACTGGTGGGGGGGGTGATGGGCAAAATGGGTGAAGGAGGGTGAGAGATACAGGCTTCCAGTTATGAAGTGAATAAGTCACAGGAATAACAGTCACAGCACAGGGAATATAGTCAATGACACTGTACTAGCTTTGTATGTGACAGATGGTAGCCTACACTTGCGGTAAGCATAACATAATGTATAGAGAAGTCCAATCACTATGCTGTGCACCTGAAACTAATGTTACATTGTGTGTCAACTATGCTCAAATTTAAAAATAGGACTATCTCAACAAAAGGGGGCACCTGGGTGGCTCCGTCGGTTAAGCGTCTGACTTTGGCTGAGGTCATGATCTCACGGTTCGTGAGTTCAAGCCCCAAGTGGAGCTCTGCACTGTCAGTGTAGAGCCTGCTTGGGATTCTCAATCTCTCTCTCCCTCCCTGCCTCCCCCTCCCTCTCCCTCCCTCCCTCACTTATGAGTGTGTGCTTTCTCCCTCTCTCTCAAAAGAAAAGAAGAAAAAAGGGGAGCCTGGCTGGCTCTGTCTGTACAGCATGCAACTCTTAATCTTGGGGTTGTACATTCGAGCCCCACATTGGCCACAGAGATTACTTCGAAATAAAATCTTAAAAGAAAAAGAACATAATCTATAATGGTGATTTTTAAAATACCACCACTGCATGTTGCTTAAAACCATTTAAGATGAAACATATTAAAACTTAAACTTTCAGAATATTTTAACAAATAATAACGATTGCTAAGAATTATTGAGCACTTACCCTGTGTCAGGTACTATTCTAATGCACATGTATAAACTTATTTAGGCCTCACAACAACTCTAGAAAGTGGCTACTATGAAATCTCCATTCCACAGACAAGGACACTAAGGCTCAAGGCTCAGAGAGATTAGTTTGCCTACTTTCTGTATGTGTGGTCTTGGGCAAATTATTTGACCTCTCTGTGCCTCAGTTTCCTCATCTGTAAAAATGTCAGCAGCAACTATTTCCTAGGCTATAGTGAGGGTGAGATAAGGGTACACACTAGAACTGAAGGATAGTACCCAACATGGAGTCACTACAGTCAACAAGAAGCCAATCACTCTTGGCATCATTTCCACTTGCCCTTCTCTTACTCCATGACTCTTTCCCTGTAATGTCCAAAAAAATTCAACTTCATGCATTCCAAGATCACTAACAGCATTAGATAAGGTAGAAAGTGTCGTGATGGATCACACCCATGGAGATAAGGAAGAACACCCAAAGCCACAGAGCTAGACAAAGCTGAAAACCAGGATGTAGTATCCATGTTGGGATGATGGAGCTGGGGGAAAGAACAAAGTCAAGGCTGCCAATCTAGCCTAGGAGGGAGCCATTAACAAGGCCTATGCCCTGGACACCGGACCCCAGGGCACCAGACAGAAAAACCTTTAACTGGAAGCTTCTTATACCGCCCCTGCTGGGGCAGAAGCCAGCTTCAGAGTGTGCCAGCGGGAGAGCTGCAGGTGGGAGCCCCTTCTCCCCACGTGTGAGATGGTAATGAGTTAGCTTGGCTCGAAGAGAGAGTATGGAACCCAAGGGAAGGTCATATCCTGACAGGAAGCCTTTCATTGACGGTGATTACATGAAGAGATGGGGCTAAATATTATTCATAAATTATTTGGCAAGTTTCACAAAGAAGATAGGATCTTATAGACACTTTCACATACATCCTGGCAAAGGATACTTCTTAACTCAGTTGTGAAATATCCCCTCAACACATTAGTGAAGGTGGTTTCCATTGGAGCGGAAGAAGCTGGTCTGGATTTCCTCGCCATGTGATGGGTGCCTGGAGTCAAAACTATTGTAAGGCTCCATATTTCTCTGATGTTGTTCTTCAAAACGAATGTTTCTGACCTTGTTTTTTTTTCTTAAGTTTATTTATTTATTTTTGAGAGGGGGGGGCAGACAGAGAGAGAGAGAGAGAGAGAGAGAGAGATCGAGAATTCCAAACAGCCTCTGTGCTATCAGTGCAGAGCTCAATGTGGGGCTCAATCTCAGGAACCGTGAGATCATGACCTGAGCCAAGGTCAAGAGTCAGACGCTCAACCACCTGAGCCACCCAGGTGCCCCCTGACCTCTTCCAACCTACAGTTTGCAATCTGTTGGGCAGAGCCACCAGGTGAAACCTTGACATCTCTTTGTCGTGAATATTTTGCCTCTACTTGGTCCCTTGGTCAGTGTGCGGGAGATATGCCATCTGAGTTGCTGAAGCTCGGTTAGGAGAGGACTCAAGTGATGCCCTTGGTGCCGAGCAAAGTCCCGGTTCCTCGGTGCCCATCGGCAGGTGCCAGGCATCAAGAGATGTGCAGAGCACAGGAGGGGATAGGAGGACACCTCCAACACACATCTCTGAATTGGGGAAGTATGTATGTCATTTTGACTCCTCCTCCCACAAAATCTGTGGTTGCCATGGTGATGGGAAAGGACTAACCATGGGAGAGGGTTATAAAATATTTCACTGTGGGAAGTACTTTATAGGAATGTAAATCAGCTTTGTTCAAAAGGGCACTTTTTCTTTTTTTACCCCTTCCCCCACCCTGTGGTAACCATCTGTTTGTTATATAGTTAAGAGTTAAGGGAACTTTTGACCTAGACGGATATTAATAAATTAGCTAGTATGATGTTTAGCTAAATGGGAAAATATCAGTAAATACCTTCAGAGGCTCTGACATAGCTATCATCTTGTCTTTTTTTATGTAGTCCCAGAGACCAGACTGGCTACAGATATAGATTCCAATGTTGGTAACACAGAGAATCGGTGCAGGCTTAAACACCACTGTTCACTTTTATATTTCTTAAAGCTTATTTATTTTGGTGGGGAGAAGGGCAGAGAGAGAGAGGGAGAGAGAGAATTCCAGGCAGGTTCCCCACTATCAGTGCAGATCCCCATGTGGGGCTTGAACTCACTAACTGTGAGATCATGACCTGAACTGAATTTGGAGGCTTAACCACGTGAGCCACCCAGGAGCCCCTACTTTTAATTTGTTTGGGATAAAGCAACCAGTATTTAGGACATTGGTCAGTCTGGAATTCTTTTTTTTTTTTTTTTTTTTTTTAACAGCTTTTTTTTTAAATCTATTTTTGAGAGAGAGCGAGAGACAGAGCATGAATTGGGGGGAGGGGCAGAGAGAGGGAGACAGAATCTGAAGCAGGCACCAGGCTCTGAGCTGTCAGCACAGAGCCCGACGCGGGGCTCAAACTGACAAACCGTGAGATCATGGCTTGAACTGAAGTTAGATGCTCACTCGACTGAGCCACCCAGGTGCCCCGATCAATCTGGAATTCTAGGGTGACATCATGACTTCCAACATGCTTTGGTAACCATTTGGGGTTATTTCTCCTTCTTCATAGTGCCCAAGCATATCCTCACATCGCACTAACCATTCAGTCCAGAATGCTGATTATCTTGCCCATCTCCGCACCAGATGATTAGTGCCTGAGGGCATAATCTTTATATCCCCACTGCTTAGTACATTGCTTAACAGAGAGTGAGCACATAGGAAATATTTGTTGAGTAAATTCTTGCCAAAAAAGAAAAATCAAAGAAATTTAAAAGGTTTTTTTGTTTGTTTTTTTGTTTTTTTCCTCTAATTGATAGACTTCCTTTTCCAGCATGGTTGAGTAAGCTCCAACCAGCCAATCTTTCTAGAGAAAACAGCTCTAATCTGGACACATACACCAACACCAAGAAACCTTGCTGGCCACAAGATTTCATTGGTAAATTCTACCAAACGTTTAAGAAGAAATAACATCAATATTATATCAAGTCTTTCAGAAAATAAAAGCAGAAGGAACATTTCCCAACTTGTTTTATGAGGCTAGCCCAACCCCGGGGCCAGAAACTGCCAAAGACATGACAAAAAAAAAAAAAAAAAAGATAAACTCATAAACTTCGTACCTAATCAAAATGCATTTAAAGATTTATTTATTTTTGAGAATGAGAGCGCGAGTGGGGAAGGGGAGACGGTGGGGGTGGGTGGGGAACAGAGGGTCTGAAGCAGGCTCTGCACTGACAGGATTGACAGCAGGGAGCTCGATGTGGGACTTGAACTCACGAGCCATGACATCGTGACCTGAGCTGACGTTGGACCCTCAACTGACTGAGCCACCCAGGTGCACCCAAAATGCATTTAGATAGCCTCATGTGTACTTGTACAGACAGTGCTTTAGCAAATTTAGTAAATTCATAGAAAGTATTTGTTGAATGTTTATTTATTTATTTTGAGAGAGAGAGAGCAGGGGAGGGGCAGAGAGAGAGAGGGTGAGAGAGAATCCCAAACAGGCTCTGCACTGTCACCACAGAGCCCGACTCAAGGCTCCAACTCACGAGCAGTAAAACCATGACCTGAGCCGAACTCAAGAGTCAGAGGCTTAACTGACTGAGCCACCTAGGTGCCCCCATATAAAATATTTCTTACTGATGTACCAGAAAATAAAAGGTGCCGACTTTAAGATTTATACTTTAGTGTCCTCCAGGGGTGATAGAACCTTGTGGAAATTAACTCCAAAATGTAATGGAGTTGGCCCCTTGTATCATCAGTTTCACGGTTAGTCCAGATACATCCATCAGTGGTTTGAAAATGGAAATGAATTGCAGGGAGTCGTACATCTGGGGAGAAAGGTCATTTGGCTGAAGCCTATTTTGGAACACTTTGCTCATCAGAGTGCAAAAATGGCTAAAGAAATTGGAGCCAGAAGTCTCTCTGATTCTACCATGTGTCACCACACAGCTCACAGCTCTGCTAATGTTGATTTCACATATTAATAGCAGCCCTTCTCGTCTGTTAAGCAGTGGGGCCAAATTGCCCTCATGATTGGCAGAAAAATGTATCCCGAAAACGTATGCTAACCTGAACTTTCCTAGTGCTAATGCAAACTTCGATATGACTGAAAACATTAGGTGCTGAATCAGAACCCACCTAAATTTTACTCTATCAAATCTAAGTGCAGTCTTTTAACTCTGTAAATGACAATACTTTCGTTATGAAACCTGAGACCTCTGCTTTACCTCAATGTACCTGTATCCTTATTTTTCCTTTGTTCTCAGCTCACAGAGAGTGAACTGCTTGCTCCTGGGTTCTGCTCACAGCTAGAGCTAGTCAGTCACGTGATCATACTGAACCGCACAGGCTGGGAAACATGGAGGGTCCATGGAATATTTGGTGAGTACCCTTCTTTCTCCCTCTACCATGTAGTTTTCTCATGTTTTGGGATCTCCAAAATGGAACTTCAGTTGAATGCCACTACAATTTACTTTGCAGAAGGGCTTGCAATTTACGTGATACATTCCCTGTTTTGCAAAATCAGGGTCTCTGAAGTGATTTCCGGGAATACTGATTCCATAGTGATGAGTCAGCTCAATTCAAACATGCTAATAGTAATTTTCTCTAATTAAAAGTGATTAGATATCTTTTTAAAAAATGTTTTTTTTATCATTTTTGAAAAAGACGGCACAAGCAGGGGAGGGGCAGAGAGAGGGAGACAGAGGATTCCAAGCCAGCTCTGTGCTAATAGCACAGAACCCGATGCAGGGCTCAAACTCATGAACCACGAGCTCATGACCTGAGCTGAAGTCGGACACTTAACCGACTGAGCCACCCAGGTGTCCCAAAAGTGATGAAATATCTGCATGCTTATTTGTACTTTTGAATTCTACTATGAATGTCATGTTACTTGTACAATTGGTGGGCCTAGTGGGGAGTGACAACAGCCACGAAAGAGGCACATGGCAGGAGGGAGAAATGAAAGAGAACATTGGGCCTCAGTGTTTGGAAGGTGTGGTCTTTGATAGGCCACGCCTCTGCCACCCACACTTGGCTTTGGAAGTTCCTCCCCCACTTAACAGTGAAGGTCTACATGGCACTCCACGTCGGAGCAGAGAGCTCCTGGCACGGTGGGCAGGCAGCTAAAGAATTATATCCTCTAACTTCTAAAACTAATGAGCACATTCATATTTCTCTAACAAATAAGTCTAAGGGAAACACTGAACTTGACTTCCTTCACTCAGGAGTCCTCCTAGGACCCAGTCAGAACTCTTGTTCTTGTCGTGTAAACAGGCCTCTCTCCACAGCACTTCAGAGAGGTCACCACCATGTGGATCGTGGGGCCCTCGGGAATCGACAGGACCCGTTCGCATTAGAGGCTGGAGGTCTGAAACTCAGGAGGGTGGCAACGTTTCCCCCCAAAGAACTTGACCTAGTGCTGATACAAGTTGATGTGAACGGTAGATGTGAGCCCACCAAGGGACGGCTGGGCTTTGTTAGTTCTCTAGAGCAGTGGGACCCAACCCTGGCTGCACAGAGAGTCACCTGAGGGAGATTTAGAGGAAACACTTGTTCTTGCCCAACCCCAAACACAACAGGCTTTGGTGATGGAATCATGGTGTGACTTCATCTCTGTTAGTCTCTGCTTCTTTACTAGTAAAGTCTCCCTAACAATACCTGCCCTGTCTACCTCAGAGACACGGGGCGGGTCATGTAAATGAACAGCTTTGTGAAGCAATTTTCAAGTATTATGAAAATGTTAGTTATGTTTCAGTTTTTTAATCATGCTCCCTTGCAACCAAAGACTCCTTTTTATAACAAAGACCATGAAATATTTGGTGACCATGAAATACAGTAAAGCTATTTGGCCCCTTTGGGGCAGAGTCTCATGACTGTGGACTTATTAGGGCCTACTTAGGCAATGATAAAGAGACTGGCCTCATAGTTATGGTCTCATAGGTAATTTGGAATTACCGTGCTGTTTTCTTGGGCCAGCACACGCTCAAACCTGGGCGCTATTTGAGAAAGAAACAGTTCGAAATCCCAGTAGATACAGTGAAACAATAAAATACAAGCTGAGTTTAAAAAATACAATCTGACTTAAAGAAAGTTGGGGTAAAAAGGCCTATTTGTAAAGAACATAAGAACTTTGCCAGGAAAAGATGTAGCACGGCACATAGATGCATGTGTGTGTAGCCCCAATCCTTGACCTTCCCATCTTTTCCTACAAGAAGGGTGGAGATGGAATATGGAAGGTCCCGTTTCTGTCCCAGATCTACTATTAATCACCCGTGTGACCTAAAGCAGCCCATTTTCAACTCTGTAGGCCTCCGGTGTTATTTGAGTCATTTTGAACTTTTTTCCCGGTCCTAAAACTCTATGGTTCGAAGCAGATTTCCTACAGTCATCCTGTAAGTGATTTTAGATTTTTGTTGTGGCTACCTTTAAGACATGGGTAGGCAAACCATTGACCGATTTGACCAGAGTCCTTTCTTAGGAAATCAGCCTCCTCTCGTATCATTATTTCTGAGGGAAAATACGAGCTGTTCTCCAGCTACCGTAATGGATATACCATATGTTATAATCTTCAGCCAGTCAGTCAACAAAAGTCAGTGGTTGGGCCGCCCATGCTGTGTGAGTGGTTCTTGGAAGTTAGATTCATTATTAGCCGCATTAACCCCGAGATGACTTCAACAGTGTCCCAAGCCCACCACCAGGTGAGGCGAAGAGGGGCACTTTTGGTTCCTTCACTCTGGGAGTTGATAGCATTGTTGGATATCGGAGAACCAGCACACTGGGGCTGTCTCTGCTCTTCATGACCTGACAAGAGATGTGAGTCAGGCAACTCCATACCTCAAAGTCCCGTGTGCTTGATGAAATTGGAAATGTGGTGACTGAGAACACCAAGTTCTTCACCCAATCGTAACCAAGGCTACCGCAATGGCACCATAAGGCTTTGTGACTCTCTACAAGTTACTCGGCAAATTCACCCCAAGTTGTTGTAATTCTAGACCAACTTCCCCAAACTACCCAGCTACTAACAGCACTTCCCTTTTATGGTGAAAGGAATACAGGGTCTAGAAAAATCCCTTTGGAAAAACATATATTAATTTGACAAATATTTTTGAGTGTTTACAATGTGTCAGGCAGTGTTCTGGGCACGAGGGATACAGCTATGAACACAAACAACTTTGCTTCCTGGAGTTTATATTCTAGCTGTTAGAGGCTGACAAAAAAAACATGCTGTTTAGATTCTTCTTCAGAACTTTAATTTTTGTTTTAAGTTTATTTATCTTTTGTAATCGCTATACCCAATATGAGGCTTGAACTCATGACCCCGAGATCAAGAATCACATGCTCAGGGCACCTGGGTGGCTCAGTCGGGTAAGTGTCTGACTTTGGCTCAGGTCATGATATCGAGATTTGCGAGTTAAAGCCCCGCATCTGGCTCCATGCTGTCAGCACAGAGCCCACTTCAGATCGTCTTTCCCCCTCTCTCTCTCTCTGCCCCTCCCCTCTTGTGTTATCTCTCTTTCTCTCAAAAATAAGCATGAAAAGAGGCACCTAGGTGGCTCAGTCGATTAAGCGTCCAACTTCAACTCAGGTCATGATGTGACATCCGTGAGTCCGAGCCCTGTACCAGGCTCTGTGCTGACAGCTCAGAGCCTGGAGCCTGCTTCCGATTTGGGTCTCCCTCACTCTCAGCTCCTCCTCCACTCACAGTCTATCTCTCAAAAATGAGTAAGTGTTAAAAAATTTTTTTTAAAGAAACATTAAAAAAAGAGAGAGTCACATGTTCTTCCAATGGAGCCACCCAGGCGCCCCTTCAGATCTTTTAAATATACTCTTATCATGATCTTTCTTTAAAATGTGGCACCCCAAAATTGAGCATAAACTTCAAGTATTCTAAAATGGAAGCTGGCTTTCCAGAGTGTAATGAAAGTGCATTTAAAAATGTTTTTCTTAATGTTTATTCATTTTTAAGAGAGAGAGAGAAAGAGATAGAACATGAGCGGAGGAGGGGCAGAGAGAGAGGGAAACACAGAATCTGAAGCAGGCTCCAGGCTCTGAGCTGTCAGCACAGAGCCCGACGCAGGGCTCAAACCCACGAACCACGAGATCATCTGAGCCAAAGTTGGATGCTTAACTGACTGAGCCACCCAGGTGCCCCTGAAAGTTTATTTTAAACATTTATATTTACCTTTGTCAAAGGAGGAGGATCGGATCTATTTTATTTAACAGTTTTTGGCTCGATTTGTAACTCAAATATTTAGGCCTGTGGCCCATGGGGCTCCACTTGAACTATGGTCTCAGGACCCACCAGTGTCAGAGGTGGGGGTGCTGATGAGAGTGTGGCCCCCTCACAAATCATTCCCTACTCTTGGCATCAATATTAGTAGGTTCAAGTTGTTTTTTCCAAACAAATCAACCACACGGTATAATTTTTGTTAGGTGTTTTCTGTTGCAGAAAACGAACCCGCACACATTAGCTTCTCTGGGTGCCTTTTCCCCCTCAACTGCTACCTGGATTCCTCACCCTTGTGTCTTTTCTCTCCTCCCCCGCCCCCGCTGCCCCCAGCTGCTTCTCACTTGGGATTCCGGCTTGCTCACTGCTACTCTGTGTTTGTCTCCCAAGGAGTATGTGCTTAGCATCCCCCAAGGCTTCCACCTGCCTGATTTGGTCCATACTTCTCAATTTACAACTTCAAGGACAAACTTCTAATCAGATCTTCTTGCCCCATTTTGGGAAAACTTGTTCATCCCAGGCCAGTTTCCTGGTCCAGTCAATACATTTGGTGGGACATTGATAGATAGGCTGTGCTTTGTTGAGATGTGCAGCCTATCCAACCAGCTATTGTGGGAGAGGGTCATGCAGTGAACGCACAGTGGCCAAGGGCTGGCTCATCAGCAGGGCAGTGGGAAGGGGCACAGCAGATGCCAGGACAGTTCAGCGTGGTAGTTGTGGTGAGTCTCGGCAGCCTCCCTATCATATTTTCTTTTTTTTCATTAGTAAACTTTTTTTTTAATGTTTTATTTTTGAGAGAGAGAGGGACAGAGCATGAGTGGGGGAGGGGCAGAGAGAGAGGGAGACACAGAATCCGAAGCAGGCTCCAGGCTCTGAGCTGTCAGCACAGAGCCCGACGCGGGGCTCGAACTCACGGATCGCGAGATCAGGACCTGAGCCGAAGTTAGACTCTTAACCAACTGAGCCACCCAGGTGCCCCCTGCCTATCATATTTTCTACATATTCTTTTTTTTTTTTTTAAGTTTCTTTATTTTGAGAGAGACAGACACAGCACAAATAGGGGCAGAGAGAGAGGGAGAAAGAGAATCCCAAGCAGGTTCTGCACGGTCAGTACAGAGTCCGACGTGGGGCTAGAACCCATGAACCATGAGATCATGACCTGAGCTGAAACCAAGAGTCAGATGCTTAACTGACTGAGCCCAGGTGCTCCCCCCCCTTTTTTTCCCCTACATATTCTTCGAGAAAAGAGTTCATGTCCCTTGTAACCATGGTTCACCACCATAGTGGCTCAGTATTAGTGGAACACTGACCACCAGTATGCATTTCTTCTTCTCCCTGTGGCTGGTGGTGTAAGGATGATTAAATCTTCATTCACCCGGGGTTTTCCTCGCTTTTCTGAGATACGGAGTACTGCTTCTTCCACAAAAGAGGCATCATTCACTAAGCGGGGTGCAGACCCCAACCTGGTGAGGAGCTGGGAAAGGGCTACGTAAGGCACTAGCAAATGGGTGATGGCTTGGGTTCTGGGGTCCAGAGTGAGACCTGCTAGGGAGGAGGTTTATACATCTGAACTCAAGTTCTTAGAAAATGCCAAGGAAAAAGACTGAGAAAACAAGTCCAGGTGGTAAGTCAGAGCAAGGTCAAAAACAGGAGACAATTCAAGGATCAGGAAATGGGCAAAACTAGAACAGATGGAAGATGATGTCACAACCGCTGAGACCAGAGCCAAAGTGTCTGTGCTTGCTTTCAGGGACTCACCAGGTGGCACAGAGGACGTGGGGCTGGCCTAAACGGACATGGTGGAGGGGGACATTCAGGAAGAGACTGTTATCTCCTACGTTTACTCCTGGTCACATTCTTTTGTCTCCAGTCTCTGGAGGGTCATTCCAGTTCTCCTCCATCACCTCTGAACCTTTTACTTCTTGCTGCAATCATTTCTTCCTGCCGGTCTCAGAGGCTCCAATCTCTTTAATAGCCTGGAGTTGGGTGGGGCAATAGGGCAAGCCTTTTAACCAGCTTGCTTTAAGGAATGCAGTCCTGAAGATGAATATAGCTGCTGCGTTGCAGGTCACTGAGGCTGTTCCCTTAGCAGGTGCAGCCTGGAGACCCAAGAACGGCAAGCTTTGTGTCTTCCCCAGGAAACCCTGCTCCCCCATGATGCCACTCCTGGGAAGAGCGCCTTTGTCTTTAAGATTACTTGGTAATCGGGGCACCTGTGTGGCTCAGTCGGTTGAGCGTCCGACTTCGGCTCAGGTCACGATCTCGCGGTCTGTGAGTTCGAGCCCCGAGTCGGGCTCTGGGCTGACAGCTCAGAGCCCGGAGCCTGCTTCGGATTCTGCATCTCCCTCTCTCTCTGCCCCTCCCCTGTTCATGCTCTGTCTCTCTCTGTCTCAAAAATAAATAAACGTTAAAAAAAATTAAAAAAAAAAAAGATTACTTGGTAATCTACCAAGTAGAGGTATTACCAAGGTCATTCACTATCACCTTGTGGTGTGATTCGCTCCCACACCATCTCAAGCACTCACACCCCATACTTCCGGTAGCATAATGACAAGGTAACAAGTAATACCTTGACCACATACCTCCACACCTACTGCACATCCTACACCTGTCCTACCAGTGCTGTCTAAACCAGACACAAGCACAGCTCTCTAGTCAAAAATGATGCCACCAATAATTCCAAATAGGAGAAAGTCCCTTGAATTGTCTCCACTGACCCTGAGGTCATTAAAATGTCATTGTTCCTGGGGTGCCCGGATGGCTCAGTCGGTTGAGGGTCCAACTCTTGATTTCAGCTCAGGGCATGATCTCACAGTGTGAGGGTTCGAGCCTCACATTGGACTCTGTGCTGACAGGGCAGAGCTTGCTTGGAATTCTCGGTCTCCCTCTCTCTCTGCCCCTCTCCTTCTTCCTCTCTCTTTCTCTTTCAAAAATGAATAACTACACCTTAACAAAAATCATTGTTCCTGAGGAAAACTTTTTAAAGGTCAATCCACAGTTGTCCCACTTGCAAATGATCAAGCCTGAACATTTATCTCTGCCTGAGACAGCTTTTCTTGCTACACAACTGAGGGTATCAGTGAGGTCACTGACCTAAAGATGACTTCCAAATGTGGGGGGAAGGGGTCGTTATGAGAATCCCTGCTTGGAATGCACTTCCGAACGGTGGTCCAGTGTGCCTGAAATCTTAGTGTGGTGCATCGGAAGCAGTGAAAACACAATGGGCTTTTGTGGACTGGCACGGACCAGGCTCTCTCTTTTAGCTCCAATGGACAAATTGAACCTTCTGGAACAATTTAGGAGCTATCTCCGGTATCTACGTTGTATCTATTAAAACTGTATAATAAGGGCACCTGGGTGGCTCAGTCGTTTAAGCGTCCGACTCTTGATTTGGGGTCAGGTCATGACCTCAGAGTCCTGAGATCCAGCCCTGCACTGGGCTCCGTGCTGAATGTGGAGCCTGCTTAGGATTCTCTCTCTCTCTCTTTTTCTCTCTCTCTTCTCCTCTGTTCCTCCCCTACTCTCTCTCTCTCAAAAACAAAACAAAACCAACACTGTTTGTATAATAGAAACCTACTGTTGATAACATCAGCTATAACCTGAAGCAAACCCTCACTTTTCAGAACCAATACTTCCTCCCTGTGAAAAAAATGTATTTTGCTGCTGCTTCTAAGATGCCACTGATTTGGTACTATTCCAGTAACCCTAAACCCTGAAATGTTTACACTAGCTTAAAACACATGGTTTATAATGAACCGGCCGCCTCACCTGAAATTTCCCCCTGTGTGCTCAATCGATTGTGCCACGAAAGCAGGTGTTATCTTGGTCAAAGCTAATTCAAGAAGTATTTAAGCGTTGACCAGTGGCCTGAAGGCTGTTGGAGCCTCAAGGGAGCTGGTTCCTGAGTATACGGTGTGTGCAATGGGACAAATTTAAATGGCACAGATAAAATCTCTATCACAAAAGTGACCAGGTTACCACTGATTAGGAAAAGGAAGGCAAATTCATTTCTGCCACCAACCGGCTGTGGTGACTTAGCTCTTTATTAACACAAACAGGTAGCAAGACTGCCCTTTAGCCTTCCAACCACTGGTATGAATGTAGAATGTTCTGTGGTCCTTTAGAACTTATGCCCAGGGGTGTCTGCATGGCTATCAGTTAAGCATCTGACTTCAAATCAGGTCATGGATTTAAGAGTTCGAGCCCTGCATCGGGTTCTCTGCTGTCAGCACAGAGCCTGCTTCAGATCCCTCTGTCTCCCTCTCTCTCTGCCCTTCCCCACTTACACTCTCTTTCAAAAAAACAAAAAACAAAAAAAAAAAACCCCACAAAACTTAGGCCCACACAGGCTTTTCTCCACCAGCCAACTGGTATTTCCTGAGTGCCTGTGGTGGGGGAGACACAGATATTAACAGACACGCTTGCCTTTTAAACGGGCAGTTCAACTGTTCTTCTTACTCAAGTAACTCAGGATCTATAGTTATCCCATCTAACGTGCCATCAAAGAAGCTGCATGTTGAACGACACCGATGCACATCACATAATCCTTTTTCTCTTGAACTCTCTAAAAAAAAGTCTCCTTTCTCTGCACATCCAACCAAAAGAAATAGCTACCTGTAAATAGAGTACACATAGTAACAGTATACATTCACGTATCTCCCCCCCCCCCCGCCCCCCCACATCTGTTATCTTATTTAGGAGCAAGGGATTTGGGAGTCAGAACTCAGTTCCCATTGTGACTATCACAGTAAGTAAATGTGACCTTGGTAAAGTCTTTAAACTCTCTGGGTCTCAGTTTTCTCATCTCTAAAATGGGATTAATAATAGACATTACCTCCCCGGTAGAGCTGTAAGGATAAAATGAGCTAATATTTGCAAATTTCTTAGCACAGGGAGTACAAACTCGATAAATGGTAGATTTAACTTTTATTCTTTAATAATTACCTCAACCTTTATAAGTTTGCCAGGCAGTTATAATTATCCCTGCTGGATAGATGAGATTAACTTATCCAGGGTTCAGCAATTCATTAGCAGAAGTTCCAGGCCTTCAGATTCCAGGTCCCAGAGCGCCCCCCTCCCCCCCATACCCTATTACCCCCAGTCAGCCTTGTAGACTTTTATAGAATGGGCTGCACTGTCCAGCACAAGAAGAGAGTTCTCCTTGGTGAAGGTCAGTGCCACAGGATGGGAAAGACCATGGGTGATCATGGGCTTCAGGACTGGAAACTCCTCAGGTTTTCCTAAGCATAGGACAGCCTGACTAGAAGTATCTGCAACAATCACATTCCCCTGGTGATCAAAGGTCACCGCGGAGGCAGTTATTCTCGAGGGGAAAAAGAGGCTCAGCCCAAAGGTATCCACCTGGCCCACGAGCTGCATGCTGGGGCTGAACACCTTCACCGTGGTGCCGCAGGCTCCGGTCCCCAGGCCGGGAGGGTGCTCTAGGACTGCAATGGCCCCGGTGAGCCACGACACGGCCACCCCTCTGGGATTGCTCAGATGAACTTGCAACTTCTCGGTCCTCCTGAGGACCCCTTCTGGAAAGTCGACTTCCAGCAGGTACAGGGACCCTGCCTCCGCATCAGTTACCACGACCCCATTCTGAGGGGTCGTCTCCACACCCCAAGGTAAGGAGAACTGGCCTCCAATGACAAGCTTGACCTGGCCAAAAAAATCAAACACTTTGATGGAGCGGTCGCCGGCGTCGGTGACAACCACATGACAGTCGTTGGTGACGGTGACATCAAGTGGGTACCTAATGTCCTGAGCGCCCTCCCCCTTCTCTCCAAACTGATGAGCACATCCTCCCCCGGAATCAAAGATCTTGACCCGCCTCCTGCCGTCGTGCGCCACTACGACCCGCCCGGTCTTGGGACACAGCGCCAGCCCCGTGGGGTTGACCAGGGTCCCCCAACCTCCGAAAACGTGATGGCAGGTGAAGGCCCCGGGGGCGCTGGGGGCGGCGCGGTGGGCGGCGGGGGCTGGGCGGAGCGCCGAGCCCAGGAGCTCCAGGAGGTGAAGCACCGGCAGGCAGTCGCTGGTGTCGCAGCCCCGGCAGGCTCGGCGGCAGAAGGGGCACTCGAGGGCCAGCGTCCGCGGGTGCGCCAGCGCAGCCACGCAGGCCAGGCACACCACGTGGCCGCAGGGCAGGTTGCGTGGGCGCCGCTGCTGGCGGTGGCCGAACCTCTCAAAGCACACCTTGCACTCGAGCAGGCTGATCTCGGCCTCGCGCACGAGCTCCTGCAGCGCCGGCCCGCTCCCCGACGCCTCGGTCCCCATCGCGTTCCAGCTGCGCGGCCAGCCGGCGGGGACCGACGCTGCCGCGGCGCCGCGCTCGGTCACGGTCACGGGGCGGGGCGCTGGTCCTGACGTCGCCGGTCCAGCGCGCAGCCGCTGGGCCGCCGCCTGCTGTTCCCCCTGGTGGGCGCGCGCGGCACTGACTCGGGAGGGCCCTATCGTGGACGCTTAACAAGCTGTAACCACCGCGCGTGGGCAGACCTGTCGCCTTCACGACAGTCGTGGGTGGGTCATCCCCACTTTACGCACGAGGAAGCACACCTATTGAAGAGGCACGAGCGGGTTGCTCCCGATCACCCAGGCTGTAGGTGGCAGAGCAAGTGGAACATAGCCTTCCATCCCCGGCACCCTGCACTTTCCAATCCGCAGCGCGGGGCGCTGGATCCCGCGGCTGGCCAGGCATGACGCGTGGTCCCACAGCTCCGGGCGCTTGAGATCTGACTGGGAAACACGCATGAGGGCATTTAAACTTCAAGGGGGTGAGGCCGGTGTGCCTGTTTCTTCCATCACACCAGTAGTGAAGTAGATGCTTAGTGAATACTTGTAAAAGTGAATTCCTGTATGAACAAAGGAATGTTATAGGAAAATACAAGAAACCTGATCGGTGAGTTTCAGATCGGGGAACGATGGCTGGGAATGTCTTCCAGAGGAATATGAAATAAGAAAGCTGCTAATGAGGGGCGCCTGGGTTGTTAGGTTGGTAAGCATGGGACTTTGATTTTGGTTCAGGTGGTGATCTGCCGGGTAGGTGAGTTCGAGCCCTGGGTAGGGTCTGCACTGACAGCGCAGCCTGCTTGGGATTCACTCTCTGCCCCCACCTTTGCTTGCCTGTGCGCGCGCTTTAAAAATAAGTCAGGGGCGCCTGGGTGGCTCAGTCGGTTAAGCGTCGGACTTAGACGCAAGTCATGATCTCACGCTCCGTGAGTTTGAGCCCCGCGTCGGGCTCTGTGCTGACAGCTCAGAGCCTGGAGCCTGTTTCAGATTCTGTGTCTCCCTCTCTCTCTGTCCCTCCCCTGTTCACACTCTGTCTCAAGAATAAATAAACATTAAAAAAAAATTTTTTTTAAATAAGTAGGCAAACTGAAAAAAAAGAAAAAGAAAATAGCTGTTAGTCATAATCACTAGAGAACCTGATCAACGCCTACCTTCTTTTAAGTGGTTCACATAGATTACCTTATTTAAACCACATGACAATCCCATAAGGGCATGTTTTCCAGCCCCCCTCCCCCCTTTTCTGCAATAGAGTTCATAAAGGCTAAGTATCTTGCCCAGGGACACATGGCTAGCTAATGTCTGGGCGGTGATTTGAAGCCAGTTTGCACAGCCCACGCTCTTAACTATCCCAGAAATTCTCAAACTTGATAAATTTGGCACATGGTAAACACCTGAGTCTCATCTGGAGGTTTCTTTCATTCAGAGTGTGGTCTGGGCAGCTGGATTTTTTTTTTTTTTTTTTAATGCTCCAGGTGATTATAATGTACAGTCAAGTTTGAAAACCACTGCATTACAATCCCTTCACATCATCACCAGGTTCAATTCTTCCAACTTCAGTCAAAACTGAAAACAAAGACCATGTACCATATGTTGGAAATTTTTCAAACAGGAGATAACACCATCTCTCTCAGGAATCCATTGTGCTACTACAATTTCTCATTTTTAGGAGTCCTCCTCACCGTCCCTCCCCCGCCCCCCAATGTCTTACATGGACATTGTCTTCGTAAGACCATATATCAGATCACTTCCCTTCACTTAAATCATCATTTTTTTTCATTTAGATCATTATTATGGTCATTCATCCTCTTATTTGCTAGACTTTTGCAAAAATGGGATTTTTATCCCCTGTTAAAACCCCTGAAGGGAGCTTTAATGTAACTGAAGTCATATCAAATAGAAATTATTTCCTGAAGTAATCTTTGAGTTAAGAAATACATTCAGGGGGTTCCTGGCTGGCTCACTCCGTACAGCATGTGACTCTACATTTCAGGGTGGTGAGTTGTAGCCCCTTGTTGGGCATGGAGCCCACTAAAAAAGGGAAAAAGAAACAAAAAAGGAAGAAATACACTCTGGACACCAAAAATGGAATGCTTTTAGAACTAATATTGTCTAATAGAAATACAAGAACCACATATATAATAGAATTATTAATTATCAATTAA
The DNA here is from genome assembly GCF_018350215.1 of Panthera leo. NCBI lineage: Eukaryota > Metazoa > Chordata > Mammalia > Carnivora > Felidae > Panthera > Panthera leo. Next base: position 11,138,072 of record NC_056683.1, on the reverse strand, counting down.
AATTTCAAGGAACCACATTTTTAAAAAGTAAAAAGAAATGACTGAAAATTATTTAATACATATTTTGTTTAACCCCAAATACCATTTTGACATGATATCACTATAAAAATTAATGAAATATTTTACAGCCATTATCTTTAGTACTACATAAAATCTAGTGTATAGTTTACACTCACAGCACATCCTAATTCAGACTAACCCCAAGATGGGGGGCACCTGGGTGGCTCAGTCAGTTAAGCCTCTGACTTTGACTCAGGTCATGATCATACATTCGTGAATTTGAGCCCCACATCGGGCTCTCTGTTGTCAGCACAGAGCCCGCTTCGGATCCTCTGTCTCCCTCTCTCTTACAAAACAGAACAAAACAAAAAACAAAGACAAAAACAGACAATGTCAAATGCTCAGGATCCACATGTGACTGGTGGCTACTTCATGGAACAGTACAGATGTAGATGAAGTCTATGCTGCAATAGATTGCCTTCCCAAGATGCTTTCCGGACTGATTTCATTGATCTGTGACTTTCTTCTAACTTGTCTCTACTCCAACGTTGTTTTAAGATGGACCCAAAGACCCCAACTCATTTCAAAGCTTCGACGGACGGACCCTTCAGTGGTATTCTGCCAGACTGTGTGGGACTCTCAGGCTGCCTTATAATCCTACTTTCTTTATCTTTTTATCCTTTGCTGCCCCTGCGGGGCAACCAGTCAAACTGCACCAAGAGGCCGAGGTGTTTGGTGAGGTAAACCAGAGAAAGCTTCAACACCATGTGACATATTTAAGAATGTGAACAGTAGTCGCTCTTCACTTGGTGGTTAGGCAGCATGGCGGTTCTGGAAAACCCCGGGGCGCACACACAGACCATCCCTCCCAGCGACTCATACCGTCAAGTCTTTAATGGTAAATTTAAAGCATGGAAACCTAAGTTTGTGGCGTTTGATCGAGAGGGTTTTCTCAATGATACAAGGCTTCTGAACTAAGAATTGAGGCTCTCCCCATTCTAGCTGGGCGTCCCTAGACATCGTTTTCTTCATTGTTCTCTGGTTCTCCATGGAAAGAATCACAAACTATTCCAGCATCCCTACCGACCCAACCCAGTCATCCCTCCCTCCCCACCTGTCCCTTTTCTGCTTCACCAAATACATGCAGTCCAATTTTGCTTTTTGTACGGTCTCAGAGTTACTCTTTATCATCATCCCCTCTTTCTTCCGCTCTTATCTCTGGAAAAGAAAAACTATAAGCTCCAGGAGGGCGGGAAGCACGTCTTTTTTTTTTTTTTTTTGGCTAGACACTATTATCCCCCCGTGTGCAGCATACACCTGACACACAGGAGGAGCCCAACAAATGTTTTTTTCGGATGGATGATTGGATGAATACTTAAAAGGATACAACTTACAGGGATTCAACCCAGATGTTCTATTCGTTCATAATTCTCTAGTATTACAGGAAGCGTTGTTTAAAAGGTAGCATTTATCCAGGACCCAGGCTGAGCATTTTGCTTATCTCTAGAGGCAATGCTGATAGGTTTCTCAAATACCTTATCGGGTATAATCGTCGTACATACATACACAGGTTGATTAATAAAAGAAATGCCCTGAGTCCGGCTCTGACATTTTGAGCTTGCTCTGATGGATGTGGCCTTTCCTGTGGCCGAGTCTCCGTGGATTTCCTCTGTGCTTCTCTCTGACACTCCTCACTTACAAGGTCCTGGAATAGCCTGCCGGCACCTTCCTGCTTCCACCTAGAACAAGCCTTGAGGGTTGTGGGGGCAAACGATTTGAAGAGAAGAACTTGTGGTCAGTAGGTGACCTACGTGCAAAGTACCACATGGCAGAGGAGGGGAAACAGAGACCCAGCTCCGTCCGGGTGGTTACCGCAGAGGCGGGGCTGAGGAACCTGAGGAGGGGGAGTTAGTGCCCAGGCATGTGGACTCCTGGACACTTCCACGCGGTTTCGAAGGAATCCCAGAATGACTCCAATGACACTGCTACATCCCAGAATGTACTGACAGTGATTCGAGAGACAGGAAGAGAGGAAAGCCCATTGAAAAGAAGCATCTCTGGGCACCTGACTGGCTCAGTCAGTTGAGTGTCTGACTTCAGCTCAGGTCATGATCTCGCGGTTCGTGGGTTCAAGCCCCGCATCAGGCTCTGTACTGACAGCTCAGAGCCTGGAGCCTCCTTCAGATTCCGTGTCTCCCTCTCTCTCTGCCTCTCCCCTCTTCATGCTCTGTGTCTCTCTCTCTCTCTCAAAAATAAATAAAATCAATTAAAAAAAGTTAAAAAATAAAAGAGGAGCAAAGACAGTGGGACCTTTTAGCAAGGGCTCGTGAGCCCACAAGAGCGAAAACATGCTCCCTTTGCCAACCTGAATCTCTTCTGCGCTGGTCAGGTTTGAGTTTCAGGCCAGCCTGTGATTCCTTGGACTCTATCCTCGGTTGTGGTGAAGGGGCCTGGCTTTGCCCTTCCCTAGGGCATCTTGTCTTCGAGCACCCACTCTGAGCACCTAATTTTGCAACTCATGTCCCAGGTGTGTGGCTTCCCAGGGGTGAGGGATTTGGCGAAGAGGGGAAAGGGTTGGGTATCTTGAGCGGCTGCAGAGAAATGAGCTGGGGGATGTATGCTTGGAAATGAAAATCTGGAGATTTTAATTCTCAATTTGAAAATGTGTTTCTCAGGGTGAAAATGTGTTTCTCTTCTCCTCCCACCTGCTTTCCCTGAGCAGTGTCATCCTTGCTCTTGGTGTGAGTGGCCATTTCACAGCCCTAATGCAGCCTTACCACACTCTGTAGTAACATTCAATGTGCTGTCTCTTCACCTGGAGTCTATGATTCCTCAGAACAGGACTGCCTTCAATCATCAGTGGATTTCATCTCCTAGCACTTTCAAGAGTTTTCAGGGGTACTTACATTTGCTGACTAAATCTAATAATGGAAAAGATTACATAACCATGGTACCACCATATGGGAGAACATTTATGTAGCTATGAAAACATCTTGTTTTTAAAGAATACTTAGTGACATGAGAAACGGCTGATGAAATACCAGAGAAGATAGTAAAGATACAAGAATGTCTCCTTAATCGATCTCAATTTGCAGAAACATACACATATGTTTCATATGTGAGTAGACAGAGAAAACACATTACCGTTGTAGCACTAACTCTCTCTAGAGATAGGATTTGGTTGTTCTGGTCTTTCTCTTTAGACTCTCTTATGCTTTCTGAGTTTGCAGTGTGAAAGTATTATTTTATTATTATTTCAATATAAATAAGTGTTAATATTTTATGGTGTATTTTATTTCTAAATACTTCCCTTGACTATTTTTCTTCTATCTCCTAGAGTTAACACCAATATTGAAACAAGTTTCTGTTAATATTCAGTGGTTGAGGATCATGGGTTTTAAGATACGTATTTTCAATTCACGCATTAAAGCTACACCCAATAAACAAATCTGGGATGTGATTATTTGCTGCAAACCAGCAGGGTAACTGCCTTAAGGCACATATGGCATTCCATCCTGTCCCCATCAACTTAGCCACTCTGGTGAATTTGTAATGTAATGTTTGATAAGACATAAATCACATTGGCTAAGAAGTGAGGGAAAGTCAGAGGTGTAAGGATGAAAGACAATTAAAAAATTTTTTTTAAGCGGTTGTTTTTTTAAAAAGACCTTTAAAAGGTGTGTGCCATACACATAATACATGTTTGCATAAACATACTTTTAAATTCTCCTTCTTATTAAAATAAGTGACAGGTATACACTACAATGGAGTAGGAGGAGAATTATTTGGATTACTTTTTCTATGGGTCGTTTTTTTTTATTTGTCCCTTCATTCTTTTGTCCAGAAATCCCCCTTATGTGATAGTATCTCTCACAACATACGTCTTTCAGGCAACCTTCTGTGGTCCCTGTACCATTAACCCTGTAGAGCACCAGATCTCCAGCGGGCCACAGGAGTGTAAAAGCTTTGGTTATATGCCTTTGTGTTTTTTTTTCCACATCCACCCAAATGGACTATTACACACTTTTCTTGTCTCAGCCTGCCTGCCATTGAGAACACGGAGCTTGTATACTCCTGTATTCATGCCTGCTACTTAGGCAGGGCAGGGCATTTCATAAATCACTGTTTTATAGAGGCTCAGGAAATCTATTATTTAAAACACAAAATTATGGGGCACCTGGGTGGCTCAGTCAGTTAAGTGTCCGACTCTGGCTCAGGTCATGATCTTGCGGTTGGTGAGTTTGAGCCCTGCATCCGGCTCTGTGCTGACAGCTCGGAGCCAGGAGCCTGCTTCCGATTCTGTATCCCCCCTCTCTCTGCCCTTCCCCCGCTCGCAATCTTTCTCTCATAAAAAAAATTTTTTTAAATACAAAATTAAAGGCATTTTTAGAAAACTCTGAGGACAATTCAATAGCTCTAAAATAATCTATATGTAATTTATCTCCCATCTTGAGACTTTTTATTTATTTAAAAAAATATTTTATTTTTGAAAGAGAGAGAGAGCGTGAGTAGGGGAGGGGCAGAGAGAGGAGAGACACAGAATCCGAAGCAGGCTCCAGGCTTCGAGCTGTCAGGTCAGAGCCCCACTCAGGGCTTGAACCCACGAACCATGAGATTACCATCTGAGCCAAAGTCAGACACTTAACCGACTGAGCCACCCAGGTGTCCCTTGAGACTTTTTAAAAAGTCAGTACAGAATATGTAAGAAAATCAACTACCTGAGGATATCTCAATTTTACTGTTTAAGATTCTTTGTGTGCGAGTTACAGAAATCAACCCTAGCCAGAGAAAAGAGGTATCACAGGGGCACAGGCGTTCTCCGCCCGCGTGCAGCTGGGTTTCAGGACACCCAGAACACCTGGGGCCTCTCTCCAGCTCCCATCTCTGCTTTGCTTTCGAAGATCAGCAGTGTCTGGTTCTCATACCTGCATGATGGAATGTGGCCGCTCCACAGTTCTTGGGGTCACAGTTCACTTAGATACTCTAAGTATCTAACTTGCTTTTCTTGCCACAGTCCTAAAAATCCCTGAAGAGAACCGGATTGGCCCCATTCAGGTCAGTTGTCCATCCTTGGTTCATTCCACCAGCCACAGGGGTGGAGTCAGGTAGGCATGGCCTCTGGAAGCCCACACTCGGGACTGGGGCAGGTCTCAGAGAAGCAAGGACCACTGTGAGCCAGCAGACTCCAAATCAATAGCCTGATAAGTACTAGAATCAGACCAGTGCCCGAGAGCATCTAGGGTAGCAGTTCCTACATGGAGCAAAACATGTGGGGAGGTCAATTCTGAAGTCCAAGTAAGTTTTCAGTGTTCTGCCTATGACGTATTTCAGGGGAGAGTATCTACAGATTTCATCAATACTGAAGGGGTTTATAAACTTCTGCATTAACACCCTTTACTCCTGCATATACACACGTACTGTCACACACAGAATCACACAATTTACTTTCTATAATATACACTATCCTATTAGCATGAGCTGACCACTCCAAATCATTTAGGTATTAGGTTGTATGGTCAGGGAGGAAAGTCTGACTTAACAAAGTGCGGTTGCGTATGAAAAACTGAGAGGCTTTGAATCATAATGAACAGCCAGGAATCCAGCCCTAAAATACACTGTGTTCGTAAGAGTTATCATTTAAATAAGATTAAATTAAGAGAAACAAAAAACTGCCAAACTCGGAGAAAAATCTTCTTAACTTTTTTTTCACAGTTTGAGAAAAATGTTCTTTTCCATGTAAGTTGGCTTATTTAATAAATTTTAAAATATGCTTAATTTTTTTTTTATTAAAAAAGTTTTTTTTTTAACGTTTATTTATTTTTGAGACAGAGACAGAGCATGAACGGGGGAGGGTCAGAGAGAGGGAGACACAGAATCTGAAACAGGCTCCAGGCTCTGAGCTGTCAGCACAGAGCCCGATGCGGGGCTCAAACTCATGGACCGCGAGATCATCACCTGAGCCAAAGTCGGACGCTTAACCGACTGAGCCACCCAGACGCCCAAAATATGCTTAATTTTTTTTTAATGTTTATTTATTTTTGACAGAGAGAGCACGAGTTGGGGAGGGGCAGAGAGAGAGCGAGACACAGAATCTGAAGGAGGCTCCAGGCTCCTAGCTGTCAGCACAGAGCCTGACGCAGGGCTCGAACCCACAGACTATGAGATCATGACCTGAGCCAAGTCGGACATTCAACCGACAGCCACCCAGGCACCCCATAAACTATGCTGCTTGATTCTGTTATATATATAAAATTGTAGAAGGAGAAAAAAAATGTGAAAAGGGCTGCTAGGATTGAGGATAATATGAGGGCTTCCAGTAAAGCTACATTTCATATAATTTCTTGGGCCACTATTTTTTACCTTGAACCCTATTAAAGTGTTACATGGCCTCAATGGTTCTAAATTTTCATAAAGAGGGTCAATTTTTAGAAAACTCTGGAAACAATTCAATTGCTCTAAAATAATCTATATATCCTTATTCTATTTAAGCTAACATGCATTGCATTTATTTTATTTAAAAATTACTTGTTATTTTTAATTTTACGTTTATAGAATTGTTTTTTAATTTTAATTAATTTATTTTTTTAAAGATTTTATTTTTAAGTAATCTCCACGCCCAACGTGGGGCTCAAATTTACAACCCCAAGATCAAGAGTCGTGTGCTCCACTGACTGAGCAGCAGGTACCCCTTTAAAACTTAATTTTTAAAATTATATAAGACATGCCGATTGTAAAAAATTCTTGTAATTTCTAAGCAAAACAGGTATATTCTTTCACCATCTCATCACACTCTCCTGTATAGCTACTTTACCAGCTTATTTATATGACTTTTTTCTATAAAGTTATACATATTTCTGAGCAAAGCTCTGTTATGTGATTTGTGAACAACTTTTTCTCAAGAGCCATCCAGTATATTTTCGTGCCTTAGCATAACTATCAACTGCCCAAAAACATGTTGATATTACTTGTTTTTACTGGTCTCATTTACTTTTCCGTAAGTAGATACAACTTTTCAACAATGTAGTCAATTCCCCAACTTTTATGTCGTTCTTCAAAAACATCAACCTTCTCAAGGCAATGAATGTTGCATGTTGAACCTGAAACAAGAAAGGGGAATGAGTTTCTAAGTTGATGAAGAAAGCGATAGGGAATCTTCTAAAAACACATCAAATGATTTAAAAGAAGTACTGAAGACGTTTCTTTGCCTTTGAATGACAATGGGGAAATGCTAAGAGCAAACTCTGGACTCTGAATCACCATCACTACTTACAACTCCTAAGACCTAAATTAAACATACCATCTCTCTGAAAGAATTCAGTGCCTTTAACATAACACGCCGCTTAGCTAAAAAGGCATATCACAGAGATCTGTCCCTTTTCTAGGATAAAATAGTGTTCAATAAAATGGTTTGCCATTGATTTTATACACTTCTAGACACTAATCTGGGGCGCCTGGGTGGCTCAGTGGGTTAAGCGTCTGACTCTTAATTTTGGCTCAGGTCGTGATCACACAGTTGTGAGATGGAGCCCCACATCGGGCTCTGTGCTGACGAGCCAGAGCCTGCTTGGGATTCTCTCTTTGCCTGTCGCTCTCTGCCCCTCCCTCTGCTCGCATGCTCTCACAAAATAAATAAATAAATAAATATTAAAAAAATTGCTAGACACTAATAGTTACCAGGTCAAAACAGATATTGATTTTATTTAAAATATAAGTAACTTACCAAACAAGTTTTTAATTTCAGCATCTGGAACATAAAACGGTGGGCCTAGGTGAAAGAGAAACATGGTGAAGAATAATTTCCACAGATCTAATTCTAAAGAGAAATTCTCAGGGCCCGCTTCTCAGTCTGTTTCCAGTGACCTGGGTACACTTATACTATACACAACATAATTTCCCTTACATATTAACACCCAGTGCTCATCACTACAAGTGTACTCCTTACTCCCTATCACCAATTAAACCCATTCCCCCACCCACCCCCCATCCAACAACCCTCAGTTTGTTCTCTATAGTTAAGAGTCTGTTTCCTGGCTTGCCTCTCTCTCTTTTTTTTTGCCCCATATGTTTATCTGTTTTGTTTCTTAAATTCATATATAAGTGAAATCATATGGTATTTATCTTTCTCTTACTGACTTATTTCACTTAGCATAATACTCTCTGGCTCCATCCATGTTGATGCAAATGGCAAGATTTCATTCTTTTTCGCAGCTGATTAATATTCCATGTGTGTGTGCGTATTCCACATCTTCTTTATCCATTCATTAGTCAATGAACATTTGGGCTATTTCTGTAATTTGGCTGTTGTTGATAATGCTGCTAGAAACAACACCGTGCACGTATCCCTTCGAATCTGTATTTTTGTATCCTTTGGGTAAATACCTAGTTGTGCAATTGCTGGATTACAGGGCTATTTTTAGTTTTTTAAGGAACTTCCATACTCTTTTCCAGAGTGGCTGCACCACTCTCATCAACAGTGCAAGAGGGTTCCCCTTTCTCTGCATCCTCGCTGACACCAGTTGTTTCTTTTTATTAATTTTAGCCATTTCTGACAGGTGTGAGGTGATATCGCATCATGGTTTTGACTTGTATTTCTCTGATGAAGAGTGATGTTGAGCACCTTTTCATGTGTCTGTTGGCCATCTGGATGTCTTTGGCAAAGTGTCTATTCATGTCTTCTGCCCATTTCTTAATTGGATTATACGTATTTTGGGTATTAAGTTGTATCAGTTCTTTATATATTTTGTATACTAACGTTTTATCCAGTAGGTCATTTGCAAATATTTTCTCCCATTCCATGAGCCGCCTTTTGGTTTTGTTGATTGTTTCCTTCTCTGTGGTCCAGTTTCATTCTTTTGCATCCTGTCGTCCAGTTTTCGGGACTTGGGAACTTTTAAATCAGAATGAAGCTGAGGAACAAATTCCTTAGTGTTTCCTTCATCTTCTGAGTATTGATTTTCCTTGACTCCAACACTCACTCACACTGTACACATCCCTTCCACTTGCTGCAGGCCATTTACTTTTAAGGAAATTGAGCTGCTGCCCCTTTCTGGGGTGTTGTGAGTCCCACCCTCAGATAGAGCCTGTGGTGTTCTGTGCCCAGAGGCCTGGCCTTAAGCCTCCTATTCAGGAATGGAATTTAAATCAGATTAGTAGCGCTGAGGTCTGTCTCCAATAATTTCTATTTCTATCTGATTGTTCCAGACTTAATTATGGACCCTAGGTCTCATTTTTTATATTATTATTTTTTTACATTTATTTATTTTTGAGAGACAGAGCACAAGTGGGGGAAGGGCAGAGAGAGAATGAGACGCAGAATCCGAAGCAGGTTCCAGGCTCTGAGCTGTCAGCACAGAGGCCGATGTGGGGCTCGAGCTCACAAACCATGAGATCATGACCTGAGCCAAAGTCGGATGCTTAACTGACTGAGCCACCCAGGCGCCACCCCCCCCCCCCCCGCCCCAGGTCTCATTTTTTAAATGAGGTTTTAAGATCTGATTTACTCAAATAGAAAAAAATACTAGCATATGTAAATATTTATAAAACGTCACACTTAAAACATCACTTTTCTAAGTTTAAAACAAAGGTTGTTATTCAAGAATGCAATAAATTATAAAATTTTAGAAATTAAAAAATATAGTTTAGAGATTTTTCTGCACACCTCCGACCCCCCCTCCCCCCCCCAGTATCCTCATCCTGCCCATCTTCCTGTGAGGATGTGTCTGGGCCCCAACCCATCCCTACCACCAGGGATGACCCACATATGCTCTACCCAAAGCAGGGCAACCAATCTCTCTTCCTTCTACTCCAGAGCTCATGAGATTTCTTTTACATTAGGGCCATCCGTTCCTCCTCTCCTCTACAGTCTGAGCTGTGAATGGCAAACAAAATGGAATATGAGCGAGAAAACTTGTGGGAAGTGGAAAAAAAACATTTACTGTTTCCATTAGCCCAAAGCAGACTTTTCTTCATGTATAAAAGACAGTATTCTTCCTGTGATCTAAATCAGGAGCATATAATGCTATCCATGTCATAGAATTAAATCAGGAAAAGAGGCAACATCTTTGAAAAAAAGAAAAACAACAAAAAACTTTACCTGGATGTTTAGTGGGATCATAAGAAAGAACAGCCAAGAGGTAGCGAAACCCTTTCCTCGTTAGGGACAGCATTATATCTGTATAGCTAAAAAGAACACAGCAGAGTAAGGTGTTACATTTCTCTTGTTTTTTTTTCAAGTTTATTTATTTATTTTGAGAGAGAGAGAGAGAGAATGAATCAGCAGGCAAGAGGCAGAGAGAGAGAGAGGGAGAGAGAATCCCAAGCAGGCTCTGAACTGTCAGCACAGAGCCCAATGTGGGGCTCGATCCCATGAACCACGAGATCACGACCTGAGCCAAAATCCAGAGTCAGACACTCAAGTGACTGAGCCACATTTCTCTACAAAGGCAAAGCCTGCAGGGGGGTGAGAGGCAGGGAGGGAAATCAGCTTCACTTTCACCTACATTACTGAGTTAAATTCTTGTAAGGACTATCTGCAGTCGATTCGCATTCTAAATGTCAGAAACCGGGTCTGCAAATTACGTCACCCACCTAAGCTGGGAAACAGTGAAGCTAGGAATCAAAAGGAGGCTGGCTTCCAGGGCTCACCCGATCAGAAGATGTCACATAGAAGTGAGCAGAGGCTCTTTCTGGCCTGATGGGGTACTCGGAGGCCTGTCGATTTGGAACACATACTACGGAAGCGCTGTCAGCTCTGGGGCAGGGCCTCCCAGACCAGCTGGGTATCAGTCACCTGAGCACTTGCTGAAAAAAAGGCTGCTTGCACTCCATCCTTGGAGCCTGATCCGGTAGGGGTGGGGCTAGTGGGGGCCGGGAAGGCTGTAGTTTAACAAGATTCCAGGTGACTGGGTCCTCTCCAGGGGCATAATATGTAAGACTGTGTACAAGACAAGACAATCCCTTTCCTCTACTGAGTGGGAGAGGGACAAGACTCACAAAGAGGCAAAAATTCAAGGGAGGGTGAAATCAGAGCCCTGCAGGTACAGCATGAATGATGGGTGCTATGGGCACAATCCTTGCCATACGTGTCCCGCCCGGGGAGCAGGGGATGCCACTGCCCAGCCGCGTCTGGTCGGTTCAGAAAGGGGGCCTGACTCAGACGGGCCCCATCGGCAGAGTGACCACAGTACAGCATGCTGAGTTGGGGCATCACGTGACTGCACTGGGGACCGGAATCGAGACACCCACAAAGGAGGTGCTGGTTAGCTGTCGTCATTGTACGGAAAGCTGGAGCTTTGGGGGGCTGTGCCGCAGTGCTGGTGCTGGGGGTTGTGGGAAGTCAGACATGTGGGAGCAGAAATGGAGCAAGCAGAGGAAGCTGAGGTCAGGTTAGGAGCACAGAGGAGAGGGGCACAGGGAGGTAGAGACACTGTGAGGGACAGGCAGACAGAGACAGACAGACTGTGCAGCTCTAAGAGAGGCCCCCTGACTCTTGGTACAACGGTTTCTACTGGGCTTGGATATACTGTAATCCCTGTGCACAGTTCTGGGAGTATCTGGGGAGGGGATCAGCATGGGGATTAGGAGCATGCACTTTGCCAGGTGTGTGAGCATGAAGCCCAGTTCCTGCCCTTAGTGGCTAGGAAAGCTTGACAAGCTCTCAATCTCCCTATGCCTCAGTTTTGTCCTCAGTAAAATGGGGATAAGACTAGTAACTGACTCAGGGTTTTCCGAGTAGTCAGTGAGTTTATACACATGAAATGCTTGCAACATTGCCTGGGGTGTGGTAAGCACCCAGGTTAGCTTCCGTTATTCTCTTTAGTACACTCCCCCAGTTAGGGCGGGCTTGAGTGGGTCGTATGTCCTTGTAAGGAAAGCATGGGACCAAAGCAAACTTTTTTCTTTTAAAATTTTTTAAGGTTTTTATTTATTTTTGAGACAGAGAGAGAGAGAGAGAGAGAAAGCGAGCAGGGCAGAGAGAGGGAGACACAGAATCCGAAGCAGGCTCCAGGCTCCTAGCTGTCAGCACAGAGCCTGACGTGGGGCTCAAACTCACAAACTGAGATCATGACCTGAGCCCAAGTCGGACACTTAACTGAGCCACCCATGTGCCCCACTAACAGATCTTTACTTAACTTTCTGATTCTTGGTCTTAAGAAGGAAGAATTAACTTGTCATCCCCAAGAAGGGGATCAGTCAGACTGGTTTGGCAGGGTTTCTTAGGACTGACATACTTCATTCCTTTTGGAATGTGGACTTTCTCAGCCACTTTCAAGAAATTCAGAAAAATGAGAGAGAGGTACACCCCACTGATTCATGTTAGGCAGGAGACCTGGGAGCAGCCAACATCTCAGGACTTGCCTGTAGGCGGTCAAAGCAGAAAGATGCCCAGTTTAATGACAAGAATGAGATAAGGTATTAACATGTTAAGTACAAGGACCAAGATAAAGAAAAAGATCTTTCTATTGGCTGAAAGTAAGTTGTTATTCTGGTAAGAGAGGCCAGCATGTTCTCAGGTGTACTTGGAGCTGTGATATCTCTCTCTCTCTCTCTCTCACACACACACACACACACACACACACACACACACACACACAAGGCTGGGCTCGGAGGAAAGACAGCAGGAGAATCAGGGAACCCAAGCTAGGACTGGATTCCCTACTCAAGACTTCTACATGGGGATCTCACTACTCTTTATTAACCATGAAATAACAGTCCAGAGGCCACTTAGATGGTCTTTAAAATTTTTTTTTTTAACGTTTTTTATTTATTTTTGAGACAGAGAGAGACAGAGCATGAACGGGGGAGGGACAGAGAGAGAGGGAGACACAGAATCGGAAGCAGGCTTCAGGCTCTGAGCCATCAGCCCAGAGCCCGACGCGGGGCTCGAACTCACGGACCGCGAGATCGTGACCTGAGCCGAAGTCGGATGCCCAACCGACTGAGCCACCCAGGCGCCCCAAGATGGTCCTTATATCTAGCTCAGAGGAGGTGATAGTGGCTGGTAGGAAACAGTGTGTTTTCTTTGCTCTGCATCTAGTTTGCTTTCATTTGTTTATTTTACAAGTATTTATTAAGCTCTGACTATGTGCTAAATATATACTCTGCCAGCCTGCGGGAAAATAACACAATGTGCATCATCTGTGCCCTCATAGTGAGCTCTGTGACTCCCAGTTCGCTCCCCACTGCCTTATGGATTTTAACCACACAAACCAAAGCCCCGAGAAGGGGAACCTCAGAGACGATGAACATCCTCAGGGCATAGAAAACACATACAAAGGCAGATGCTTAGCAGAATCAGGGTCAGTATACATATGTGGTGTATTATAAACAAAGAGGCTTCATGTGGTACTTTAAGTTGATAAAGCACACTGATGTCCCACAAGAAATGCAATGCAAACACTGGAATGTGATGCAGATGTTTGAGAGAAAGAACAGAGCTAGGAATATAAAAACGGTGAGGGCAAATACCATGATTTTTTCCGTGATTTCGCCATATATATTTAGAACACAGTAGGAACTCTGCGCATTTGTTGAATAACTGAATGACAGTAAAAGAATTGATGTGCTCAGTAAAGACCAAGGGTAAGAGATAGGCAGCCACAAGCAAATGCTAACGATGGTCCCTTAGGGAATTACAACTTTTAGGTACATGAGGAAGGGGAAGGTTCCAGAAAAGAGGTGAAGGAGGAGTGGCAAAGAAAGAGAGAGGGGAACAGAAGTGAGAATTATCGCCTAATGGGGCGCCTGGGTGGCTCAATTGGCTCAGGCCATGATTTCGCAGTGCGTGAGTTCAAGCCCTGCATCAGGCTTTGTGCTGACGGCTCAGAGCCTCAAGCCTGCTTCAGATTCTGTGTTTCCCTCTCTCTCTGCCCCTCCCTCAGTCATGCTCTGTCTCTGTAAATAAACATTATCACTGAAGGAAAATATATATTAAGAAAATGTGGCATGGTGGGGGGGCTGGCTGGCTCAGTCAGTGGAGCATGTGACTCTTGATCTCGAGATTGTGAGTTTGAACCCCATGATGGGTGTAGAGATTACTTGAAAATAAAATCTTTGCAGTTACACGGATGGAACTGGAGGGTATTATGCTAAGTGAAATTAGTCAGAGAAAGACAAATATCATATAACCTCACTCATATGAGGACTTTAAGAGACAAAACAGGGGCGCCTGGGTGGCTTGGTGGGTTAAGCGTCCGACTTCGGCTCAGGTCATGATCTCACGGTCTGTGAGTTCGAGCCCCGCGTCGGGCTCTGTGCTGACAGCTCGGAGCCTGGAGCCTGTTTCAGATTCTGTGTCTCCCTCTCTCTCTGCCCCTCCCCTGTTCATGCTCTGTCTCTCTCTGTCTCAAAAATACATAAACGTTAAAAAAAAAAATTAAAAAAAAAAAAAAGGGACAAAACAGAGGCACATAAGGGAAGGGAAGCAAAAATAATATAAAAACAGGGAGGGGGAAAAACCTCACAGGCTCTTAACTATGGAGAACAAACAGAGGATTACTGGAGGAGGTGTGTGTGTGTGGGGGGGGTGGGCTAAATGGGTAAGGGGCACTAAGGAATCTACTCCTGAAATCATTGTTGCACAATATGCTAACTAATTTGGATGTAAATTTTAAAAAAATTAATAAAAAAATAATTAAAAAAAAAAAAGAAAATGTGGCATGGTCTACTTAAAGGAGATTAGGTTTGGGGCAACTGGGTGGCTCAGTCGGTTAAGCATCTGACTTCGGCTCAGGTCATGATCTCGCAGTCCATGAGTTCAAGCCCCGCGTCGGGCTCTGTGCTGACCACTCAGAGCCTGGAGCCTGTTTCAGATTCTGTGTCTCCCTCTCTCTGACCCTCCCCCATTCATGCTCTGTCTCTGTCTCAAAAATAAATAAACGTTAAAAAAATTTTTTTTTAATAAATTATTTTATTTCACTGATGTGCATGGAATCCTAGTCTGCCTCTAGGGGCACCTGGGGGGCTCAGTCGGTTGGGTGTTCGACTCTTGATTTCAGCTAGGGTTGTGATCTCATGGCTCCTGGAACCCAGCCCTGGCACGGGGCTTCCTGTTGACAGAGCCTGCTTGGGATTCTCTCTCTCCTTCTCTCTCTGCCCCTCCTCTGTTTATGCTCTGTCTCTCTCAAAACAAATACACTTAAAAAAAAAAAAAAGAGTCTGCCTCTAAAGGACTAAATAATTCAACATTTATATGCTATCTCCAAGTAAGCATGTGAATGATATTTGAATTGGAAAGTACATAGGAGAGGCCATTACATAGTGTGCTTTCTCATATTTTATTTTCTAATAAGACGAGGTGAGATAAGAATGGGCAATAACAAAATCTCTGACATAATAGCAGCTAATATTTAGCAGTTATGGAGAGCAGACAGGCACTTCCCACATATGTCTTTCCTTTTAACCCCCACAAGCACCCTTGCAGATAGAATAACGTAGGGATCACGAGCGTGGGCTTTGACCAAACTCCCTCGGTCAGAATTTCAATTCTGTTGTGTTTTAGCTGCCTAACTTTGCCCAAGCAACTTAATCTCTTTGTTTGTTTTTTTAATTTTTTGTAATGTTTATTTTTTCCATTTTTGAGAGAGAGAGAGAGAGAGGGAGAGAGAGAGAGGGAGCAAGCGAGCATGAGTGGGGGAGGGGCAGAGAGAGGGAGACACAGAATCCGAAGCAGGCTCCGGGCTCCGAGCTGTCAGCACAGAGCCTGATGCGGGGTTTGAACCCACAAACTGTGAGATCATGACCTGAGCTGAAGTCGGTTGCTTCACCGACGGAGCCACCCAGGCGCCCCAAGCAAGTTAATCTCTTTGACCATAATCTCATCTGTAAAATGGGAATAATGGTAGCATATACCCCACAGGGTTGTTTGGTAGATTCCAAGTGTTGATAGAACGTTTCCAGCAATGGCTGGCGCAGCAAGTGCCAGACAGCGGCCACCTGGTGATGTCAGTGGAGGCGGACGGGGTGGTGTCAGCAGGTGAGCTGCTCTTGTGCAGAGTAAACTGAAACCTGGTGAAGGTGAATCCTTTGATCAAGGCAACACAGCTCAGAAGGGACGGTGCCACAAGCCTTGCCCCAGGCCTGCAGGGCCAAATCCTACCCTTTCACACAAAGGGGGTTTTGGACGTAGGTCTTCTGATGCCGGACACAGTAAGCTATTTCAAAATAGTAAAAGTCTAATTTTCTGGAGCTCAGAAAAAGTACAGCGTATTAAATTAAGAAGGCCAAAAAGGAAACGCCAACATAATTAAAGAAACCAAATTACTAACCATTTACGATCGCCTGGGTTAACAGCAACTAATGCTCCTCTATCCCAGATCCTGTCGAATTTGCCAATGTTCACTCTGTCAGGAAGAAAAAGAAAGAATACAACAGCTTAAATAAGAAAAATCAAGTCTTGAACAAGATGAACAGCGCCCCCCGTGGTGCATGCTGGTACTTCGCCGGCTGTTAAGGATCTCCTGTCTGCTTTTTCAGAGCCTCCAGGGACGTGTTGATGCGGGTATGGGGAGCTCCTTCCAGTCGTAGGGGCCGGTGGCAGGAGCCTCCCCCTTCCACTCTGACCTGGGAGCACGAAGGAGGCCCCGAGAACTATGTGCGACAACAAATATCCGGGACTTTCCGGAGATGGGATGTCACCACCTTCTGCACTTCGAAATTCCTTTCTGTTACAGACCAGGTGTGAAGCGTAGACATTGTCTTGCTCTCCCTTCCTTTTCCCCTACCTGCCTAGGGTTGTAAGACTGTTTTCCATGTTCTGGAAGCTATCCAGGGACAAAGATGATCTAGTGTGCAGACACGTAGGCTGTAGCAAAAAGAACGGCAGAGCACAGATTCAAATCAATGCTACTGCAAGTAAACGGGAGGAATACAAAGACCTTCCCCCACCCAGTGCTGCCTGGCAAGCACTCAAGTTACTAAAGGTGCAGAGGTGCTGGGGCGCCTGGGTGGCTCCGTGGGTTGAGCGTCTGACTTTGGCTCAGGTCATGATCTTGTGGTCCGTGAGTTCGAGCCCCGCGTCGGGCTCTGTGCCTCTCTCTCTCTCTGACCCTCCCCCGTTCATGTTCTCTCAAATGTAAATAAACATTAAAAAGGAAATTTAGAAAAAAAAGTGCAGAGGTGGTATTCGGTCCTACCTGGGAAGATCAAAAAGGTTGCAACAGTACAGTGAAATGTTCCCTGAAGAACTCTGTAATGAAAGTCAAGGAAAAAAAAATCGGTTTAGTTAGGAGATAACTGAATGGTGAAGGAAGACAAGAGGGGCAAAGTAAAAGTGGTAGGGAGAGAATATGTAGTTAAACATGAATGTGGGGAGCCTGGGTGGCTCAGTCAGTTGGATGTCTGTCTGCCTTTGGCTTGGGTCATGATCTCACGGTTCATGAGTGTAAGCCCTATATCAGGCTCACTGCTGTCAGTATAGAGCCTGCTTCAGATCCACTGTCCCCTTCTCTCTCTCTGCCCCTCCCCTACTCTCCTTCTCCCCCTTTCCCTCTGTCCCCTCCCCCAAAAGTAAATAAACATTAAAAAAAAAAAAAACATGAAGAATGTGGGGCTCCTGGGTGGCTCCGTGAGTTAAGCATCCAACTCTTGATTTCGGCTCAGGTCACGATCTCAGGGTTTGTGGGATTGAGCCCCTCATTGGGCTCTGCACTTATAGCGCAAAGCCTGCTTGGGACTCTCTCCCCCCCACCCTTCCCCTACTTGTGCTCAAGCTCTCTCTCTCTCTCAATAAATAAATAAACATTAAAAAAATGAACATGAGGGGTGCCTGGGTGGCTCAGTTGGTTAAGTGACTGACTTCAGCTCAGGTCATGATCTCATAGCTCGTGAGTTCGAGCCCTGTGTTGGGCTCTGTGCCAACAGCTCAGAGCCTGGAACCTGCTTTGGATTCTGTGTCTCCCTCTCTCTCTACCTCTCCCCCACTCACACTCTGTGTCTCTCTCTCTGTCTCTCTCTCTCTCAGAAATAAACATTAAAAAATAATAAACATGAAGAATGGAATTGAACTGCAAATAATTTTTTTAATGGTGCTCTCATTAAAAAATGGTGCTCTCATGGTGCTTTTGTTTTTTTTTTTTAAAGACCTATATGGGTTCTTTTGGATCAACTCTAAGAGAAAAATCAGAGAGAAGTTAACCCTGAAGAATTAGTTAGCTATTATACTTTTCAGAGCTTGTTCAATCTAAACAGTATTTACTTTAGCAGACCCCTGATATTTTGACACTGTTAAAGATAAGTAAACAGGCCAACCGACTACCAGGCAGGCAGATAGAGAAAGGCCAGATTTAAAAAAAATTTTTTTAATGTTTATTTATTTTTGAGGGGGAGAGAGGGAGAGACAGAATATGAGCAGGGGAGGGGCAGAGAGAGAGAGAGAGAGAGAGAGGGAGACACAGAATCCGAAGCAGGCTCCAGGCTCCGAGCTGTCAGCACAGAGCCCGACGCGGGGCTCGAACTCGCGGACTGTGAGATCACGACCTGAGCCGAAGTTGGACGCTTCACCGACTGAGCCACCCAGGTGCCCAGGTCAGGTATTTTTTTTTTTTTTAATTTATTTTTTAATATATGAAATTTACTGTCAAATTGGTTTCCATACAACACCCAGTGCTCATCCCAAAAGGTGCCCTCCTCAATAGGTCAGGTATTTTTAACATCATTTCATGCAAAGTGCAGTTGTGTGGACTGACCTCGCCTTCCTCGCCCTTCACCCTCACCCCCACCCCCCGAGGCTTCTCACATCCCTGGACAGCGGAGTCCACGGCATGTTACTCCCCCCTGGGCCACACCCCCAGCCCGCTCCCCTGTAATGTGAGCAGAGACATCCAGACACCGTTTCAGAGGCTGCCTCTCATTGGCCTTTCCCCGGGGCTTCAGGCAGCTCCCTGTTGTGTCTTCTGGGTTCTCACGTTCTCAGGCACACAACCAGAACAGTACAGGCCATCCTGTATTCAGTGTTTAGACCCGCGCGGCTCTGCTCCACCAGCCTGTCCTCACTGCGGTCAGAGGCTGTGCCAAATTCACACCTGCTCTCTAGAACCCGGGATAGTTCTGTCCACAAGGTGCTCAGGCAATGAGCTGATGAATGAAAGAGAGAAAAACCAGGGGTCCACAGGCAACTGTCGGATTTTATTCTGAAATGACGCACCAACGGAGGCTTACAAATAGACAAGGGTCTCTAAAGACCAGTCTGGAAGCACCGTGGGGGGCAACCCAGAGGGGTGGGCGTGTCAGCAGGGAGGACAGCCAGTGAGTCTCAACTCACTTTGAATAGTACTGATCCCCAGCCCCACCCTTAGAGTTTTGGATTTAACTGAGCTGGGCTGAACCCTCAGATGGGGAATTTTGAAAGATCCACAGACCTTTGCAAATGTGCCCCCGGGGCTGAGAACCACTGCCTGCTCCAAGACTAGTCTCTGACATGAGTAAACCGTGGGATTCTTAGATGACTTGAGAATGGGGGTGGGGGGCAGGGAGTGGGGAGGAAGCTGTAAAATGAAGTACTATCAAGCCTCCTACTAACCCACAATTAGTTTCAGTATTTAGAAAAGAGAGTACTTTGTGAGAGACTGAATGTAACAGTGGACAATGGCCAGACCATGTAGGACTAGAGAACTTGGACCCGTGACTTCTGTGGCCGCTAGCCTGGGAAACCAAAGCACAGCCTTTGCTGCGATGATGTGTCATTGGGTTCTAGGGGTGCCTGGGTGGCTCAGTCCGTTAAGTGTCTGACTCTTGATTTTGGCTCAGGTCGTGATCTCAGGGTCGTGGGATGGAGCCCTATGTCAGGCTCTGTGCTGAAAGCATGGAGCCTGCTCGGGATTCTGTGTGTCTCTCTTTTTCTCCCTCAGCCCTTCCTTGCTTACATGCTTTCTCTCTCTCTCTAAAAAAGTAAAACAGGGGTGCCTGGATGCCTCAGTTGCTTAAGCATCCGACTTCAGCTCAGGTCATGATCTTATGGTCCGTGGGTTCAAGCCCCACATCGGGCTCTGTACTGACAGCTCAGAGCCTGGAGCCTGCTTCAGATTCTGTGTCTTCCTCTCTCTCTCTGCCCCTCCCCACTTGCACTCTGTCTCTCTCTCTCTCAAGAATAAACATTAAAAAATTAAAAAACCAAAAAACCAAAAACCAAAAAACAGCCTCACTCATTCACTCACTGTGGTCAGAGGACAAAGACCACTCCCAAATCCGTCATTTCTAGCCCAAACGTCGCCCGGAGACATAGAGCCATTTGCCAGCTACACCTTCACCACCGCGCAGGCCTCTTAAACTCACTTTTTAAAAAAAAGTAATCTCTAACAACCCGGAGATTAAGAGTCGAACGTTCTACCAACTGAGCCAGGCAGGGGCCCCAAACTCATCATCCTGAGAGGAAAACTCATTTGCTCTGCCCTTTGAGCTTGTTTCTCGTTTATTCTCTGCCATCCATTCCAGTCATCTGGGCTGAAAGGGCAAACTCAGCTCCCCCCTGATTCCCACTCAGTTAATCTTAAATCCTGCCAGTGTAACATCCTAAACACTGCTTTGAGCCGCCTGTTCCTCTATACGCCCTGTGGCTTTCCCGGCGCCAGCCTTCAGGAGCTCTTCCCTGGACCTCCGCACGCGGCCTCCCAGCTGGTCTCTCTGCCGGGAGGCCGCTTCCCTGACGCCACAAGGGTGGTTTGTCTCAAAAGGAAATCTGGCCGCATCAGGCTCCAACTTAAAACCCTTCCTGCACAGGATGAAGGACCAGCTTCACGGGGCATCTGAGAATGTGTACTAGACTGCCTGACCGTCACCACGCTTCAGCGAGCCCTGCGAGGCTGGGTTAGGGGACTCTCCTGTCTATTCCCTTTATACCCTGTGTCGTTACACTTAGCTCTGTGTGTGACAAACAGCTTCCTCTGTGTTTCTCTTGTCAGCTAACAGATTCTTTAGGGCAGGGACTATGTTTTGATCTCTTCAATGTCCTTTGCAGGGAGTGGCACAAGAAATTCTCAGGAATGCCTGTTTATAAATAAAACTAACAAACCCAAATCAAAATCATGATTATAGATAGGCTTTGACATCAGCTATTAAAAAAAAAATTTTTTTTGTGTGTTTGTTTTCTTGAAAGAGAGAAACAGAGCACAAGCGGGGAGGGGCAGAGAGAGAGGGAGACACAGAATCCAAAGCAGGCTCCAGGCTCTGAGCTGTCAGCACAGAGCCTGATGTGGGGCTCAAACTCACAAACTGTGAGGTCACGACCTGAGCCAAAGTTGGTCACTTAACCAACTGAGCCACCCAGGCACCCCAACATCAGCTCTTTAATACATTTGTGCACATCTAGCTATCACCTTTCAAGCCCTAGTTCTTTAAACGCTATAGTGTCCTGGTGAATCTGATAAAGTGGGGTCACGTGACATCTGTACAGTAACTTAACTTTCTCTAAGAAAAACCTTTTCCTGGGGGTGGGGCGGTACGGAAATACTTATTTACCAAAAACAAAATATACCTTGAATACTTTGGCTCCAGGAATTTCCATGATGGGCTCTTCTGAGTAAGAAAGATTCTGCTCTGTAAAAAATTCCCGAATCCCAAGCTCACTGATTTCCACACCCACTACACAGTGTCCTCGGTCCGCAAACCTGCATGAAATCATGTTATTCACACTTAAAATTTTTATTTCGGATACATTACTAAATAAAAGAGCATATGCCAATAAACATTCAGTTCCCTTAATTTTAAGGGATTAGCATAAACTCAGGTTCACAGGGTTTCACAGAACTTGTAGGGAAGTGCATCTATGTATTCTCAAGCTTAGTGGTACCTGGAATTCTGAATAATTGATTTATATGACCTTAGGAAAAAATTAAAAATTTGAAAACCTATACCTTAAAACATTGGTCTGTTACAAATGGATCTGATTAGAAGAGTTTCTTGTTTAAAAGCATTCTGTGGATTAGAAATGCTTTTTAATTTCTCTAAATTAGCCCTGTCCATTAAAACTTTCTGTGATGACAGAGGGGTCTGTACCTGTATTGTCCAATCCACTGGCCACTAAGCACATTGGCTACTGGGCATTGGAGATGTGGCTAGTGTGATTTAAATTCAAATCGTCACACGTGGCTAGGAGCCATGGTACTGGGCACAGGGCTCTATGACGTTAGCGTCCATTTCTATAATCTTACAATTTCCATTTACTTACCATCAACACTATCCAGAAACGTATCGAATTGCCATATACAAATAACTAGTGTTTTCCTTCTAAGTTGTGTAATTACAGAATTCACAGCTGTAGGATCTTGACTCCGGGGGAAACAGCCCTAGTAGCACAAATATCTAGGCACAGTACTGATTCATGTCAAATTAAACAAACACATACAGTCAGTTCTGCTATAATGCAACATAGGCATCCCTAAAAATCACTGTGCAATGCAAAATTATGCAATAAAAATCGAAAGGCTTATGGGGAAAGTGTGGGTTGGGGCACAAATAAAAAAACTTTGTCACAGTGGAACATTATTCAGCCATTTGGCACGGAGCCTGCTTGGGATTCTCTCTCTGCCCTTCCCCTGCTCATGCTGTCTCTGCCTCTCTTAAAAATAAATAAATAAACTTAAAAAAAAAAAAAGAAATCTTGCCATTTGTGACTACATGAATGGACCTTAAGGGCATTGTGTTAAATGAATTAAGTTTAACAGAGAAAAACAGATACAGTATGGCCTCACTTATATGTAGAATCTAAAAAAAAAGAAAGAAAAAAAGGCTCATAGATTCAGGGAACAGACAGGTGGTTGCCAGAGGCAGGGGCAGAATGTAGTCAAAATGAGTGAAAGGGTCAAAATTCCCAGTTAGAAAATAAGTAAGCCATGGGGATGTAATGCACAGCATGTTATACAGTATTATAGTTAATGCCATACTGAATATTTGAAAGTTGCTGAAAGAGTGGGTCTTAAAAGTCCTCATCACAAGAAAAAAAAATTCTCCCACTATGTATGGTGAGGGATGTTAACTACACTTATTGTGGAGATCATTCTGCAATATATACGAATATCAAATCATTATACACCTAAAACTAATGCCATGTTATATGTCAATCAGACCTTAATTTTTTTTTTTTTTTTGAAAAGCTGTTACACATTTGCCATAACTTAACTCTGTGACTCCGGATTTTCTCAAAAATATACAGTGAAAATTTAGAAACCAACTGCATAAATAATACATAAGAAAAAAAAACAACAATTCTCGTCAGTGCCACACTATTAAAAAGACAAACAGAGGGTGCCTGGCCGTCTCAGTCAGTAGAGCATGTGACTCTTGACCTTGGGGTTGTGAGTTTGAGCCCCACGTTGGGTGTAGAGATCTCCTAAAAAATAAATAACATCTTACCAAGAAAGAGAGAAAAAGAAGAAAGACAGGAACCTGATAGAAATGGTGGCGCAGTTTTACGCCTGTTACATGGTTACAAAATATGTAAATACTAGCGTGTGGCAATGTGACATGGAGAAAGACCTGAAGCTTTACTCATCGAAGTGAATGTTGGAAGGGAGGCAACTTGTAAGTTATTGTGCACTGATAGAATGGGGGTGACCGGAAAGTTCTAACGACAGCTGTGGATAGGAGTGGCTCACAGCACACAGGTGAACTGAGGTGTCCGGGAACTGTGTGGGGTGTGTGCATGGGTGTGTTCTGTCCCTTCACACCCAGCTGCCTGTAGTTTTCTGCTCTTCCTTCATGTTTCTCGTAGACGAAATTACACGTAAGTGAAGGTGAAATTCACGTCACGCTCAAATCGTCCCCTGATTTATCAGTGGAGTTAGAGTGAAAACAGCATTTTCGAACCGAGGTACAGCAGAACGGATTGTACCTATCGTCCACACGAGACTACCACTTTCAATGAGGTCAGAGCGTGAACTGTTTTACAGCTCTAAAATAAACATATGAATAACTGGTCTTTCATATTTCCTCCTAAATTCATAAGTTAATATACAGGGAATATTTTATTTTATTATTTGTTTATATATTAAACAATTGGAAAAAAAAAAAGTTTTTTTACTTTTATTAAGTAGGTTCCATGCCCAATGTGGGGCTTGGACTCACTACCCTGAGATCAAGAGGTGCATGCTCTACTAACTGAGCCAGAGAATTCCCAGGTGTCTCCAGGGAATTTTTTTTTAATTCTTCCTACAAAGTTATCCAAACTGGCTGTGAAGATTTTTATTTATATTTGACATATGGAAAACAAAATATAGCCTATTATAGACTGGCATAGGCTGGATTATATTGGAATATACCATCCTTAAAAAAACCTAAGAAAATGTCTTAAACATTTTATTTTAACACTTTTGGGCCTCGCCTCATAGTTATCTATTCACATCTGGTATCTGTACAGACCCTAATACACAAATTAGATACATAAATGAAAAATCTTCTAATATAATAACTTACTCGCAATTCTAACAGCTTAGTTGTGGTATTTTTTTTAATGTTTATTTATTTATTTTGGAGGGGGTGTGTGCTAACATGAGTGGGGGGAGGGGCAGAGAGAGAAGAGGAAGGAATCCCAAGCAGGCTCCACATGGGGCTTGAACTCACGGACCGTGAGATCATGACCTGAGCCAAGATCAAGAGTCAGATGCTTAACCGACTGAGTCGCCCAGGCACCCCAGTTCTGGTATTTTTGTTACACATGACTTTGGATCCAAATATCTGACAATCACATTTAATTGTCTATTTACTCATTCCATTTCCTAATCTTGTCTCAAAACCTCTGCTAGTGCTAGATGGTTAGTACTTAACCACGGGGCAATAAGACCGTCTGTTTCTAGAGTTAATGCTTTTCTTGTAAGGAGTTTCCAAAGCAACTCTTCTGGTTTAGTGAGTTGGTTGGGGATATGTCTAGTAATACAGTTTAAATATTCTCAATGTCATGGCCACACTAGAATCTTAAGCCATGTCAGCCATGTCACAGGTGCTCAGCTACTACAAGTTGAGCCTGTGGGTGTGCTGGCTGCAAGAACGCCACATCTGTACTTGAAAATCAGCTCCAAACGCATTCATGTTTTGTGGGTCAGCCACCTACATTTTTATAGGAAATGGAGCATCTTCAAGTCACTAAATTTTTCATTTACTAATCTTTTTAATACTTTAAAATTTTCTTTCCTGCCTAATGATCAAAATTCTCAACATTCAAGGTTATAAATTAAAAAAAAAATTTTTTTAATGTTTATTTATTTTTGAGAGAGAGAGAGCAGAGTGTAAGCAGGGGAGGGGCAGAGAGAGAGGGAGACATAGAATCCGAAGTAGGCTCCAGGCTCTGAGCTGTCAGTGCAGAACCCAACCTGGGGCTCGAACCTACAAACCGTGAGACCGTGACCTGAGCTGAAGTCAGACACTCAACCCACTGAGCCACCCAGGCACCCCTCAAGGTAATAAATTAATGGTACTTCTTAGCAGGTCTATGCATGATTAACGCAACTGAGTCATATATAGAAGACGATTGCCAGGTTTGTGATTTTAGGATAATCTACAGTAATAGTGGCTTGCTAATTAAAGTGAGTTCTCTCCACAGAGAATTACTTACAAGAAATACTTTCCTCATCAACAGTTTTGTAACAATGATTCTTGAAAACAATTGCCTATGTGCTTGTAGTGGGAGGGGAGAGCTGAGTTGAACGGTGGGCTACATGTTGTATTGCCCAAGAGTTGTAATTTGTTTTGAATTTTTCTGACCACCTCTAATCAAACTATCTAAAATTAACTCAGCCAAATTCCTAAACCACCTACAAAAATGAAACTGCACAAAGATGTCGCAGACCTAAGAGAAAAGGCTAGCCTCCTGCACGCCTTGAGACCCCACCACTGGTTCCAAATTATAATTATATTTATAGGATTATAAATAAATGATAATTTTTCTTAGAAACCCAATAAAGAAAGGCCACACCTCTGTTTCTGCTGTGTCTTACTGAGAATATTATCTCTACGAACCCAGCAGTAATAATCCACCAAAAATAAAGGATCCCTGTATATTTCCTGAGAGTGGAGCTTTTAAACCTGTATCTTTTAAAATATTCACCTAAAGTATTTGTCATCAAGTCAAGAAAGTGTGTTAATGCTCATCTGCTCTTACCATTTCATCTCAACTGCTTTTCCACAAAGAGGAAAAAATACTCTCAGAACATTCTTGCCTTTAAGGAAAGTATCCAAATGCTTCTTTAATAATCTGGGGAGAAAAAAAAAGATTTGTTTTCTTTAGCCTAATGCACAGAGGAAAGGATTACAATCACATGATGCTAAGTACTTTTCATGCACCATCTCACTTAATATTCCCTACAACTTTACAAAATAGGTAACATTCATTGTTACACTCTCCAGTTTACATAAGAAGAAAAAGAAGGTTAAATAACTTGTTTAGTCAACAGCTAGTAAGTCATCTGACATCTGACTTAACCCTGGAACTTTCCTCATTTGTAATTAAAAGTTATTTTTCTTGGTTGATAGGTTTTAAAAATTCTTTATTAATTCCCCAATGTATGCGCGTGTGTGTGTGTGTGTGTGTGTGTGTGTGTGTCAGTGAGAGAGTGAGAGTGAGTGAGAGAGAGAGAGAGAGAGAGAGAGATGGGGAGCAGCTGGACCCACTGAATTTTTCAACATTCATTTTATGAGAAGCTATCTAAATGTGTACTCACGTCTTAGACTCTGGAAAGTTTGATTCTGTAGTTAATTCCCTCTGTAGAGATGTGGCTCTTCTAAGGCCACCCACATGACAAAGATAACCCATATAATGGCTCTGGGAAGATGCCCCAACTACCACTCAGTGATAGTGATGATGATAATGATGTCGTCATCCCCTGGGAAGTCAGAGTAGCTGCCTAGAACAAGTCTGACCACTTTACTTAGCACTGGCCCATGATACATTGCTACTGCTTCAAAGCTTACCACTACTAACACATTGCTCAGCATCCTATTTCATGTATTAATTTTTCTCAGCTTCTTTTCCTACATACAGGAAGAAAAAGTATTATATAGATAACACTTTACATTTGAACACACGCTATTGGAAAGCAAAGTCAGAACACTGCCACCTTTCAGTATAAAGAGATACACGCGTTAATGTGGGCATCTGCCATATATATAAATGTGTATGACCAACATGCAGATGCTACAGGGGCTTAAAAAAAGATATATTTCATAAATCTCAGATGCCTTCAATTGTAAGACACCATTATCTATACCCCCTGGGAAGAGCTAACATTGCTGATAAACCTAAGACATGCCAGAGATGCGCTGTATTTCAGAGACGATAAAAGGTGAAAAACTAAAAACGTACACTTTATAATCAGTCATATATTGTGTACCTATATTATTATTTCTATTTCCAAACTCAGTTTCTGATGGAGCATTTCTCTGTTATATACCAAACATTTCTTACTGATGTCCTTGTTCTTGATGAAATCCAATTTTGCCGTCCACCCACTTTTCTCGCCATTCTTCCAGAGTTAGTACTCGGTTTTTCTGTACCTCGGTATCGGGGTACTCTTTAACATCAATTAAAGTGCTTGCATCATCCATAGTTTCTTGCACACCTTTGCCTTACAAACAGATGCCTTAAATGCCTGCAAGGAAAATATTCACAATGTTGTCATTTAAGGGCATCGCAATTCTATCGATAAATGAAATAAAAACCCATTATCCTTATTCTCTGTCTCTGCACCTCCCCTACTCACAAGCACATGGCAGTGTTCTCTCTCTCAAAATAAACTTAAAAAAAGAAAACCTATTATCGTTAGCAATATGGCTTTTAAAAATATTTCAACATCCAAGGAAACGCCATCCAAAAGATTACTTCTCAGTGAGCCTAATTGTAGAAGCATACCTCATATTGCTTATTAGGAAGGATCTTTAAATAAACTGAATCGCATCTTTAAAAAAATGCTTATTTATTTTTGAGAGAGAGGGAGAGAGAGCATGCATGCAACCACACGCATGCAGGGGAGGGACAGAGGTAGAGAGAGAGAGAATCCCAAGTAGGCTCTGTACTGTCAGCATAGAGCCAGATGCAGGGCTCAAACCCATGAAACACGAGATCATGACCTAAGCCCAAACTGGGAGCTGGATTCTTAATCGACTAAGCTACCCAGATGCCCCAATAGACATGGCCTATTTTTGATCAAACATTTGGAGTGAACATTATTATGACTAGTTAAATACTATTCACAGCTGAACCACATAGTATTCTATGATTACTTTTCTGTACAACTTTTTATTTTCTAGTTAATAGCTGTCTTACTTTTTCATTTATATAAAATCCCTATGTACCTGTTACTAGTTCAACTCTAAGCTCTACCAATTGTCCCAATCTCCTATCAGTACACTCTCAATCTCTTATCAGATATTCTACCAATAGCATCATCTTGGAGGGGACTCTCTGGGAGCCTTCTGGCCTGAATGTTCCCTGTTCCCACTGCATAGCTAGCATTCTGGGATCACTCTTGTTCATCACCCTGAAGATCTCCTTCTCTTTTAATGATTCCCTTTCTTTTATCCTTTCTTTTCCTCTTTTTTTGGTTATTCACCCAAAAGGGTGAAGCACAACTTTCAACAGCTTTCTAAGAAAGGGTGCACAGGAGAAAAGGTTTTTGTGATTCTGCATGTACGACATGTCTTCATACTATTCCAGATCCTTGATGTATATAGTTTTGCTGGGTATAGAATTCTTGGTTAGAAATCTTTTCCTCTCACAATTTTGAAAAAAGTAGTTCCATTGTCTTCTAGCTTCCAGGGGTATTGCTTAAGTTCAAAGACATTCTGATCCTGATATTTTCCAGAAGGTCAATGTTTTGCTCTCTCTCAAGGCTCTTCTTTGACCCTAGTTTTTCCGATTTCATAATTCTGTGCCTTCTTTTGAATCTGCTTTCAACAATTTGGTTGAGTTTTTCAATCTGGAAATGTCATATCCCTCAATGCTGGAAACATTCTTGAATTATTCAGATAATAATTTATGCCCCTCTTTTGATTCTCTTTCTCTTTCTCAGACCTCTTTTATTTGGCTGTAGAGCCTCCTGACCTAGTATTGTAAATTTCTAGTATTTTTGTTCCCATTTTCCAGCTGTTCATCTTTTTGCTCTATTTTCTGAGAGACTGCCTTAATTTTTATCCTTCTACCTTTCTATTTAGTTTTTAAACAAAATTTTTTATTTGGTTTTTCTTTCCTGCTATCAAGTCTTTAATTTTCAAGAGCTCATTTTTTGTTTCTGATGTTCTTTTTATATTACTTTGTTATTTCATATATAGAATAGATGTAATATTTTCTCTTATTTATCTGCATAGTCTGCTGCTTATGAGTCACTTTTTCTGTTTTTTTGTCTTCTGTCTTTCCAACTAGTGACTTTCCTTAAATGCCTAGCAATTCTTTTTATCTGCTCATATTTAAGAGCAGTACCAAAAAGCTGATTAGATGTTTAAGTATGTGGGTGGGTTCACTGACTGTAAGCTGCACCTTAAGGATGATGTGAGTGGATTTCATTTGGAAACCTAGATGTCACTATCTTTGTCTTTTTTTGACTGGGCAGACTTTCCATAGATGGATCTGTCAGTCCCTGTGATAAGGATCAAGTTCTTGGAAGCCATGGTTCTATACTCACATAAGAAAAGGACAGAAGTGAGAGGGCCCCAGCATTCAGTTTGCGTGTGTTCAATTAATCTCCATTCTCAATATGGCACTCAAATCCCCAACTGTGTATTTGTATCTCCCTAGTGCAGAGACTCCTTACCTTCTGCAGGGAATAAACTCCCCAAGTCTGCTGGTGTGGCAAGAGACAGACACCTTGTTGCAGGGAGTTGGTAAAGGGATCTGGAGATTTAGTCTTTTCTGAACCAGAATTTCAAGTAATGCTCCTAGTTTCAACCACACTCTCCCACGTCCCAGAGGAACCTGGTGTTGCTAATTCCTGAGCATTTGGGGGATTCTATAATTCGAATGGGGTTGCTTATTGGCTTTCCCCAACACTGGTTTATAGCTTAGCTTTCTTGAGGGGTGCATGGCTGGCTCAGATGGTAGAACATGTGACTCTTGATCTTAGGGTCATGAGATCAAGGGTTATGAGTTCAAGCCCCATGTTGGGCATGGAGCTTACTTTAAAAAAAAAAAAAAAAGAATTTAGCTTTCCTCAGTCTGCAAAATCCTTTACCACTTGTCCATCTGCAGTTTTATGGTTTTTGTCTCACCTGTCCTCCCTACCCTATTGCTGTTTTGGTGGGGTTTTAGGAAGGCGCAAAATTAGATATGTGGGTTTGATATCCCATCTCTATTCCATAAGTTGGTGTTTTCAAATAATTTTTCTTGCAGTTTCTTTTTTGCACGGGAAAAGGCACACAATGGAACTGGGGGAAAAAAAAGACACTTGAATATAACTGCAAGTCCCTCTGAACATGAGGAAAATGCCTGTCCTTTCAATGTGAACGTTGTTATACTAAGGACAATGTAACACCAATAATTCTAACATTCTAACATAATTATTTGAATCATTAGTGAAACTATTTTAGTTTGGAGTATACTCACATGCTACTATTGGCGGGTTTAATTTAATGATTTATCAATGAGAATAGTAAACATTACATAAGAGCAGGTGTTTCTGGAAAAGTTCCCTTTACTGCAAAGTTTGGTTCTAGTGTGCTTAGGATTTAAGGAGAAGGCACCTCCCTTGCAACTGGGAACATAAATTCACTTCTCAGCCAATATTTGTTAACAAATGCTTTTGCAAGGTCCTGCTGATGTCAGGAGGTGACTTTCAGTTTTCTGAGAGGTCGGGGGAAGTATCTGATTACATTGGGTACAGAAAAGCAAAAAAGAGGAGCAGTGTTGCCATCTACATTTTCAGCAAGAAACTCTGGAACCTCAGCTTGAGCTCTCATAAAGCAGTTCTCTATTTAAAACAAAAAGGAAACAGAATTTTATCATAAAACCAGGGCAATCTGGAATTGTACACTTCTATTCCTTTCACACAAACTTGAAACAAAAGTTAACATCATGTATATAACTTAACCACCTCTTAGCTGTTCTATGAGCATCTCAGTGGATACTTGCCCACGTGCTTTTTTAGAGAAATAAAACGTTTCTTTTTATAACAAGATAAAAGTGTGAATTATAGGGTTGCCTGGGTGACTCAGTCAGTTAAGCATCCAGAGTCTTGATTTTGGGTCAGAGCATGAACGGGGGAGGGTCAGAGAGAGAGGGAGACCCAGAATCTGAAACAGGCTCCAGGCTCCGAGTGGTCAGCACAGAGCCTGAGCGGGGCTCGAACTCATGGACCGCAAGATCATGACCTGAGCCGAAGTCGGCTGCTCAACCAACTGAGCCGCCCAGGCGCCCCTCAAAAATTTTTTTTAAGAAAAGTGCAAATTATAACAGTCAGGAAAGGCAAAATTCACAATTACTCCTACCCATACACAGAAACAGATGTGCTAGTTTGGCCCCCAAGTCCTCCGTGGGTGGACTCTCAAGTCTGGTTTCCTCTCTCACCTCTTCAAAAAAAAATCTTTCTACTTTCGATTTATTTTTATTATTTTTACAGAGAGAGCTCGCATATGAGCAGGGGAGAGGGGGCAGAGGCGGAGAGAATCTTAAGCAGGCTCCAGGCTCCTGACCCGGATGCCAGGTTTCATCTCACAACCCTGGGATCATGACCTGAGCGTTAATCAAAAGTGGGCCACTCAACCCCCCTGAACCACACGGGCGCCCCCTAGATTTATTTTTAAATGTTGCTAAGTTGAAGAATAACTTCTCTAAGGTGCAAAATTTTAAGAGTATGGCTCTTAAAACATGCATACAACGGTATAACAGCCTTGGAGCAAGACAAAATCTTTACGGCACCCCAGTTCCCACCCCCCTACCCCTACCCTCACCCCTGCCCTCGCCCCCAGAGCATCACTGACCATTAAACGAGTATTTCCCTTTTCTTAAAAACTACTAATAGAGGACGATGCTTTAGGGGCACTTTAAATCCTGGACTCAGAAAGGTTATTCACGGCGCGACCTCGTTATTCCCAGATCCCACTCTGCTTCCTGATCCCGTTTCAGGGCGTACATTGCTGGGCTGCCCACGGTCGTCAGGATGCCCCATTCCGGAATCCGACCACAGGCTCGCACCCAGCAAGGCTAGCCATTTCTCCCGCACCCTCTCCGCGCGCAACAGAGCCTACCTCGCGCGCAGCTCGCAGCCGGGACCCCGCAGCTGGCTCCCGCGCCGCCTCGTGCCCGAAAGGCCGGGACTGCGCGCCCCGCCCCCGGGCCCGCCCCCTCCCCGGAGTCCAGACCCCGCCCCCCGCCCCAGGCGCCCCGGCTTGCGCAGCGGCGGAAATGGCCAGGGCGGGGCCAGCACCGCGGCAAAGGCGAAGGCGGGGACCCTACTCCTCCCTGGTCCCGCCGGCTCCTCCCACTCCGGGTCACGCCGTGACAGGGGCGGAAGCGGCGGCGGCGGCGGCGGCCGAGCGGGGGCTGCGGCTCGCGGCGCGGATCGTGCTGTCCTGTGCGCGCAGCGCGCGGCTCCGGAGAGGCGCCGGCAGCCCGGGCCGGCGTGCGGCGTCTCGCCTGCGCTCCCAGGTGTGGGGCACGCGGCTCCGGGGGCGGGCGCGGGGGCGGCGGCGGATTTCGGGTGACAGCTCCGCACAAAGCGTTTTGGCTGGGGTGCAAGCTGCCTTTCTCCCCTCGTGCAGCGCCCCTCGCCCCGGTGGGAGGTGGACGGGTGCGCCGGGGGCTGCCGGCGCCCTCCCCGGATTGGAAAGGGCGTGCGGGGTCCGAGGACGGGGTGGGGGGGGGGGGATTCCCGGGCTGGAGTGTTGCAGCGACCGGGTTCCCGGATCCGTCGCGGGGTTGAGGGTCTCACCTAATCCCCCCCTACAACGCTTCCTTTCTGTGCAGCGGTGCCTTCTCCCCCCCGACTCCTTGCACCTTTCCGGCGCAAAGGTGAGCCCCGGAGGCTGTTGCTTCTCCGACTTTGGAGAAGAGACGAGAAAGCTTTTCGGAAAGCGAGGCGGCTGCAGCTGGCGCCGGGAACGTTGGGGGTCTCTCCTGGGGACTGTCAGAGCCCTGTCACCTGGGGAGCGTCTGCCGCCGGCGGCGAGCCCACACTCCGGGGGTAGGAACTCCCTGGCTCGTCCTTCCCAGCCGAGGTGTGGCGGCGGGGCGCCCTCACAGCCCTGCAGGTGTTGCAGGAATCTTCCCGGCGCAGCCACCACGCGTTCAGACACGAGCGGCATTGCCAGGTTGCTGGGGTAACTGCTCCGGGCCCGGGGACACGGTGGGGGCGGCCGGGGTTGGGGTAGCTGTTAGTCAACAGCCTGGCAGCTGGCAGGTGAAAGAGGAAGGAAGAGAGGCAGGCCCAGCTGTAGAAAGTTAGGGTTCCGTACTGTGGAATCTAGCCAGCTGGAGGCCCAGCCCTCCCCGGGGTGGGGTGCGGGAGTCCCCAGACCACTCCATTTGGGGAGCTCCGTCACTCCACAGGTATGCACACGACCCAGGGCTTCTGCGTTTTGTTTGGTGGCTTTAAAAAAAAAACAAAAACCAAAACTCTATTGTAGTGGAAGAAAGGGGGCGGGAAGAAGGTATCTTCAGGAGGTACACGAGAAAATGACTACCAGTAATTAAATGGTCTTTCAGGCGGTGAAAGTAGTCCCTAAAGCATTCAGGCAACTGGACTGGATCCATATTTCGGAAAATTTGATTGGCGTGGGTGCAGTAAGGTGCTAGGCCTACCTTGTTTTAAATGACCCTGAGGGCAGTTCTTGTTTCTGTTGCCTCTGAAGAAGTTTCTGGTAGTTTATCTTATTTTTAGAAATTGTGCTGATGCCGCTGTAAATTTTTATTTCAATCAAAAGTCTTTTGGATTCAGATTTTTGTGAATCCTGTGGGTTTTTTTTTTTTTTAAATATTCAATAGACTACTTCAGAAAAAAACCTTGGGAATTATTAAAATAGAAATCTAGACACTGATAGATATATCCATTTATTTATCCCCGCAAAAGCCCCTCACTTTTTTCATCCTTTTGTCATGTTAAAAGAAAACCAAAGCAATAAATTTAAATTTAGAAATATATGCTTATGTAATTATATTAAACATGAAACAAATTGATAAAGTTACATGTGTTTATCAGTTTGAAAAACCAGGTGAGAGCACTTTCAGCGTACTAATTCGTTAGCACTTGCGATCAGTGTTTCTAACATTATATTTAAAGCACAAAAGCTGTAGCCTTTCCAACTTAAAAAATTTTCCCTTCATCTTAAGCCTCAAGAATCCAGTAACAGTGAAGACACAGAGCTGACCATGTCAGAAAAGGACGAGGGTGTATCACTGTTAATTCTGTGATTCAAGTTGAAAATGTAGTAACACTAAAAAATCATCACTTATGTTTTTTTCTCGACAACAGACTTAACAATGGCTTTTATAGCCAGTGTTTTCATTTCCTTTTAACCATTTCTTGAATTGTATAATTTTTCATTGCAACTAAATACATATTTTCCAGTACACAGTTGGATTAAAATGTTTGTTGAAGTTTCCAGAAACTATACTTACTTTGGAGAATGCTGGTATTTCTAGGTGATAGAGCCAAATGCTGCATGGAACTAGGCTGATGATACTGATGTTCCTAAACCCGACATTAGACTCCAATATTTTTGCTGTAATCCTTACATGTTCCATACGTTTATATATTCTATGTACATATTTACAAGTGCTTTATCTGTGGCTTTTTTTATGAATAACATAGGATGTACGTATTACATAAAGAGATTTATTAGCGTAGACAGCCTTTTGAAAATATAAACGTGATCCAGAAAGCTTTTGGGTATAAGAATTACAGGTAGACAGTAGTTCTTCTAACATTATTAGGGCGTTATCCAGTGGTATAACGAGTGGTGTAGAACCAAAAGGCAACTTATTTGATGCTTAACTGTAATGCATTTCAGAATATGTATAGAGATTATGTGTTCATAACTAATGGTTTTGAGAAAGTGAAGACCGAGTCAGAGGAAAGTCATCTGTAACACTGACGTCAAGATTCCTGAGAGTTGGTGTTGTCACACATGATGTTAGTAATCTGTGAAAAATGCTCTTATGAATGTTAGTATAATTCACGGATACAAAACAGTAGGATCACAAGGCCCTCAAAGCTTTTATCCAAGATGAAGATTATGTTTGAGGAATTTGTATCTTATGATAACACTTTTCCACTTTCAAATTTCTTACCCATAGATATGTCCTATTTTTCATACTATTATTGTGTGTGTGTGTGTGTGTGTGTGTAGTAATATGATGGATCAGGGAAGGAATTGTGTGTTAATTGTAGAATATGTTATTGAGTACTTTAAGCATTTTTCATTATTTAATTTAATTAAAAATACTAATTTGATAATTCTTAATCTTTCATGATGACTATGCATTGTTTTTCTTAGAGACTTTTGTTCTTAGTGCTTGTTTAACCATGCTAGTTATTAGACTAGTTTGAGAGCTCATAAATTTTTCTAGTAGAAGATACCAGTGACTGTTTAACCCAGATTCCTAAATGCAGTAATGACTGGACAGCGTGCCTGAGATTTTACTGAGAGGGAACCAATGAGTTTTCTTTGTGAAGTAGAAGATCAAAATTCAGGAATTACTAAGAAGATATATAGTAAGGGAGAGAGGAATGGAACAGACAAAATTCAGGTGGTTTTACTCACTGAATTTTACAAACAGTAGTGTAATTGGTTTATTGGTCATTGGTGTGTTTCTTATTTTTATACTTTGAAATGTATATGTTAGTAACGGACAACATTTATC
Source organism: Panthera leo (assembly GCF_018350215.1). Lineage (NCBI taxonomy): Eukaryota > Metazoa > Chordata > Mammalia > Carnivora > Felidae > Panthera > Panthera leo. The sequence goes on along the minus strand of NC_056683.1, from coordinate 11,102,305 downwards.
GAGTACAGTACTTACAATATGCCAGGTCAGGTGCTTTAATAGATTATCTTAACTGCTCGCATCACTTCTGTGGGGTACACTCTTGCTGTGCCCATTTTATATACGGGAACACCGAGGCTAGGTCTTAGATTAAGTAGTTTGAAAGCAGTGGCTTCACACCAGGGCAGTCTAACTGCGGAGCGTATTCTCTTACCTAGTAAACTGGATAATAAATTTGCTCCGGAGGCTCAAAAGCGTTACTATTTACTCATTTAATTTTTTTTTTTTTTTTTTTTTTTGAAGATTTTCTGAAACAATGGCGACCCCTCGGAGGAGGACAAAGAAAAAGGCATCTTTTGATCATTCTCCAGATAGCCTGCCTTTGAGGAGCTCCGGTAGGCAGGTACCGCTCATTTGTTCACTCAGTGCACCTGTTTGGTTGTAAGTACTCTCCACACCCGGCGTGGGGCTTAAAGTCACAGCTGCACGCTCCGCCAACTGAGCCATCCTGGCACCCCACGATGCACCTGTTTTGAGCACACGAGATTGTGACGATTTGGGCTGAAGTATTAGAGAGGAAAAGATGTCTTTTCAGTCCTCAAGGAACTTGAAGCCTAGTGGAGAAATTCCCCTCGGAACGATCACAGCACAGTGTGATAAAGGGCTAGCGTGTAGAAAAACGGTACATCTGGCGGAGGAACTGCAAAGACAAAGGGGTAGAGTGTGAATCAGCATGGGCTGTTCAGAGAATCGCAGCTGTGTGGTTGCTCCCAGGATATGAGCTGCGGCCAGATCATGCTTGGCGTGGTGTCGTTCACAGGAACTTGGACTTCAGCTTGGAGCTGGTTGGGTGCCGTTGGCGGGTTCCTTGCAGCCATCTCTTTTCTACGGTTTTGTTTTGTCTTTAAAGAAAAATATTGAATGATGCAATTCTTTTTCTAAAATTACTCAATTTTGGGGGGCTGGCTCAATTGGAAGAGCATGTGACTGTTGATCTCGGGGTTGTGAGTTCGAGCCCTATGTTAGGTGTACAGATTACTTAAATACAAAAACTTAAAAAAGATAATACAATTATTCAATTTTTTTTTTATTGGCAGTGCTGAGGGTATATACCTGCTCTAATTAAAGAAAGCCTGAGAGTGGCTTTTATTTTGACCAGTACAGCTTTTCCTGAGAAAGGCTCACGTGTTTTATTTATTGTCTTATTTTCTTAAAATATTTATTTATTTTGAGAAAGAAAAAAAGAGAGCAGGGGAGGGGCAGATAGAGGGAGAGTGAGAATCCCAAGCAGGCTCTGCCCAACACAGGGCTCGATCTCATGAACCTCAAGATCATGACCTGAGCCCAAATCAAGAGTCGGCCACTTAACCCACTGAGCCACCCAGGTGCTCCGGCTCGAGTGTGTTTTAGTTTTCTCCTCAGAGACCTGTCGTTCAAGTGCTTCTTGTGTATTTCTAGCCTGTCCGTGAATTACTTGCACTCTGCTGTCTCAGGGAAGTTGCTGTCTTATCAGCCCTTCCCCTGCTGCCAGGACGTTGTTGATTTTCATAAGGTGGAAGTTATTTCAGTAGTAAAAGCCTTCTACCTCCTTCACTCCTCGCCCTTCTGGGGAAATTGTAACCTCACAGCTGGTTCTTCTTCAGGCCAAGAAGAAAGCAACAGAGACAACAGACGAGGATGAAGACGGCAGTTCAGAGAAGAAATACAGGAGATGTGAAAAGTCAGGCTGCACAGTAGCGTGTCCCGTGTGCTTTGCAAGTGCTTCTGAAAGGTCGGTGTGGATGGGGTGTGTCAGCCTCCCATTCCTGCTCAGGAGAGCATTCTTGGTGGGAACATCATCTTCCAAGATGGTTTTCCTAAAGATAGAGATAGGTAGCATAAGTCCTTTAAGAATAGAGACAGTCCCCCTGTATGCTTCCTCTGCTCGACCTAGATGTAGAAGCTCTACGCAGTGGCCAGTGTCCTCGGGTCCCATGCACCATGGCCGTATTGCTCCTGGGGGTTGAGGGTGGGGTGGGGACACTGGAGGGCAGACCATGGGCTCCCCTGGGAGCCCAGCACATGGATACTTTCCCTGTGCTTCCTCTCCTCCTCAGATAACCTGTCTCCTCTTCCAGCGGACATATACGGGTCTCACTGAAACCATGAAGCCACCAGCACTCTTGCCATTTTTATTGGGATGACCCAAGCGTGACCTTTTACTTCCAGAGAAGAGTCTTCAGATAAGGCTTCAGATTCCATAAAACCTGGCAAACAAATCCCCATTTTTATTTTCTAGTCACACAGAGGTGCTGGTGTTCGCGTTCACTGCAGCATTGTATTTCATTCTTTGGCGACATTATTGGCTGTTTGACAGGTTACGTTTGCCAGATACGTTTGCTTGATGGTCAGATTCCAGCTGGCCGGATTTGTTCACTACTCAGTATTGGGGCCATATGTTATTGCCAGAGACTGCACTTGTCTCCTTCATACACGTGAAGCTTGCAGGAAGCGCAGTGACACCCCTTGTATCATGTCATAAAACTCTATCATTGCTCCGGGGAGTCTTGGTAAAACTTCGAAGCCCCGGGTCCTTCTGGGGTCTGGGTTAGGTAACTGTGAATCTGAGCCCCTATGCCCTCACCGTGTATCATGGATGAAACATCCTTTCAGTTTCCCCTGTCATCAACTCTTGGTTGTTAGGATTCTAAGTGGAGATCGCACAAAATGGGCTTGTAGAATGTGCTTAATACACGTGTTTAAAAAGGGAGAAGAAATGCTTACTCATCACCAAAGCTGCGCGTCTTTGCTATTTTCAGATGTGCCAAAAATGGTTACACGTCCCGATGGTATCACCTCTCCTGTGGGGAACATTTCTGTAATGAATGCTTTGACCATTACTACAGAAGGTTTGTTCACTAATTGTTGGAGGTTTCCATGGTGGAGGGCACGGTGGTGGGAGTGGTGGGGGAGGCGGAAGGGGTCAGGCAGTTAAGACGGAGCCCACAGGCTTACTGAGTTACTCCCCCATTCCAACCATGCCAACTACAGCCGTGCCAGAATTTCGATGCAGTAGTTTGCTGTGTGCGTGCTTATGTGCGTGCACACTCAGGGCTCAGAAAGTATCTGCTGTGAGATAGTCATTGTTTTCACTCTGCAAGTTGTGAAAAATGTGGGCACTGCTTTGCTATTCTGTGACCGGGCATGGGTGCAGAGATTTTGGGGAGGATGCTGACGACTACAAGGTGCTGGACCTTGTGCTGAAGAAGTCATCCCTTCTTAATAGTTTTCGATACTAAACTGGAAGGACCTCACCCTTCCCGACAGCCTGTTTGAAGGGCACCAAGGTAACTTTCCCCCTTCTTAATGACAGGGCTAGTTAAATCCTTTACGTAAGACTTCCTAACCTGCTTCCTGTTTTTGAAAACCTGGTGAACTTCTAGCTTGATATATTTATTTTTATTTATTTTTTCAGCCATAAGGATGGATATGACAAATATACTACCTGGAAAAAAATATGGACTAGCAACGGGAAAACCGAACCTAGCCCCAAAGCTTTCATGGCAGACCAGCAGCTCCCGTACTGGGTAAAAAAAAATATAATGCTTTATTGTGCTGGAAAACGTTTGTGGAGCCAAAGGCAAGAATGGATGAAAATACTGATTTTTTAGGAAATCTTTCTATTATTACACTTACTCTTCTTTCTGTGTCTTAAAGCGTATCACCTTTTTTGTTTTTGTAGAAAACTTAGATAATTCACTTACTATAAAGAAGAAACTAAACTAAAACTGCCACCAGTTGATACACATCTCTCAAATCTTTTTTTTCTGTTCATATTTTTATGTGTATGTTGAAGCACAGTTGCCTACTTTTATACACAAATCCTAATTAGGTTAAAAATCATACTTTGTGTATAATTTTTTGTAGTATTTAGTTTATTAACTTTATATTACTTTTCCATGTAGCCATGCTTGAAGATATATTTTAATGATTGTGTATATTATTAAGTAAATACACCATCATTTAATAAATGGCTAATTTTTAAAATATAGGTAACTCTGAGTTTCTCTTGTACACTTAAGATTTATTAATTACTTTTTTACGTTTATTTATTTATTTTGAGAGAGAGGGAGAGAGAGAGAATCCCAAGCAGGCTCTGTCAGCACAGAGCCTGATGTGGGGCTCCAACCCACGAGCCATGAGATGATGAGCTGGACGCTCAACTGACTCAGCCACCCAGGCGCCCCTAAAAGTTTTTTTATTGATGCAAAGCTCACATAACAAACTTAACTATTCTTTCGTTAAGTTTTATTTAAGTAACCTCTATACCCAACATGCGGCTCAAACTCACAACGCTGGAACCGGGAGTCGCATGCTGTTCCACTGAGCCAAGCAGGCGTCCCTAAACTATTTTAAAGTGCACAGTGTAGAGGCATCTATTACACTGACAGTGCTGTGCAACCAAATACTAATTGCAAAGCCTCTTCATCGTTCACAGAAGAAACCTGTGCCCATCAAGCAGTCCCCTTCCATTTCCGCTCCCGCAGCTCCTGACAGCCCCTGATCTTTATGGATTACCTCTTTAGGATGTTTTACGTAAAGGAATCATGCAGCACGTGACCTTTCGTGACTGGCTTCTTTCTCAGAGCATAACGTTTTTGAGGTTTACCTATGTTGTACTTCATTCCTTTTCATGGGTGATGTTCCATAGTGTGGGGTGGTCAGATTCTATTTATCCGTTTATCTGATGACATTTGGGTTGTTGTCACCTTTTCGTTATTGCAAGTAGTTGCTGCTGTGGACATTTGTGTGTGAATATTTGAATTACCTGCTTTCAGTTCTGTTTGGTACATATATACCTTGGAATAAAATTGCTGGGTCATATGGTAATTCTATGTTTTACTCTTTGAGGGACTTGTAGACTCTTCTCCGTAGCAGATTGCTGTACTGTCTTCGTTCCCAGCGGTAGTGCATGAGGCTTCAGATTTCACCATATCCTCACTAACTCTCGTTTCCCATTAATTTGGTTCTACGTATCGTAGTGGGTGTGAGTGACAGATACCCCTCGCGGGGTGTCTTGCTGTGGTTTTGATTTCTGTAACGACTAATGCATTTTTTGTGTGTGTGCTTGTTGGTCATTTATTTATCATCTTTGGAGAAATAACTGTAAGTCTTGTGTCCATTTTGAAATATTATTGATTCCCTATGCTGTACATTTCGTTTCTGTGACTTAACTAATAATTGGAAGTTTGTAGGTCTTACCTACAATAGGTCTTCACCTATTTCGCCCATCCCTCTATCCACCTCCCTCTGGCGACCAGCAGTTCTCTGTATTTGAATCTCTTTTTGTTGTTGTTGTGATTCATTTATTTTTTAGGTTCCATGTATAAGCAAGATCATACGGTGTTTGTCTTTCTCTGACTTATTTCACTTAGCACAACACTGAGTTCATCCATGTTGTTACAAATAGCAGAGACTCATTGTTTTCTGTGGCTGTGTTCTATTGTGTATATATATCCCACATCATCATCTTTTTTATTTTGAGAGTGTGCAAGCATGTGAGAGTGGGGGAGGGGCAGAGAGAGAGAGAGAGAGAGAGAGAATATCCCAAGCAGGCTCCACGCTGCCACTGCAAAACCTGATGTGGGGCTTGATCTCACGAACCGTGAGATCATGACCTAAGCTAAAATCAAGAGACGCTTAACCAACTCAGCCACCCAGGCGCCCCCTACACCACATCTTCTTTCTCCATTCATCTATTGATTGACACTTGGGTTGCTGTCATAATTTGGTTATTGTAAACAAGGCTGCAGTAAACATAGGGGTGCATGTATCTTTTCAAATTAATGTTTTCATTTTCTTTGGGTAAATACCTAGTAGTGGAATTATTGGATCATATGGTATTTTGATTTTTTATTTTTTGAGGAAACTTCATATATTTTCCACAGTGGTTGCCCCAATTTATGTTCCTACCAACAGTGCATGAGTGTTCCCTTTTCTCCACATCCTCACCACTTACTATTTACATTATTTTTGATTTTTTTTTTTTTTTTATTTCTTTTGAGGGAGTGGGAGTGGAAGGGGCAGAGAGAGAATCCCAGGCAGGCTCCACACTGTCAGCATAGAGCCTGATGTGGGGCTCGAACTCACAAACCATGAGATCATGACCTGAGCCCAGATCAAGAGCCGGATGCTTAATTGACTGAGCCACCCAGGTGCCCCTATTTCTTGACTTAATACTAGTCTTCCTCATAGGCTTAAGGTGATATCATTATGGTTTGGATTTGTATTTCCCTGATGATGAGTGATGTTGAGCATCATTTCATGGGTCTGTTGGTCATCTGTATGTCATCTGTGGAAAAATGTCTGTTCAGGTTCTCTGCCCATTTTTTAAAAAAAAAATTTTTTTTTTTTTTTTTAACGTTTATTTATTTTTGAGACAGAGGGAGACAGAGCATGAACAGGGGAGGGGCAGAGAGAGAGGGAGACACAGAATCTGAAACAGGCTCCAGGCTCTGAGCTGTCAGCACAGAGCCCGACGTGGGGCTCGAACTCACAGACTGTGAGATCATGACCTGAGCCGAAGTCGGACGCTTAACCGACCGAGCCACCCAGGCGCCCCTATCTCTGCCCATTTTTAATCAGGTTATTTGTTTTCTTGGTGTTGAGTCGTAAAAGTTCTTTATATATAGTTTGGATATTAACTCTTTATTGGATGTATCACTTGCACATCTTCTCCTATTCACTGGATTGCCTTTGGGTTTTGTTGATGGTTTCTTCACTGTGCAAACTTTTTATTTTGATGTGTTCCCAGTAGTTTATTTTTGCTTTTGTTTCCCTTGCCTTAGGAGACCTATCCATAAATAATGTTACTAAGGCCAATGTCCATGAAATTACTGGCTATGTTTTCTTTTAGTAGTTTTATGGTTTCAGGTCTCACATTTAGATCTCTAACCCATTTTGAGTTTATTTTTGTGTATGGTGAGAGAAAGTGGTCTGGTTTCATTCTTTTGTAGGTAGCTGTCCAGTTTTCTCAGCACATTTATTGAAGAGACTGTGTTTCCCCCATTGTATATTCTTGTCTATTGTAGATTAATTAATCATATAAACATGGGTTTATTTCTGGGCTCTCTATCTTGTTCCATTGACCTGTGTGTCTGTTTTTGTGCCAGTACCGTAGTGTTTTGATTACTACAGCTTTGTGGTATATCTTGAAATCTGGGATTGTGATACCTCCAGTTCTTTTCTTTCTCAAGATTGCTTTGGATTCAAGGTCTTTTGTGGCTTCGTACAAATTTTAAGATTATTCTAGTTCTGTGAAAAATGCTGTTGGTATTTTGGTAGAGATTCCACTAAATCTGTAGATTGCTTTGGGTAGTATGGACATTTTGACAATATTCTTTCAATCCGTGAGCATGATATATCTTGCCATTTGTGTCATCTTCAGTTTTTTCCATTAATATCTTAGTTTTCAGAGTACAGATCTTTCACTTCCTTGGTTAACTTTATTCCTAGGAATTTTAATTTTGGTGTAATTGTAAATTGGGATTGTTTTTTTTTAATTTCTCTTTCTGCTACTTCGTTAATTAGCATATAGAAAGGCAACAGATTTCTTTATGTTAATCTTATATTTTGCAACTTTACTGAATTTGTTTATTCTAATAGTTTTTTGGTGGAGTTTTTAGAGTTTTCTATATATGGTATCATGTCATCTGCCAGTAGTAACAGTTTTACTTCTCCCTTACCAATTTGGATGCCTTTTATTTCTTCTTTTAAATGCTTATTTACTTTTTTGAGAGAGAGAGAGAGAGCAAGAGTGAGAGAGAGCGAGAGCGAGCACAAGCGGGGGAGGGGCAGAGAGAGATGGAGACATAGGATCCAAAGCAGGCTCCAGGCTCTGTGCTGCCAGCACAGAACCCAGCACGGGACTTGACCTCTCGAATTGCAAGATCATGACCCGAGCTGAAGGCAGACGCTTAACCGACTGAGCCACTTAGGCTCCCCTATGCTTTTTATTTCTTTATGCAGCAATCAGACAAAAAAAAAAAAAAAAAAAGGCATCTTTTTCCCATTTTTAATTGGGTTGTTTAGCTTTTGTTGTTGAATTGTAAGGGTTCTTTATATATTTTGGATCCTAAGCCCTCATGATATACGACTTGCAAATATTTTCTCCTATAGGTTGCCTTTTTACTTCTTGATAGTGTCTTTTGATGCATAAAAGTTTTTAATTTTGAAGTTCAGTTTATCCATTTTTTCTTTTGTTGCTTGTGTTTCTGGTGTCATATCCAAGAATCCATTGCCAAATCTGAGGTCCTTAAGATTGACTTCTGTGTTTTCTTCTAAGAGTTTTATCACTTTAGCTCTTCATTTAGGTATTTGATCCATTTTGAATTTTTGTATGTATGTGAAGGAGGTGTTCGACTTTATGGATAGCTGCACACTCAAAAAATAAACCTTTTACTTTGGAATAATTTTAAATTTATGGAAAAGTTGCAAGGATAGTAACAGAATTCCAATGTGTCCTTTATCCAGTTTCTCCTGATGTTATCACCCAACAGCCATGATATTGAGCTCAGAAAATAACATTCGTATAGTACCAATAACTATATTACAGAATTTATTTGGATTTCATTGTTTTTTTTTTCACTAGTGTCTTTTTTTTTTTTTTTTTTAAAAGCTGTTCCAGGATCCAGTTCTGTTTAATGTCCATACTTTTTGACTAAATTTAGCTCTGATTATTTCTTTGGGTTAAAGCTGTAAAGCCTTTATTACAACAGTACTTAGATCTCCTTTGTGCTTTCTTCGTGCCTGAGCTGGTATTGAATCAGTATTTACTTTATGCGGTAAAAGCGGATTATATGGGTGCTGGTCATGCAAGGAGGCGAAAAAGTACTTAGTGCAAAAAGGTTGGTCAGATCGGGTGGAAAAGATGGCAGACTGAGTGGTAGAGGATGGAAATGCTAGCATAAGATTAGCCAACTCATTGACCTTGACATGTTACTTTCCATGTAGGTTCAATGTACAAAACCTGAGTGTAGAAAATGGAGACAACTTACCAAGGAAATCCATCTTACTCCACAGATAGCAAGGACCTACCGATGTGGTATGAAATTGAATTCTACTACTGTTAAGGTATGATCTCTGTTGGTTTTCCTTTTGAATTAATGGATGGGTTAATTTAGTTGTAAGTAGTGATGGTGTGTATTTTTCATTTACTGTATTTTTTTCCTCATCTTTTTTGAAAGTTTATTTTGAGAGAGAAAGAGTGAGTGGGGGCGGGGCAGAGAGAGAGAATCCCAAACAGGGCTCGATCCCATGACCTGATCATGACCTGAGCCAAAGTCAGACGCTTAACTGAGTGAGCCACCCCGGCGCCCCAGTTTTTCATTTATTGTATTGATGATCGTATTGGTCCATGAATAACAGAACCCTAACTACAATGGCTTAACTGAGGATTTTATTTTTTTCTCATTATAATCAGTTTGGAAACCGTGTGTCCGGGCTTGGTGTGGCTGTCCAGGTTCGGTCTCCCTTCTAGTTTCTAGTCCCATCAGGAGATGGTTGTGGTACCATCAGCCATTGTATCCAGATTCTAAGCAGAGAAGATGAGAAAGGCAAAGAGCAAGAGGGGTGTGCCAGCTGAGCTTCACCCTTTTTTACTGGTGTAATAGTGGCTTTCCAGAAAGTTCCAACAGTAGATTTCTCTTTACATTTCATTGGCTGGAACAGGATCATGCAGCTACTCTGAACAACAGTAGAGATAAAAGAAGAAAGTATTTTAAAACTGAGCATGTTGAAATAGCAAACAAAAGCAGGATCCTTTTAGCAAGGTAGAAGGGATGGATGGATGGATAGGTTTGGGCAATTAGGAATCTGATATAGTTGGTACAGGGTCTTTTTGTTTGTTTTTGTTTTTTGACAAGTGGCAATTAGTGTTTAAAAGTGTCATTTTTGTTAGTGTTTTATTTCTTTTGTATGTTAGGTTCAGGTATATAATATAGTGATTCAGTAATTCTGTACAGTACTCAGTGTTCATCATGATAAATGTACTCTTAATCCCCATCCCCCCACTTACCTCCTCTTTGGTGATCATCTATTTGTTCTTTACATTTAAGAGTCTGTTTCTTGGTTTGTGTCTTTTTTTCCTTGATTGTTTTCTTAAATTTCACATATGTGTGGCATCATATGGTATCTGTCTTTCTCTGACTTATTTTGCTTAGCATTATATGCTAAAGCTCTGTGTTGTGCACATGGCAAGAGTTCATTTTTTATGGCTGAGTACTAATCCATTGTGTGTGTGTGTGTGTATACATATATATACCACTGCTTCTTTATCCATTCATCTATTGATGGACACTGGGCTGCTTCCATTCTTTGGCTGTTGTAAATAATACTGCAATAAACATATGGGTGCATGTATCCCTTTGCATTAGTGTTATGGTATTTTTTGGGTGAATACCCAGTAGTGCAATTACTGGATGATAAGGCACTTCTATTTTTAACTTTTTGAGGAACCTCCATACTGTTTTCCACAGTGGTTGCACCAGTTTGCATTCCCACCAACAGTACAAGAGGGTCCTTTTTCTCCACATCATTGCCAACACTTGTTTCTTGTGTTGTTGATTTTAGCCATTCTGGCAGGAGTGCCTCATTGTAGTTTTGATTTGCATTTCCCTGAGGATGAGTGATGTTGGGCATCTTGTCATGTGCCTGTTGGCCATGTGTATGTCGTCTTTAGAAAAACGTCTATTCGCGTCTTCCCCATTTTTGATTGGATTATTCATTTTTTGGGTGTTGAGTTGTATCAGTTATTTATATAGTTTGGGATCTAGCTGTTTATCAGATATGCCATTTGCAAATATCTCCCATTCATTAGGTGGCTTTGTAGTTTTGTTGATTGTTTCCTTCATCGTGCAGAAGCTTTTTATTTTGATGTAGTCCCAATAGTTTATTTTTGCTTTTGTTTCCCTTGCTTCTGGAGACATATCTAGAAAAATGTTGCTTTTGCCAGTGTCAAAGAAGTTACTGCCTGTGTTCTCTTCAAGGATTTTTATGGCTTGCGGTGTTACATTTAGGTTTTTAATGCACTTTGAGGTGTGTGTGTGTGTGTATGATGTAAGAAAGTGGTCTAGTTTCTTTCTTTTGCATGTAGCTGTCCACTTTTTTTTTAAGCACCATTTGTCGAAGAGATTGTCTTTTTCCCATTGGATATTCTTAACTGCTTTGTCAAAGATTAATTGACCATATAATTGTGGGTTCATTTCTGGCTTTTATATTCTGTTCTGTTGATCCATGTGTCTGTTTTTGTGCCAGTACCATACTGCCTGGATCACTACAGCTTTGTAGTGTAATTTGAAGTCTGGAAGTATGATGCTTCCAGCCTTTGCTTTACTTTTTCAAGATCGCTTTGGCTGTTTGGGGTCTTTTGTGGTTCCATGCAAATTTAGGGTTGTTTGTTCTAGCTCTGTAAAAAATGCTGGTGGTATTTTGGTAGAGATTGCATTAAATCTGTAGATTGCTTTTGGTGGTATGGACATTTTAACAATTTTGTTTTTCTTTTTAATATTTGTTTTTATTTTTGAGAGACAGAACGTGAGTGGGGGAGGGGCAGAGAGAAAGGGAGTCACAGAATCCGAAGCAGGTTCCAGGCTTTGAGTTGTCAGCACAGAGCCTGACGCAGGGCTCGAACTCCTGAGCCGTGAGATCATGACGTGAGCTGAAGTCGGACATTCAACCAACTGAGCCTCCCAGGGTGCCCCCAGTATTTGGTTTTCTAATCCATGGGCATGGGGTGTCTTTCCATTTCTTTATGTCATCTTCAATTTCTTTCATCAGTAGTTTATATTTTCAGAGTACAGGTCTTTTTCTTCTTAGGTTTATTCCTAGGCATCTTATTGTTTTTTGGTGCAGTTGTAAATGGGATTGTTTTCTTAATTTTTCTTTCTGCTGCTTCGTTATTGATATATAGAAATGTAACAGGTTTCTGTAGATTGATTTTGTATCCTATGATTCTAATGAATTTATCAGTTATAGCAGTTTTTTGGTAGAGTATTTTGAGTTTCCTGTGTATAGTATCATGTCGTCTGCTAGTAGTGAAAGTTTTACTTCTTCCTTACTGATTTGGATGCCATTTCTTTTTGTTGTCTGATTGCTGAGGCTAGGACTTTGAGTACTGTGTTGATCAAAAGTGGTGAGAGTGGACATCCTTGTCTTGTTTCTGACGTTAGGGGAAAAGCTCTGTTTTTTCCCATTGAGGATGATGTTAGCTGTGGGTTTTTCATACATGGCCTTTGTTATGTTGTGTTCCCTCTAAACCAGCTTTGTTATGGGTTTTTATCATGAGTTGATGTTGTACTTTGTCAGATGATTTTTCTGCATCTGTTGAAATGATAATATAGTTCTTACCCTTTTTCTTACTGGTGTGATTTATTGTGTTGATTAGTTTACACATACTGAACCACCCTTGCAACTCAGGAATAGATCCCACTTAATCATGGTGAATGGTTTGGTTTTTTTTTTAATGTTTTATTTTTGAGAGAGAGAAAGACCGAGCATGAGCGGGGGAGGGGCAGAGAGAAACGGAGACACAGAATCTGAAGTAGGCTCCAGGCTCTGAGCTGTCAGCACAGAGCCCAATGCAGGGCTTGAACCCACAAGCTGTGAGATCATGACCTGAGCCAAATTCGGATGCTTAACTGACTGAGCCACCCAGGTGCACTGAATGATTTTTTAAATGTATTGTTGGATTTGGTTTGCTAGCATTTTGTTGAGGATTTTTGCATCTTTGTTCATCACAGATACTGGTCTGTAGTTGTCTTTTTTTGTAGTGTCTTTATCTGGTTTTGGAATCCAGGTAAAGCTGGCCTCATAGAATGAATTTGGAAGTTTTCCTTCCTCTTCTATTTTTTGGAATAATTTGAGAAGAATAGGTGTTAACTTTTCTTTAAATGTTGGTAGAATTCCTCTGTGAAGCCATCTAGTCCTAGACTTTTATTTATTGGGAGTTTTTTGATTACTGATTAAATTTCTTTGCTTGATTACTGATTCAACCAGTCTGTTCAAATTTTGTATTTCTTCCTGGATCTGTTTTGGTAGGTTATATGTTTCTAGGAATTTATCCATTTCTTTGAGGTTGTCCAATTTGTTGGCATGTAGTTTTCCATAATATATTTTGCAATTGTTTATATTTCTAAGATGTTGGTTGTTTCCCCTCTCTCATTTATGATTTATTTCTTCGAGTCCTTTCTCTTTTTTTCTTGATGAGTTTGGCTGGAGGTTTATCAATTGTATTGTTTTTTGTTTTTTTTCAAAGAACCAGCTCCTGGTTTCGTTGATCTGTTATAGTGTTTTTTAGTTTCTGTAGCATTTATTTCTGCTCTGATCTTTTTTTTTTTTCTTTCCTTCCTTTTGCTGTCTTTGGGCTTCATTTGTTGTTCCTTTTCTAGCTCTCTTAGGTGCAAGGTTAGGTTGTTTAGTTGAGATTTTTCTTGCTTTTTGAAGTAAGCCTGCATTGCTATAAACTTCCCTTTTATAACTGCTTTTGTTGTGTCCCAAAGGTTTTGAACCATTGTATGTTCATTTTCGTTTGTTTCCGTGTACTTTTTCATTGTGTAATAGCATGTTATTTAACCTTCATGTATTTGTGCTCCTTCCAGATTTTTTCTTGTGGTTGACTTCAAGGTTCATAGTGTTCTGGTCCGAAAAGATGCATGGTATAGGACTTTGATCATTTTAAATTTGTTGAGGCTTGTTTTGTGGCCCAATATGTGATCTCTTCTGGGGAGAGCTCAATGTGTACTTGAACATGTATTCGGCTTTTGTTTAAAAAGTTTTTTTTTTTTAATGTTTATTTCTTTTAGAGAGAGAAAGCGCGCAAGTGTGCGCGTGAGTGGGAGAGGGGCAGAGAGAGGAAGACAGAGAATCTGAAGCTGTCAGCACAGAGCCCAACGTGGGGCTTCTTCCCACCAATGATGAGATCATGACCTGAGCCAAAGTCAGACACTTAACTGACTGAGCCACCCCAGCACCCTGAATGTGTATTCTGTTTTAGGATGGAATGTTCTGAATATATCTCTCAAACCCATCTGTTCAGTGTGTCATTCAAAGCCATTGTTTCCTTGTTTATTTTCTGTTTAGATAATCTGTCCTTTGGTGTAAGTCAGGTGTTAAAGTCCCCTATTATTTTTGTATTATCGATCAGTTCCTTTCTATTTGTTAAATATTTTATGTATTTGGGTGCTTCTATGTTGAGTGCATAAATATTTATAATTGTTAGATTTTCTTGTTGGATTATTTGCTTTGCTATAAGTGTCCTTCTTTGTCTCTTTTCTTTTAAAGTCTATTTCATCTAAGTATTGCTACTCTGGCTTTCTTTTGACATCCATTTGCGTGATGTTTCTTCATCCCCTCACTTTAAATCTGCAGGTGTTTTTAGGTCTAAAATGAGTATCTTGTGGGCAGCATATACATGGGTCTCGTTTTTTAATCCATTTTGTAAACTCGTCTTTTTTTTTTTTTTTTAAATTTATTTATTTTGAGAGAGAGTGCATGCGTGTGTGAGAGGGGCAGAGAGAGAGAGAGGGAGAGAGAATCCCAAGCAGGCTCCGTGCTTTCATCATAGAGCCGGATGCGGGGCTTGATCTCTCGAACTAGGAGATCATGATCTGAGCCCCAGTCAACTGCTTGGCTGACGGAGCCACCCAGGCGCCCCAACCTATGTCTTTTGCTTAGAGCGTTTAGTTCATTTACATTCAATGTTGTTATTGATGGCCATATATTTATTGTCATTTTATTACTTGTTTTGTGACTGTTGCTGAAGATTTTCTCTGATCCTTTCTTGTCTTTCTTTCATGGTTTGCTGGTTTTCTTTAGCTCTCTATTTGGATTTCTTTTTATCCTTTGCGTATTTGTTAGTGATTTTTGATTTGTGGTTACTATCAGGTTTGTGTATAGCCTCTTCTGCATATAGCAGTCTGTATTAAGCTGATGGTCATTTAGGTTTGAACCATTCTTTTTTCCTATCTTCGCCATGTTTTAGGTATAGTGTGTTTATTTTATATCCTTTTGTGTGTTTCTTGGCTTTTTTTTTTTTTTTTTTTAAATAGAAATACTCATTTTAACTGCATTTCTGTTTTCTACCCTCATACAGTCATTTTTGGTCTCTCCTTTCCACTTAAAGAGTCCCCTTTCATATTATTTGCAGGACTGGATTAGTGGTCATGTACTCTTTTGGTTTTTGTCTGGGAAACTTTCTATCTTTCCTTCCATTCTTGATAGTCTTTCTGGATAGAGGATTCTTGGCTACAGGTGTTTCCCATTCAGCACTTTGAATATAACATGCC
Source organism: Panthera leo (assembly GCF_018350215.1). NCBI lineage: Eukaryota > Metazoa > Chordata > Mammalia > Carnivora > Felidae > Panthera > Panthera leo. The sequence continues at coordinate 11,087,006 of NC_056683.1, read as the reverse complement.
ACTCCTTTCTGCCTTGGAAAGTTTCTGCTGATAGCCTTATGGAGTTTCTTTTTTTCTTTCTTTCTTTCTTTTTTTTTTTTTTTTAATAAAAATTTTTAGATAGCGCAAGTTAGGGAGGGGGCAGAGGAAGGAAGAGAGAGAATCCCAAGCAGACTCTATGCCTAGTGCAGAGCTGGACGCCTGGCTATATCCCATGACCCTGGGATCATGAACCTGAGCTGAAATCAAGAGTCAGGTGCTCAACAGACTAAGCCACCAAGGCACCTCTGGGATTTCTTTTGTATGTAACAGTCTTCTTTTGTATTGCTACTTTTAATATTTTTTCCTTATCACTCTATTTTGCTGTGTTAATTACAGTGTGTTTTAGTGTGGATCTGCTTTTGTTGATTTTATTGGAGGTTCTCTGTGTCTCCTGGATCTGAGTATCTGCTTCCTTGCCTAGATAAGGGAAGTTTTCAGCTATCATTTCTTCAAGTAAATGCTCTTCCCCCTTTTCTCTCACTGCTTCTTCTGGGACTCCTAGAATAAAATTTTACTATGTTTGATGGAATCACTGAGTTCCTTAAATCTATTCTCGCTTTGCATAATTCCTTTTCGTCTCTTTTGTTCAGCTTGATTACTTTCCATTACTCTGTTAATTCGTTCCTCTGCCTCTTCCACAGTACTGTTCATTCCATCAAGTGTGTTTCTTATTTTATTGAGCCCTTTATCTTTGCTATGTTATTCTTTTTCTTAGTGTTAAGGATCTCACTGTTGTTCTCTTTTCTCAAGTCCGTTGAGTATCCTTATGATCATTGCTTTAAATTCTCCATCAGACATGTTGCTTGTATCTGTTTTGCTTAGATCTCTGACTGTGGCATTGTCCTGTTCTTTCATTTGGGGCAAATTCCTCTGTCTTCTCATCTTATGTAAGTCTGTATTCCTGTTTCTGTGTATTAGGAAAGCCAGCTACATCTGTTCTTGAGGGTAATGGTCTTATGAAGAGGAGGTCCTGTAGTGCCCTGCCATGTAGCTCCTCCTGTACCCCAGGGCCTGGAACTTCTGGGAATATCTCCAATGTGTGTTGTGAGTGCTCTGCTGTTGTGTCCTGGCCACTGTATCCTTTAGGCTCGTCATCTGCAGAGGCTCTCTTTGCCTTTTGTGGGCCGTGTTTGGTTCATGGCCTGTGTGTGCTCTAGTTTGCTTGTGAAATGGGACCTGTCACCACTGCCACTGAAACTGAGGCTTTGCAAAACTCCCAGGTGGGGAGACGTGATATGGATAAAGGTTTGCACCCGTCTTCTGGGAGACAGGGCCTGCCATGCTGGGATTGAGGCAAGCGTGACTGCGGAGGGCAAGCATGAACATGGGTGGGGGAGGCTTGGCGTAAGCAAGTTAGGTAGCAGGTGTTGGCGCTGGGTTGGTTCCTGCAGGTGGCTCTGTGTTTATGCTGAGGGGTAGGAGAGAAGTGATGCCTGACAGTTCCTTTGTTCCCAGAGGGGTCTCTCTGTGATGGCTGTGTCTCTGGGACGTGCTCTGAGATGAGCAGCGAACCTCCCCACTTTGTGTCCTGGGTGCTCTTCAGATTGCAGTTTTCATGCTGTATGTCTGAGGGCTGTTTTCCCTGCCTTCTCTCCAAGAGTAGCCCCGATGCCCTCTGGGCTCTATCCCTGCCAAGCCCACTGACCTTTCAAACTCTAGGCTTTAACTCTTGTTGGTTGCAAGAACTCACAGAATTTGTCCCTTCTTACTTTCCAAGCCATTTACTGTGGGGATATGTTTTCCCCGTGCACTCCCGTGTGCCAGTCTGTCCTTTTCCTTTCCCACTATAGTTGCTCCCTGCCTACCACAGTGGCCACGATCCATTTCTTTCCCAAGCTTCATCTCAGCACTCATACCTTCTTTAATGTGGCCTTTTCTTCATCTTTAGTTGTGGAGTTTCTTCTGCCAGTCTTCAGATCAATTTCTCAGGTAGTTAGGGTGATTTGATAGTTCACCTAGTTTTATTCGTGGGACAAGGCAAGCCTAGGGTCCTTCTACTCCACCTCCATCTTCCCCTCTGAAAATAAAGTTTTATTGGACACAGCCACGCTCATTCATTATTGGCTATGGCTACAATGGCAGAGGGGTTGTGATGTAGAAAATACGATACACAGAATTTAAAATATTTACTATCTGGCCCTTTACAGAAAATGTTTCCTGATCTCTGTTCTGACCCATGAGCATGGTATATCTCTCCATCTCTTCAGGGTCTTTAATTTCTCTCAAGAAATTGTTGAGAAATTTGTTGAGAAACAAAAAATTGTTGAGAAAAAAAAAGTGTTTTTCTCATTTCCTCTGAGGGTGTCTTTTGTTAAATTTATTTCTAGATATTCTGCTTTTTCTAATTATATGTAGGATTTATTTTTAATTTCATTGTCAAGTTGTTAAAATTATATAGAAATGCTATTTACTTCATATGTTGATTTTATACCTAGAGACTTTCTTGAATTCACTTATTAAATTTCAAAGATCGTTTATAGGTTCCTTTGGGTTTTCTACAATCACATCAACTGTGAATAAAGACTGTTTTACTCTTTTTTTTAATGTTTATTATTGAGAGAACGAGACAGAGCATGAGCGTGGGAGGGGCAGAGAGAGGAGGAGACACAGAATTTGAAGCAGGCTTCAGGCTCTGAGCTGTCTCAGCACAGAGCCTGACGTGGGGCTCGAACCCACCAACTGTGAGATCATGACCTGAGCGGAAGTTGGACGCCCAACCAACTGAGCCACCCAGGAGCCCGTTTTACTGTTTTTTAAAAACTCAATGTTTGGGGCGCCTGGGTGGCTCAGTCGGCTAAGCGTCCGACTTCAGCTCAGGTCACGATCTTGCAGTTCATGGGTTCGAGCCCCGTGTCGGGCTCCGTGCTGACAGCTCAGAGCCTGGAGCCTGTTTCAGATTGTGTGTCTCCCTCTCTCTCTGACCCATCCCGTTCACGCTCTCTCTCTCTCTCTCTCTGTCTCAAAAATAAATAAACGTTAAAAAAAAAAATTAAAAACTCAGTGTTTGGGGCACCTGGGTGGCTCAGTCGATTAAGCGTCCAACTCTTGGTTTTGGCTCAGGTCATGATCTCACACATGGGCTGGAGCCACTCGTTGGTCTCTGCATTGCTGGCGGTGTGGAGCCTGCTTGGGATCCTGTCTCTCCCTCTCTCTCTGCTCCTCTCTCACTTGCTCTGTCTCACTCTCAAAATAAATAAATTTAAAAAAAACTAAAAAGCAATGTTTTGGGACACCTGGGGTGCTCAGTCAATTACGTGTCTGACTCTTGATTTTGGCTCAGGTCATGATCTCACCATCATGAGATCGAGCCCCTCCTCACACTCCACGCAGGGTGTGGAGCCTGCTTGAGATCCTCCCTCCCTCCACCCCTTCCCTGCTTATGCACGCATGCTCTCTCTCAAAAAAAAAAAAAAAAAAAAAAAAAAAAAAAAAAATATATATATATATATATAAAATCTCGGTTGTTTTCTCTTTCTTCTTGTCTTATTACATTGGTCAGGACCACCAGTACAGGGTTGAGTAGAAGTTGGAAAACAGACATCTTTGTCTTGTTACTGACCTGAGAAGGAATGTGTTCGGTATTTTTTTCATTATGTATAGCGTTGGGTGTAGTTTTTCTTGGACCTCTTTTATCAGACTGAGAAGGTTCCTGTCTATTCCTAGGTTTCTGAGAACTTTTTATTATGAACAGATGTTGGATTTGTTTTTAATTCTTTTTAATGTTTATTAATTTTTGAGAGATAGAGAAGCACGAGCGCGGAAGGGGCAGAGAGAGAGAGAGAGACACAGAATCCAAAACGGGCTCCAGGCTCTGAGCTGTCAGCACGGAGCCCGATGTGGGGCTTGAACCCAAGAACTGGGAGATCATGCCCGGAGCTAAAGTCAGACACTTAGCCGAAGCCACCCAGGAGCCCCACAGATGTTGGATTTTGTGAAAAACTTTCTCTGCATTTTTTATGATGATCATATTGGTTTTTCACCTTTAATCTGTTAATGTAGTGAATCACACAGATTCTGGCATGTTGAAACAGCCTTGCGTTCCTGGGGGAAAAAAATCCCACTTGTGCTTAATATGTTATCCTTTTAATGTATTGTTGGATTCGGTTTGCTGATGCCTTGTTTTGGAATTCTGCACCTGTGTTCATGATGAATACTATCTGTCATTTTCTTATAATATCCTTGCCAAGTTAGTTCTGGTATCCAAGTTATGCTGGCTCCATAAGACAATTGAGAAGTATATCCTCCTCCTCTAAAGAGTTTGTGTAAGATTGATATAATTTCTTTCTTACTGTTTGGTGTGATCGGTTGTGAGGACATTAGGTCAGTTTTCTTTGGAGAAGTTTTGAAATTACAAATTCGATGTTTAAAACAGATGCATGGTTTATTCTACATGTTTTACACGGTTGTATTTATTTATTTTTATTTTTAAGTAATCTCTATACCCGATGTAGGTCTCAGTCTCACAACCCTGAGATCAAGAGTCGCACGCTCCACTGCCTGAGCCTGCCAGATGCCCCTAGGTGGTTGTGGTTTTGAAGAAATTTGTTTATTTCATCTACATTGTCAAATTTGTTAGAGTTGTTTGTACTGTTCCCTCATTCCCCGTTTAATGTCAGTGGGATCTGTGGTGGTATCCCTGTTTTATTGATGTTGGTATGTGGGAGTGAAGGGTGGAAAGTACACATGTAAGCCTGGGATCAGGGTCCCGGAAGTAGCCAGTCTTGTTCTGAAACCTTTCGATTTAGCCCTAAATTGGTGTGCAAGCTGAACCTTCAGACTAGAAAGTCTCTTAGTGGGATAGGAGAGAAAAATATGGGAGGGGGCTGATGTTCATTTTTTAGGCTGAGTGGGGACACGGACGGGAATTGGGGTTTGAGTAGTGAAGGCATGAGGAGCTTGTATGGCAAAGGGGAGCCTGTCCAGCCAGCAAAACAGTAACATGGCTGCGCTGAACTTAACTAGCACCTGTGCCCCAGATGACTTCTCAAGTGAAAAGTCGCCTCAGTCACGTTTCATTATAATATTTAAAGGAGAGCTCAAGCCAGAGATCAGTCAAAAATAGACTATTTTTTTAGGCTTCGTGCCCAGTGCAGAGCCCAATGTGGGGCTCGAACTCTCAACCCTGAGAACAAGGCCTGAGCTGAGATCAGAGTCAGATGCTTAACTGATTGAGCCACCCAGGCATGCCCCAGCTATTTTAATAGACGCTAGCCTTTGGACCGTTTTCACCCAGCCTATTTTTGTGAAGTTTCTAAACAGTTGTTCTAAACGATTAAAAAAAATATTTTGTTGTATGGAAACCAATTTGACAATAAATTTCGTATTTAAATAAATAAATAAAAATCTTTAAAAAATATATATTTTGGATAACTTGCATAATGATGTTACTTACTAAATGCTAGGTGTGTTTTACACACAAAGTTTATGTGAAAATCACTTCGTCCTGTCCTTCAACTGGCTGTGGTTTGGCTGTGGTTTAACTGTGGTTTGGAGTTACCCATGACCCCTCTTATCTTTTACATGTAATGATGGAAAATACAATTTTGACTTTGTTTCTACTGATGGTTCAGGTCATTTGTGTCCCTTTTCTCATTGAACTTGATTTTTCTTCGGGTGGTCTATGTCATTTTCACTTTCTTAAATTTAAGCAACTTTGAAAAGTCTAAGGTTTTCTTTAGAATGAGCTTGTTTTTAGAAAAATAGTATGTTTGTCATTGAAAAATTGAAGCAGTATAGAAAAGAACAAAGATGATAGCAAAAAACAAATTCATTGAGTCACCATCATGAAATAACCATTGTTAGATGAGGTTTATTCAAGAGTGTTCCCACATCTGTGCAAGGAGAAGGCCTGGTTGACAGATACCTTCATACTGAGGAAAAGTACTCTTGCTGGTTTTATGTTAAATGATTGCATTTCTTTATTCTTTAGTCTTTATTTTTTTAGATTTTGAAAAAAATTTTATTTTTAGGTAATCTCTACACCCAGTGTGTGGCTCAGACTCAACACCCCAAGATCAAGTGTTGGACGTTTCACTGACTGAGCCAGCCAGGCACCCCTAAGTGATTGTGTTTAATTCAACAAAACTTAAAAAAAAGAACAAGCCAAAGTGAAAGAAGTTGCTGAACATGGGATGATTATTTCTTCATCACAAGGGATAGTAGTTTCTAGAAACCCCCTAAACGGTTAAGATAACATACAATGAGAATGTTAGGAGGTTGGAATCGCTGTTGTTTGTTTATTTTTGAGAAAGAGAGAGAGAGCGCCCACGAGCACAAGTGGGGGAGGGGCAGAGAGAGAGAGACACACACACACACACACACACACACACATAGAATCCTAAGCAGGCTCCAGGCTCTGAGCTGTCAGCACAGAACCCAGTGTGGGGCTTGAACTCACAAACTGTGAGCTCATGGCCTGAGCTGAAGTCAGACACTTAACCAACTGAGCCACCCAGGCACCCCTCTTCTTAACCAACTGAGCCACCCAGGCTCGCCATTTTAATCATAAATGTCATAAAATGGCATATTTTAATCTTAGATGTTACAAGTTGACACCTGGCCATGAAAGGGGAGAAAAGCAAGTTACATCACACTTCAGTCCACCTCACCTTTTCCTTGCTCCTAATTCTTGTTAGTGTTTTCTTGTTTGGTTTTATTTTCTAGTTTGCCTTGTTGGGGTAGCTGTTGTGTTATTCATTTTCTGTAACCATAATTCCTCCGCTGTTTACTCTTGGTCCTGTGTTTCTGTGGCTTTACTGCTCTCCATGATTTCTTTTAGCACGGTTCCTTCTCTCCTCACATCTTTATTTTGATTCATCACATGGTTGGAAATATTTTAACACCAAGTCCTTTTTCTCAGTGGAGCTCAGAGGTGTCAGATTCCTTACGTTTTTGAAAATGTAATTGTCTTTCTCTCCTCCTGCTTCCCACCGTCTTAAAGTTCAAGGTTTTATGGTCTTCTTAAATTCCAGCTTCTAACTATGGTATCGCATTTTCCCAATCTCCTTTTTCTCTCCAGAGATCTTCCTTTGAGACCCATTGCTGTAGTCTCAATTGATTGCCATCCATAGCCTGATCTTTTGAAATATTTATTTAAATGGTGTTTATTGACCCAGAGTCACTTTGGTCTTCAGCTCAGTATTCTGTCAAGGACAAAGTCTGGAAGGGTTTATTTGTAAAACAACATTAAACAGAATGGTAGCCAGCACCACATGCTGTTTTGGAGCTTGCTTTTGTCGGTTTATATCTCTTAAAGATGCTTCTGTATCAGTGGATAAAGATCTCTTTTTTCTTAAAGACGGCATAATACAGTCCACTGAATGCATGAATCCTGATGAATTTAGTCTGATTAAAGGGTATGTGGGTGACTTTTAAATGTTTACTGTTACTGACATGCTACAGTGAATAGCTTTGTATCTATGCTGTTTTCAGTATATTTGTAGAATCATTTCCCAGAAATGAAGTTTTTTTTTTCTTTTTTTAATGTTTTTTTGAGAGAGAGAGAGAGAGAGAGAGAGAGTGTGTGAGGAAGGGTCAGAGAGAGAGAGAGGGAGACACAGAATCCTCAGGCAGGCTCCAGGCTCCGAGCTGTCAGCAGCACAGAGTCCGACACGGGGCTGGAACCCACAAACTGCGAGATCATGACTGGAGCTGAAGTTGGACGCTCAACCGACTGAGCCACCCAAGCGCCCCAAGTTTTGTGGGTTTTTTTTTTTTTTTTTTTAATGTTTATTTTTGAAAGAGAGCATGAGGGTCTGGGGGGGGGGGGGCGGCCAGAGAGAGAGGGAGACACGGAATCTGAAGCAGGTTCCAGACTCTGAGCTGTCAGCACAGAGCCCAACTTGGGGCTTGAACTCGAGAACTGTGAGATCATGACCTGAGCCGAAGTCGGAAGCTTAACCGACTGAGCCAAGTGTCCCTAGAAATGAAATTTCTGTGTCAAAGTATATACGGTCATTTTATTGTGAGCTAATGCATAGATATGAAAGAGGATTTATAATGTTATGTAAGGAACAAAAAAGCAAAGCAAGCACTCAGGTACCCAGCATCCAGTTTTAGAAACAGAGCCCTACCAAGGCCTCTGTAACTCCCTGGGTGCCCCTCGGTAGTTACCTTTCTCTTCTTCCCCTGCAAGTATTCTGCAGTATTCTGAATTCTGCATTTACTATTCCTCTGCTTTTTGTTGCAGAGTTAATTCGTATTTATGAAACTAAAACAACGTGTAAAGTGTTCTGTGTTTCTGTACTGGTTATAAATTATGTCGTATGGTTTGTATTCCTCTGCAACTTGCTTTTTCACATGCATCCATGTTGATGCTTAAGCTCTGGTTCATTAATTTTCCCTGCTGTGCGGTCTTGCCTTGCATAAATCTACCTACCACAGTGGATCTGTTCTCCTGTTTGTGGATGTGAGGATTGTTTCCCGTTTTGGGTCTGTTAGATACAGCGAGCATTCTTGCACATGTGCAAGAGTTTCTCTGGACTATATTCCAGGGGCCAGATTTGCCGGGCCATATGGGATGCCAATCTTCAGTTTATTTGGGTAACTTTCTTATTGAAGTATACCATGCAAACAGGCAATGCCCAAATCCAAACGCATAGCTCACTGAACTTTCTCAGAGTCCCCCTTTAGCCAGCTCCCAGTGAAGAAATCCAACACTTCTCAACGCCTCAGAAGCCCCCCTGCACCCCCTTTCGCTCATACCCTCCATCCCAACTCACAGTCCTGGCTTACAACACTGGACCTGTTTTGCTGGCTTCTGAGCCTTATGTAGATGGACTCCTACGGTATGTGCTCTTCTGGGCCTGGCTTCTTGGTCCCTGTTATGTGTGGGAGCGCGTCCATGTTGTAGCGTGTGCTTTGTGGCTCGTTCCTTCTGATCGCCGTGTAGTGGTCTGCTCTTTGAACGTAACACACTTTATTTATTCTACTCTTGATGGACTTCTGCGTTGTGTTTAGTTTTTTTCTATTACGGACAGTGCTCCTTTGAACATTTCTGCTATGTCTGTTGGTGCACATGTGTGAAGGTGCCTCTCGAAAATCTGGCGGAGTTTGAATCGCTGGGCATACAGCTTGTATGTCTTAAGCTGTGAGAGAGGGTGCCCAGTTATCACGCATTTAAGTGTTGCCTATTTTGTCAAATCGCTCTCTAGATCATTCTCTTCCTTTACCTTTCCACCTGGCGCATCTTTACGGGAGTGGCTGGGTCTCCCGCACTCTCACTCCTGCGGTGTTTTATCACACTTTTTGCTTGTGCTAATGGAGTAGGTGAAAAGGGGTGTCTTACGGAGGGCACATTCACACACCTGTATTTTGTAAGCAAATCTAGTTAACACTTGGTTTTCTCTTTTGCAGCCTGAGACCTCAGATCATTGTTGCCTTCCAGAGGATCTAGTGAGTATCTGTGCACGTCCTAGACTACAGTTCAGTGTGCCTTCGATGATAAGTACTGAATAAGTCAGTGACAATAACGGTTTTGTGAGTTTCTCTTTGGGTGCCGATCAAAGGCTTTTGATCTGACGTGACACCTGTATGATGGACATGTCAGCAGTAGTGGTATCATGGGTGCCCCCCCCACCACCTTAAAGAAAGAGAAGTAATTCTGTTGCTCTGAGTTAAAAGGGAAGGAGCTGATGGCTTGCCTTAGTACAAGCATCAGCCTTGTTATACTGGTTTCTTGTGGGTGACTTTGTGACCTTATCTCCATGTGAATCCTTCCAGGGAAAGAACAAGAGGCCCGTAATTTGATGGTCTTGGCCCACATTCAGCCACGAGAGTATTCTTGTGTGTTCTGACCTCTGTGTAACTGCTCTGTCCTGTCCCTGCCCACATAGGGGAGGGAAGCAGCATTTCCTGCAGGCGAAGCCGCCTCATGTTTCAATTATGGATCCTTGCTACCCGAGCTGGCAGTCTCCGTGGCCCATACAGCCCGGTCCTATGGCTGTTTCAGAAAATGACTTTTTACATTTCTGAGTTTCTAAAATTCTGAGATTCTGAGTTATTCTGCATCTCAGTAATACAGGGGTGTTACTTTGCAGTTTTTCTACATGTCTGAAACTCAGGAACTGTGACTGATTTTTAGACCAAGGGAGGATTGACACCTCTTAAATCTACTTGAAATCCATTCTGTTACATAAAGGGGTGTGTGAAGCACACGCCTATTTTTAATAATTAATTTTACCCTCAAGCATTTCCATAGGAAAGCAGTGGCCCAAATATTTTCTGGATTCAAGGTAGACAGGATGAGATTCTAGATAGAAAGGAAAAAATGACTGTAAATATAGTTGCAGTACCTTATGGATCTGTCTCCTGACATCAGACCCTTTTGCATGCAGAACAATCTGAAACTTTAGGACAGAGGCCATATTCTTGGGATGTAAGAACTTTAAAAAGTTTGGAAGAGATTGGGCCACCTGGGTGGCTCAGTTAAACATCTGCCTCTTCAGCTCAGGTCATGATCTCAGGGTTTGTGAGTTTGAGCCCCACGTTAGGCTCTGTGCTGAGTGTGGAGCCTGCTTGGGATTCTCCCTCCCTGCCTCTCTCCCTCTCTCCCTCTCTCCCTCTCTCCCTCTCTCCCTCTCTCCCTCTCTCCCTCTCTCCCTCTCCCCCTCTCTCCCTCTCTCCCTCTCTCCCTCTCTCCCTCCCTCCCTCCCTCCCTCCCTCTCTCCCTCCCCCTTTCCCTCTCCCTGTCTCTTCCTCCCCTCTCTCCCTCCCCCTCCCCTGCTTGCTCTCTGTTTCTTTCTCAAAATAAATAAAAATAAATTTAAAAATAAAAGTTGGGAAGAGTTCCCAGATTTGACCTGCCAGTTACTTGTGTTTGGCTAAGAGAGAGTCAGGAGCAGCTGCTTGACCCCGGTTCTATTCCTGTGGCTTTTAGGGTCACTTTGACAGCAGGCTGTGAACTTTGAGTGCTGTATAAGCTTCTGAGAGCTGCTGTAACAAATGATCATAACCTGAGTGGCTGATGGCCACAGAAGCCTCTTGTCTCCTAGTTTCAGAGGCTATGAGTCTGAGATGAAGGCCGCTGTCCCCCTGAAGGCTCCAGGGGAGCATTCATCCTGCATCTTCCAGCTTCCGATGTTACAAGCCACCCTGGGCGTTCCTTGGCTTGTCCAAGTATCACTGCATTCTCTGCCTTGTGACCCTCTTCCTGTGTGTCTCCCCATCCCTGTGTCTCTTTTCCTCCCCCCTTTTTTTTAAACTTTTTTTTTTTAAGTTTATTTATTTATTTATTTTGAGAGAGAGAGAGAGAGAACAGGACAGGCAGAGAGAGGAGGTGAGAGAGAGAATCCCAAGCAGGCTCTGCACCGTCAGCACAGAGCCCAGTGCGGGGCTCTAACTCACGAACAGTGAGATCAAGACCTGAGCCAAAATTAAGAGTCGGAAGCTTAACTGAGCAACCCAGGCGCCCCTCTTCTCCTCCTCTTATGTGGCCGTTAGTTGCAGTGAGTTTAGGGCTCACTCTCCTCTAGTGTGACTAATTACGCTTGTCAAGACCCTGTTTCCAAATAAGGTCACATCCTGAGGTTCTGGGTGGACACAGACTTTGGGGGAGCACCATTTAACCCAGTGTAGTGGCTACTTCATTAACTGTGCTAATCGATTCACTATGTCAAGTATGATTTCTTCTATGGCATGTGTAGTGAAAGTGAGAACTGGGTACTTGATGGTACCCAATCGTCAAGGGTACCTCAGCCGAATGGTGATGGTGCATCAGCTGAATTCTTGCCGCATGTCCAGGAGTGGCCACTGTGCCGAGTGGATGCTCTCGGAACGGCAGGATGGAGTGCTGGTGCATCAGTTGCTGTTGGAGCGGCTCACATCCCAGGGCAGAGGCTGGTTGGAGCACCTTCACGTCAGCTTCAGGGGAAGAAGGATTGGGAGCAGGTATCAGGGTGGCAGGGCCTCTCTTGGGTCCTCCGTTCACCAACAGCTGCAAGACCCAGGAAGCAGAAGAGATTGGGAAGAGCTTGGGTTCATGTTTGCTGGGGCACTTCCATTCTGACCTCTGCGCGGTCCATGTGGATGGACTGTCAGGGTCAGAACGCTCCGTGTCCTTTCTCCTTGGGGTTACGCTGGGAAGGAGTCCCCAGAGGCAGCCCTGGTGTGTCGGGGAAGGAACTGAAGTTTCTGTGCTTTTTCAGTGCAGCACAGGCAGGCCGCAAGGGTAGCCTTGAGAACAGATTGCAAATTGAAATGCCTGCAGGGGCTGAGCTGGTACAGCCAATGTGTGAAGCAGCTGGGAATAATTTATAGGGGGTGTTGGGGCCCTTAGTAAACTGAAAAGTGCTTGTCCCACGCTTGGACCCTGTGAAAGGTGAAGGGCAAGCAAAAGGCATCCGCGGACCGCGTTCGCCCTCTGGACCTCGAGTTCACAAACCCCCACTTGATGGCAGGTAGCATCTGCTCAGAGCCTGGAGAGCTGACAGCAGAGGGTCCCTGAGCTCAAGGTTCTCCTGTGTCAGATTCTTAGAATTCTTGGAACATACATTCAAGATCATGTTTAGAAAAGGCCGTCTGACACAGGATTGGAGGCAGTGTCGCTTTAGAAGCCAAGTAAATGTGATTTTTAGTGCAATAGTCATCCTGCAGATGCTTCGATCCGATGACTCCATATGTTAAATCAGCTCTGGAATGCGATCACATATTTTAAGGCCAAAAATAGCTGCTTTTTTCATTTCTACATTTAGCATCTTATTTTGATAGTTGTAGTGTACTCCTCCCTCTGAAAGTTTTTAGTACCTTCTAGCAAAAAGGAGTAATGCTTGGCTGCTTCTCAGGAGAGCTGTTTTTTTCTGCCTAGTTTCGTAATTTCCATTACCTTCCGATCCTAAGTAAAAGGGGGCGGGGGGTAGATCATGAATGATTACTGACCAGAGAGAAGTTTCTTGTGTCAGACTGAAACCTGAGCTTGCAGCGTAGTGGACTGTACTGACTCTTACGTTACGTGTAATTATGCTGCACAGATAATAACGTACTGGACGCAGCTTTATTTGGTGTTGGCGGTTGGGGGTGTTGGTGTTTGAGGGGCACAGGAGGAGGCTGTTGCTGTGCTTCTGAAAGAATTCTGTTAGGAAACGCTCTCTCCGCGGACCCTTGGCTATTTTTTCTTTTTTTTTTAATGTTTGTTTTTGAGAGAGAGTGTGAGCCGGGGAGGGGCAGAAAGAGAGAGGGGACTGAGGATCCAAAGCAGGCTCTATGCCGACAGCAGCCAGCCGATGTGGGGCTCGAACTCACAAGCTGTGAGGTCATGACCTGAGCCGAAGTCGGATGCCCAGGTGACTAAGCCACCCAGGCGCCCTGACCCTCGGCTCTTTTTGTTTCTAAATCGGAGTGTGCGGAGCTCTGGTGTAGGGTGGTTGGGTGTGAGAGGGCCGTGGGTGAATGACGCACAGCGTCCTCTGTCCTTGGCTGGGTCTGCACGTACGGTTCTTGTCTGCCATTGCGCCTCTCTGTCTTGTCTGCCCCGTTTCAGAGGGTGTCGGAAGTTTCCAACCACTGGTGGTACTCCATGCTCATCCTCCCTCCTCTGCTGAAAGACAGCGTGGCGGCACCCCTGCTCTCTGCCTACTACCCCGACTGCGTGGGCATGAGCCCCTCCTGCGCCAGCACGCACCGCGCGGCCAGCAGCACCAGCCCCGGGAAGCTGGAGCCCTCCAAGGCGGCCCCCTCTGCGCCGGGTGAGAGCCAGTCGTGGCCCTCCCTGCTTCCCCTGCCCCTCTTTCCCCGGGCACGTGTGGGCGAGCAGAACGCAAAAGACATTTTCTTAATGTGTGTGGCCTGATAGAAGGCCCCTCATTATTTCATGCATTTAGTTATGCCGTGGCTCAGTTGTATCATTTGTGTAGATCGTGCAGTTAATTTCCCCTCCATAGTGTGAAGTCTGTAACACCCGTCCAGGAATTGTGTCTACGGAGTTGAAGGAGTAATTTTTATTTATTTTTTTAACAACATTTTCTTTTTATTTCTTTTTTTTTTTCCTTTTTTACATTTATTTGTTTTTGAGAAACTGAGTGAGACAAAGTGTGAGCAGGGGAGGGGCAGAGAGAGAAGGAGACACAGAATCTGAAGCAGGCTCCAGGCCCTGAGCTGTCAGCACAGAGCCTGATGAGGGGCTCAAACCCACAAACTGTGAGATCATGACCTGAGCCTTAGTCGGACGCTTAACCGACTGAGCCACCCAGGCGCCCCATCTTTTTTTTTTTTTTTTTTTTTTTAACGTTTATTTATTTTTGACAGAGAGAGAACGAGTGGGGGAGAGACAGAGAATCCCAAGCAGTCTCTGTGCTGTCAGCACAGAGCCCGATGTGGGGCCCAACCTCATGAACTGTGAGATCATGACCTGTGCCAAAGTCAGCTGCTTAACTGACTGAGCCACCCAGTCACTCCAAGGAGTTTTTTATTTGAAATTTAGGTGGCTACATAATTTGAAGATAATGCAAACTCGGACATACTGGAAGATAGTTTTAACTGTATGAGTCGCCCTTCTTTTTTTTTTTTTTTTTTCCTCTCTCCCCAGTCTCTCTGCTTCTAATGAAGCCATTGAAAATCTCAACTAAGTGATCCACTCTTGAAAATAATCCAAAACATCAGGTCAGGCCAGACCTGCTGTTGACCGTTTACTTTAAATGGATCTTTAAAATTCTCTACTGGAATTCTTAGTGTACAAGGAACAATTTTAGACCTTCCTCTGTCTGGACACTAACAAACTTCATGTTTGGTGGTGCAAATAGATTTTGACCTGGAAGCATTTTTTTAAAGTTTTTAACCAAATAACACTGGGCCCTCTAAAAATGTGGAGGTGGTCAGAATCAAAGCTGAAGTGATAAATCCCAGGGTTAATGAAGGTACAATGAAACAGGCTTGCAAATGCTATATGTGGGTATGGGCATTTGTGAGGGACAGTTTGTGAATTGAAAACCTTAAAATAGACAGACACCCTTTATTCTAGGAATTTATCCTAAATTAATTATCGAAGTAAATTATCAAATGTGAGTCCAAAGATTTATATTGCATTGTTGATAATAGTGAAATAATTAGATGAAAATTCAATGTGCAGCAATGGGGGAGTGGTTAAATCATGGGAAAATACTCTCTGTCCATTGAAGTCATGTTTAATGACATAGGGACAATGTTCTTGAAAGGCAGATTAGGAAAAAGCATTTTTTTCTGGCTTTAGAAAAAACTAAGTACCTGTTATATTAATAGTCTCTGTTCATAGAAACAGCACTGAGGATAGATTATCCCCGTAAATGTTACCCCACTGTTCAAGGATTCTCAGAGGAGTCAGGGATTGATACGTACCTCTATGAACCTATTCATTGTTTTAAAATTTTTTAATGTTTTATTTATTTTTCAGAGAGAGAGAGAGACAGTGGGGGAGGGGCAGAGAGAGAGAAGGGGAGACAGAAGCCAAAGCAGTTTCAGGCTCTGAGCCATCAGCACAATACCTGACGTGGGGCTCGAACTTACAAGCCGTGAGATCATGACCTGAGCGGTTTAACCGCCTGAGGCACCCAGGCGCCCCATTTTTTAATCAGAAAAATTCCAATGAGTTAACACCTATTTCCATGGGGAGTTCACATTCACAGAGTTTCAGTCTTACAAGATAAAGAATTTCGGGGGATTTGTTGCACAGCAATGTGAACGTGCTCAACCTGGCTGCACGCAACACCTGAACTCGGTGAAGGTGGTCGATTTTATGGCAGGTGTTGTTACCCCAGTTAAAACTTAAAAAAAATTTTCCATGCCATGGAAATTAAATTTGTGAGGAAAGAATGGGGAAAATAGGTAGTTCGTGTGTATTTCATCGGCTGGACAGAGGAAGCAGGAAATTTATCGTAGGACAGACCATGGCGCTTGCGGTTTGGTCTTGCCCTGGCGTTTCCCTGGTTTGGGTTTGGAAGTTACGGCCGTGGGATTTGCCCGTCTGTGTCTTCTGTCAGCTCCAGGCATGAACCGGTACTTCCAGCCTTTCTATCAGCCCAACGAGTGCGGTAAAGCCCTGTGCGTGAGGCCAGACGTGATGGAGCTGGACGAGCTCTATGAGTTCCCGGAGTATTCCCGAGACCCCACCATGTACCTGGCCTTGAGGAACCTCATCCTCGCGCTGTGGTACACTAACTGCAAAGTAAGTGAAGGGACGTGAGCTGACGCGTGCGGGCGGAGGCCGCCCTGGGAAGAGAGGGGCTGCGATAGCCGTGGGGCGGGGCGGGGGGCCCTTCTAGATCGGGGATTCTCCACCTGCGCACTGCGGACATTTGGGTGGATGGTCTTTGTGTGGGGGGCTGTCCCGGGCACCGTAGGATGTTGCGCGGCATCCCTGGCCTCTGCCTTCTAGATGCCACTAGCTCACCCCTGGTCGTGACCATCAGAGGTGTCTCCAAGTATTACCCAAGGGGTGCGAAGTCTCTGTATCCTGAGAACCACCACTTCAGATCATATCAGAACTCTTGACTCTAGTGAGTGCGTGTATGGCGCAGAGTTGGTTCCGAGCGCGTTCCGCTGTGAATGCCAAGAGGAAGAGAAGTAAAACATTAAAGATTGTATCATAAACCCCCGGAGGCAGAGTCTTAACATCGTATTATCCTCCAACGCAGAGACTAGTGAGTGCTTTGCTGTTTGCTGGGACTGAAGAGATGTCAGGGGCCTCATGCAGCACCTACTTGGAAAGGGGTGAGGCTAAATGAGAAGGGAATATGAGCTTCAAAACAACAACAACAACAAAGGATTTCCTAACCCTAATATTTTTCTGATTAATTTCTTCAATTGTTTGAGGAACTGCTGAATCCAGAACCTTTGGCAAGACTGCCAAATTAATCTTGATTAAAGAAAGATACTCCAGGGGCGCCTGGGTGGCTCAGTCGGTTAAGTGTCCGACTTCGGCTCAGGTCATGATCTCACTGTTGGTGAATTCGAGTCCCACGTCCAACTCTGTGCTGACAGCTCAGAGCTTGCTTTGGATCCTCTTGTCTCCCTCACTCTCTGCCCCTCCCCTGCTCCTTCACACTCCCTCCCTCCCTGTCCGTCTGTCTGTCTGTCTCTCGCAAATATTTAAAAGAATAGATACTCCAATTCCACCCTGGTATCTCACTGGGTTAGAATCCAGTATGAGGTGGCCTGATTAGGTTATGGCTGTTACTACAACTTATATGAATTATGTAAGTGGGTTAGACAAGGCAGACTTGTTCATTTCCTCCCCAGCAGGCCTGAGGTAGATGCTCAATAAACATTTGCTGAACTGAACAAAATTGTGGTCAGAATTTTCTGTAAATAAGTTGCAAAGATACACTTTTCAGAAAAACAGTCTTGGATTCATTTTTCTTCACGTTTCTTTTCATTTGACTTTGAAAATCAATTGATACAGGTGAAGAAGCTTACAGAAAAAAATCCTGAACTTATCAGCCTGGATCTATTTTAATATTTAATAAAATAGTATGTATTACCTATGTTTAATATTTTAGTGGGAAAACACATATATAGAGGCTATGAGTCAAAGATTTTGAAATCATTTTTATTTTCATGAAAACAAATTTCTTTACCTTCTGCAGCATCGCAAGCCAATGTTATTTCTTGAATACTTTGAGCATGCACTTGACCCTTGAACAGTCTGAGGGTTAGAGGCATTGACTCCATCCCCTACCCACTCAAAAATCCACATACAACTTTTGGGTCCCCTAAAACTTCTAATAGCCTACTGTTGACTGGAAGCCTTACCAGTAACGTAAGCAGTTGATTCACACATGTTTTGTATGTTGTGTGTATTGCATAGTATATTCTTAAAGTCAGCTATAGAAAATATTATTAAGAAAATTGTAAGGGGACGCCTGGGTGGCTCAGTCTGTGAAGTGTCTGACTCTTGATTTCAGCTCAAGTCACGATCTCGTGGTTTGTGAGGTTGAGCCCCGAATCTGGCTCTGTGCTGACAGTGTGGCGCCTGCTTGGGATTCTCGCTCTCTCCGCCCCTTCCCCCACTCGCTCTCTCTGTGTGTCATGACACTGGGTCAAGGCTACGTTAATCTTGAATCTTTGAAATGTTCCGAGACCTTGCCAAAGTTGGGATGAGTAGGGAAAGGCAGTGTGTTTTGTTCTTGTTTATTTATTTTGAGGGAGAGAAAGGGGGCATGTGTGCGGGGGAGGGGCAGAGAGGGGGAGAGAAAGAATCCCAAGCAGGCTCCAGGCCGTCAGCACAGAGCCTGACATAAGGCTCGATCTTACGAACCTTGAGATCATGATTTGAGCCAAGATCATGAGTCAGACGCTCAACCTACTGAGTCATCCAGGCGCCACTCTCCCCTTTTTAAACAAGTTCCTAAATCTGTCTCCTCATATCAGTGATGAGAATCCAGCTTTTCTGCCAGTACCAGTGGCAGTGTGGGCTTCAGCAGTGGCCCTTGCTTGAGTGGTTTATTGAGTCAAGAATGTATTTACGATGTGGTCAGCCCACGCTCCCTCTAGCTGTCCTTCTGTGGGACGGGAGAGGATTAGGAGAGAAAATGCAAATTGCTGTATCTTCCTTTTGTCCCTTTCTTCTTTTTGTCCTTCACAAGGCAAACCTCCCTCTGATCTTACTATATCTTAGTGATACCTGATGGACTCATATACCCTGAAAGGTGGTTTTTTTTTTTTTTAATTGTAAAATGCAATGTAAAATTTACCATTTTTACCTTTGCAAATGTACAGTTCAGTGGCATTAAGTAAATAGTGTTATATGATTGTCTCCATATCTAGTTCTAGAACTTTTTTGTTACCCCAAGAGGAAAGCCCACACCCATTAAGCAGTGACTCTCCATTCCTCCCTTCCCCCAGTACTAGTCTGGCAACCACTAGTCTACTTCCTGTCTCTGTAGACTTGCCCAGTGCGGTAGTTTATATAAATGGAATCGTGCAACATGTGGCCTTCTGTCAGTTGCTTCTTCATTTAACATCACGTTTTCGGGGTTCATCCATGTGGTAGCAGTCATCAGAACTTCATATCATTTTTTTTAATGTTTTATTTATTTTTGAGAGAGGGTGCATGAGAGGGGGAGGGGCAGAAAGCGAGGAAGACAGAGGATCCGAAGCAGGCTCGTTGCTGACAGCGGTGAGCCCAACGTGAGACTTGAACTCACAAACTGTAAGATTATGACCTGAGCCGAGATCAGAGGTTTAACCGACTGAGCCACTCAGGCACCCCAGAACTTTCATTTCTTTTTATGGCCAGATAGTATTCCATGTATGGGTATACCCCTTTTGGCTTATCCATTCATCCGTTGATGGACACTTGGATGGTTTCCACCGTTTTGGTAGTTTGAATAGTGCTGCTGTGAGTTTTGTTGGAACCTACGTTGTCAGTTCTTTTCAGTGTATATGAGTGGAATTGCTGGGTCATATAGTCATTCTGTTTAACTTTTGGAGGAACCAAGAGTTACGTGTTGTATTTGTTTTAACAGCTTGGTTTTGTTTTCAAACACAGGAAGCTCTTACACCTCAGAAATGTATTCCTCACATCATCGTTCGGGGTCTCGTGCGCATCCGATGCGTTCAGGAAGTGGAGAGGATACTTTATTTTATGACGAGAAAAGGGCTCATCAACACGGGGGTTCTTAACGTCGGCACCGACCAGCATCTTCTTCCTAAAGATTACCACAACGTAGGTGACTGTTGCCTTAACGGGGACACCATCCACCACCATGATCAGTGCTAGCATGCAGATACTAGTGAATACTAGTTAATGATACTAGTAACAGCCACATCATCACCACAGAAGTTATAAAGCAAGACGTTTGTAGAACGTGGGTTGCTCTGGGGAAGAGTGTCAGGAACTGTAAGGAGGAGGGGACTCCTTAAGACCAGCACTTCCGTGTTCTTTAGGAAAATAGCTTTCTGTGAACATCAAAGAAATGTAGATGAGCTAACATGGCTTGGTGGTTAGTACCTTCTAGACAACTAACAGGGTATATTGTTTTATTGTTTTCATTTCTCTAATTGGATCCTTCCCCCTCCCTCCATTTTTAAATTTTTTTTAATTTTTTTTATTTTTAAAGAAATCAGTCATCATTATCGGGGCTGGTCCAGCAGGATTAGCAGCTGCTAGGCAACTGCATAACTTTGGAATTAAGGTAAGATTTTGGGACATGAAGTTGATAACAGATGGTTAACCATTCCTTTGGTCCAGATTTTCTAAGATTTAGAAACCAGTTTCTGATTTTAGTGGGCAATTCTAAATGCACTGTATCTTTGTATCTTTTTTTTTTTTTACTTTATTTTTTAAAATTTTATTTTTTAACGTTTATTTTTATTTTTTTTTTATTTATGTATCTTTAAAATCTTTGCTATTGGTTCTAGAAAAGATGAAAAAATTTTTAGAATTGGTTTAATAAAAGAAAGAGTTTAGACAGCTTTACAGAGGGTTTTAGACTCCTAATGAGCAAGTCAGAAGAGATTCTGTGCAGGTATGAAAGCAGAAATTTTTCCCAGGTGTTATTGACACTATAGAGGGGACATTGGGAAAAAGTCTTTGTTTTTGCAATAGCTTGAGACAGCTAATAGCAGCTTAGAAGTTCGCCATTTCTTGTATAAAAGTTTCTGAAACACACAATGAAATTTGCATATATATATTTTTTTTCGAGTAACCTCTGTCCTCTGTGCCCAACATGGGGCTTGAACCCACAACCCCGAGAATGGAGAGTTGCATGCTCTACCAACAGCCAGCCAGGTGCCCCTCAAAGGCACACTTTGACTCTCTGAGAAACAAAAATCCCTGCTTTTGGAAGCAAGATTGGATTAATCTGTTGTTGAGACAGAATTGCATGACTTTAAAGTGTGCTCCACCTGTTTGAGGCAGCTTGCTTCTCCAAGGTAGGGTAGTTTTTACCTAGTATGTGGCCATATTCCAATTCAAAATTAGCCAAAATAGAGACTGTTAGAAAAAAAATTGTGCAATTTAGAATCTAATTTCTATTAGGTTCATTCAAATTAGCCATCCCCTTGATTTCTGTGACTTTTTAGGTCTGACACATTTCCCCTTTTTAAACACTTATTTTTCAAGGGCTTTGGTTTTCAGTAAACCAGATATGAAAATCATCTTGGTAGAATTGAATTAATCTTCACTTTTCTCTGGCTGAAAGAAATGACAGCTTTTTTTTTTTTTAATTTTTTTTTAATGTTTATTTATTTTTGAGAGATGGAGACAGAGTGTCAGAGGGGGAGGAGCAGAGAGAGAGGGAGACACAGAATCCAAAGCAAGCTCCAGGCTCCGAGCCGTCAGCACAGAGCCCGACACGGGGCTCAAACTCATGAACCGTGAGGTCATAACCTGAGCTGAGGTCAGATGCTCAACCAACTGAGCTACCCAGGCGCCCCAAGAAATGACAGCTTCTTTTCCATGGTGTCTCTTCTGCTGGAAGAGTTTCTGAGATGAGAAAAGTTTTCAGTAACCATGTCTAAGAGCCGTTTCCCTCAGTTGAATGGAAGACGTTAAGTCTTGGATTACATTATGTTGCTAACGAAACAGAAGAACCTGAGTTGGATTTATAGGAAGTGTGTTTGCATTTCAAAATCTTCTTTTTTTTAAAAAAAATGTTTTATTTAGTTTTGAGAGAGACGGAACATGAACTGGGGAGGTGCAGAGAGTAGGGGCGACAGAGGATCCAAAGCAAGCTCTGAGCTGAGAGCAGACAGCCGGATGCAGGGCTTGAACTCACAAACTGTGAGATCATTACCTGAGCCGAAGTTGGACGGTCAACAGACTGAGCCACCCAGGCGCCCCTCAAAATATTTTCTTAATGGCGTGAAGCTAGGAAGTGTTTTAATTGATCATTTATTCCAGCATCAGATATTAGGGCCAAGATTTCTTGTTTTTACTTAGAAAACTTACAGATTATGTTACAGGGGAGATTATTAACATCGAAAGTCTAGGGTGCCGTCTTTAATGTCCTGCCTTCCTCTTATACTGAAAAAGAATCTAGAAATGGGTGGGTCTGTGTTAATCTGAATGAAATCCAAGAAAGAGGGTGGGAAGGGTAGAAATTTGGCTATAGCCTTGCTTGTTGAAGAAAATGAGGAATAAAATATTCAGAGGACTCCACCTGTTCTCTCCTTTCTTTTGCCGGGTGATAAGACAGACTCTACAGAGACCACCCATCCTTCTCATGGTCAGGAAAGAGAGTCTCCTGAGTAACCTAGGAGATGGCTAACTTGGGGAACCTCCTTGAGCAATTTGAAAGAGTGCTTTCTGGGATCCAGAAGTGGAATGGGTGGCCTTGAACTGCATAGGATTCCCATTTGCCCTGGGTCACTGCAGCCCAGAGAAGTGTAGCACTTACAGCCACAGGGCTGTCACCCACAGCCCCTCCTGCCCTCAGAAATTTGGGGGAAGTAGAGGCACCTGGCTGGCTCAGTCAGTAGAGCACACGACTCTTAATCTCAGAGTTGTAAGTTCAAGCCCCACATTGGGTCTAAAGATTACTTAAAAATAATTTTTAAAAAGTTAAAAAACGCAGATTCATCTAAGCCCTTAAAAAGAAGAAAAAAAGAAAGAAATCTGGGGGGAGGTAAAATCGTCTGGGTGTGGGGCCAGCCTGCTTAGATCAAGCCCACGAGGTCATCGTTGGGTAGAATGACATATGATTAAAAAAAAAAAAAAATGTTTATATTTTGAGAAAGAGCACAAGGAGGGAAGGGCAGAGAGAGAGAGAGGGAGACACAGAATCTGAAGCAGGCTTCAGGCTCCGATCCCGATGTGGGGCTTCCACTCACGAACCATGAGATCGTGGCCTGAGCTGAAGTCAGACGCTTAACCTACTGAGCCACCCTGGTGCCCTTGTTTTTTTTTTTTTTTTTTTAATAGTCACATCTCAGGGACATTAAAGGCCATTTGCAATGCTAAAGGAATTTTGCTACATACATAGATGTTTCATAGGACAAAATCACTGCATTAACCTAGTTTCTTTTAGTGCTTTTTAATTTGTGGGATAGTATTTCATAAAAGCTCTTAGTGCATCTCACGTGCTGGCTCAGCAAATCTTCTCATTGTGGGGTTGGAGGAGGGACAGTTTAAGGCATTCCTCCAGCAGGCTTCTCACTCCTTGCTAAAAGCGGGATTGTGTGTTTTAACATCTACTTTGGCTTCTGCTCACACCACCCTCTTTTTAAACTTTTGTTCGCAAGCGATCTAATAATTTACTACGTATGGAACTTACCTGTGTCATTTTGCCTTTGTAGTACTGTATTTAAATGGCTACTCTATTCCTGTGTAGCTTCCCTGATTGCCTATCTTTTTAGGTGACTGTCCTGGAAGCCAAAGACAGAATCGGAGGCCGAGTATGGGATGATAAATCTTTCAAAGGCGTCACAGTGGGAAGAGGGGCGCAGATTGTCAATGGCTGTATCAACAACCCGGTAGCACTCATGTGTGAACAAGTGGGTTTCTTGATGATTCGTCTCGTAGATAAGCAGAAGAAAAAACTCTCATTTTGTTTTCGTATAGTATTAATATGCTTCTGGATGATAAATAACAACCCCCAAATGGTTTCTTGCCCCCTCATCCCCGATAAAAACAGTTACAATTCTTCCTTTCTGAGAAAGTGGAGCGAGAGCACAGAGAAGATTTTTTCCTGAGATCTATAATTCTATTTGTGTGTTATTTGCAGGCCACTTGATAAGCTTGTCATTTTAAGGTTTGCTGGGTGAAGCAAATAAAAACACAGCATGCCCAGCTAAATTTGACCTTTTGGATACATAAGTAAATTTTTTTAGGATAAGTATATCCCAAGTACCACGTGGGCTATCTTGCATGCGATGTTTGGGATATACTTATACTAAAAAAACAATAACAAAAAACAACCCCCTCCCCCCCCAAACCCAAACCACTCGTTATTTATCTGAGAGTCCAGTTTTAAGAGGGCATGCTGTCTTTTATCGGGCAACCCTACATAGTTTCTTTGAAGACCTGGTAGGCCCAAGGTTTTTTTCTGAACTGCTTATTTGCCGTAAATTCGGCATCAGCTTCTGTGAGTGTTGGTGTGGTTGCGTGCTCATTCCTGTGAGGGTCCACGCAGGGGACAGGACGTCAGAGCGAGGGGAGGCCATGTGCAGGTGTAGCACCTGAAGCATTAACAGACCCTGGCCACTGGCCACAAGGCTGTAGGGTGCGTGGCATAGAAGCTGCCTGCTGTTACCTCACGTTTTCCTGAGAGAAGCGCTCCTCGATTTCCTGCTCTTTCCTCACTGCCTGACTTGGCTGCCACTCCCCAGGAGGCATGTGTAGCTTTACTTTCGGGATCTGTTAGACCATTTTCTCCATGAGAGAGCTCTGTCTGATTTCAGCTTAGAACCTGTAAGTGTTTTTTCCAGGGAAAATTTTCACCTTCTTATTCTTATTATTTTGAAGCTTGGCATCAGCATGCATAAATTTGGAGAGAGATGTGACTTAATTCAGGAAGGTGGAAGAATAACTGACCCCACTATTGACAAGCGCATGGATTTTCATTTTAATGCTCTCTTGGATGTTGTCTCTGAGTGGAGAAAGGATAAGACTCAGCTCCAAGATGTTCCGTTAGGAGGTATGGGAGAATGGGGTTCTGACTGTTCCTTGGGAGTCTCTCTGTAACCCAAAGCTGGATTAGCAGGAGCAGAGG
The DNA here is from genome assembly GCF_018350215.1 of Panthera leo. NCBI lineage: Eukaryota > Metazoa > Chordata > Mammalia > Carnivora > Felidae > Panthera > Panthera leo. Next base: position 11,062,368 of record NC_056683.1, on the reverse strand, counting down.
AGTCCTCTGGAGGGGTGCCCGGCTGCCTCGGTCAGTGAAGCATGTGACTCTTGATCTCGGAGTCGTGAGTTCAGGCCCCCACGTTGGGCATAGAGCCTACTTAAAAAAAAAAAAAAAAAAAAGTGGAGTCCTTTGAACCTTCGTTTTGGACTGCTGAATTCTCCAGACTGTCCCACTCTGGAAAGCAGATCTTCCTCAGGGACCTTTAGATGCCCGTGTTCACGAGCACTCGTGGATCTTATGTTGCATAAAATAGCTGGTGTTTAAAATGATCATTTAAATGTTTAATTTGCATTTGCCCCTAGGAGCTTACTTTTAAGGAAACTGTGGTAAGCCCCTTGTGAATGGTCAATGACATAACGCCCTTTCTAGGTAAGAGAGTTTCTGTATGCCAGGATTTCCTTTCCCTGTTTTGGGCAGTAGGTTGAGATTTTTTTTTTCAGTATGTTTTAAGAATTCAAGAATGTGTATTACAGTTTAAAATTTTAAATTCAGAATCGTTAGGCTTTGGTACTAAATGGACCAAAACGTACTAAGTGTACTCTTTTCGAAAACTTGACTGTCTGTAAGAACTCATTTCCGTGAGGGTGCCAACGGAGATTTTACCATACTGCTTCTTAAATTGATATTTATTTAACCTACAATTTTTATGCCCTGAATGTATTGACTTGTAGTTCTCGGCGAATGTCTGGGTTTCTTAAAGTATGATTCCGTTCGCAAGATGTTAATTTGTTTCAGCAGTATGTTCCCTTATAAGGGTTTTTACTTCTTCATCTTGATAGATGCTGCATCACTGTTTGGAGTAAACGTCTCCGTGACAGGGACCGTCCCTTCTCTTTACTCCCCTTTTCCTCTCCTGCCCTGAGACCCACCATGTTGAACCGCCCTAACTAGTTAAGTGTTCACTGGCAGAGTCTAGCAGAACATTTTCAGAAATTTCCTGGGATGCACGGGGATCATTTAATCAAATGTAGGTAGTGTCCAGACCCAGTAGTGGGCCGTTGAATTTTCTGAAACTGGGGACAGTTACTAAGCTGACATTGTGCGGAATGTTCTCAGAGTTTGGTTAGCATTCTGCACGTGTGTGGTAGTCACTGGACAGGGTTTTCTTCACCCTCCTTTCAGGACTACCACATAAAAACATTAATAGTACTGCTTTGTCTTGGCCTTACTTAAGAAAAGTTATCAGGGCAGGATCAGCAACGCTGTGTGAGTTGGTGTTTCGTCTTATAAATGTTTTTTTGGAAAGCTTGAATAATGGCGCACACATCTCCACTTGGGGAAGGTTGCGGTTACATCCTGCCTGGTAGTATCTGAGCTGAGATTTCACCTAATTAGCACTTAGCCCAAAACACCCAAATATAAATAGTGAGAAGCTAGAGTTAATTTCACAAAGCATATGTACTAGAGCTTTTAAATGTAATTTACATAAAAGTCACATTAAGCCTTCTCCCAATCTGTTCATACTTAATTTCACATACTGTTCCAGCAGTCTTGGTTCTCCCCGAACCTCTACAAAACCTAAAGGAAAATAGAAAGTACATGGCAGGATGCAGGAATGGGACTGCAGGGTGGTAGTGAAAGTGGCAGGAAAGCCCTGTGGTCTGGGGGGGGAGAAAGCCCGGCACAAATCCAGAGGTGCTGCGAGCATCCCCGGATTAACCATCTAGCACGAGGGTGGAAAATTTTGATGAGAACCCGGAGCTGCCAAACAAATTTTTTTAAAATTCACTTTCAGTTCGTGTCTAGCTAAGCAAGTGCACAGGACTTGATAGAAAGAAGCCTGGAGTCTGTGGTGTACATGTAGGGTGGTGGTTCTCACTGGAAAGGTGATGAAGAAGGGCCCGTGCTAAGATTCTTACCATGTGTCAGGCGTGAGCCTCCCTCGCCCCCACATCCCCACAAGGGGAGTCGAAGAGCAGAATTGGAACGATTCCACAGGGCTGTGTATGTGTAGTTGAAAGTTCCGGTTGTGTGACGTGGCTGAATGCTGGGGTTGCTAGCAAGCAGGATTCCCAAGGTGCGTGGTGGCCGGGTGACGCTGGCCCGAAGGGGCGATGGGCCGGGCTGGAGGGTGCTGGCAGGGAGGCCAGTGGGGGCAGCTGCCTCCCGGGGTCGGAATTTACCGGGAAGAGACCAGGCTGCAACTTAGCAGAGCGTGAGAGCGGGCGGGTAGCAGTTGCTGTCTTTGGAAAGGCTGGAAAGGTGCTAGCAAGCGTCTGGCTGTGGGTTTTGGAATTTATTACGTAGGCGGTGAAACACCAGTAATTGGAAGGTATCAAGGCAGCAGACTGAGGTGATGAAAGGCCATAACGGAGTATTCTTGTTTTGGAGAGAATACAGCCGATAGTCTGTTGTAGGTCTCTTAGTTAAGGTGAGAGGTCCTCAGAATGTGACTTCAGGTGATTCACACTAGGACCAGAAAGGGAAGAGGATTTTTCTCTGGGTGTGTGTCTTTATATATGTGGGGGGTGGACGGGGGTGGGGGGCGGGGGTACTTTTTTCTCCATCTTGAGCCAAAAAGGAAAGTTTTTTCAACTGGGCAGAAATGAAACGTGGTTGAATGTAGCCTCCTGACCTTGTTTCCAGTTGAGATAAGCTTTTCCTTTGTGAGTGAAACCAACCTTCTCAACATATCCTCCCTCATGCCCCGAGTTGGCTTGGGAAGGGACCTGAGTTTAGCAGATTTTGCAGGTAGCAGGAGTTTGGGAACATAAGATAAGGAATTAGACAATAGTGTGACAGCCGTTCTTTTTCTGCTTTGCCCCCTTCCCCTTACAGAAAAGATCGAGGAGATCTACAAAGCCTTTATTCAGGAGTCGGGGATCCAGTTCAGTGAACTTGAACAACAGGTGCTTCACTTCCACCTGAGTAACCTGGAGTACGCCTGCGGGAGCAGCCTCCATCAGGTGTGGCTGGCTTCTGTGAAGCGCGCGCGCCCGCGTGTGTGTGTGTGTGTGTGTGTGTGTGTGTGCGCGTGTGTGTGTGTGTGTGTGCGCGTGTGTGTGTGTGCGCGCGCGCACGCGCGCTCACCCGCACCTCGCATCTAAGCACTGAACTCCCGACCAGTTTGGGTAAACAGGAAACAATGGTTCTGCTGTTGAAAAGGTCAAAAACCATGACTTCAGAGCATATTAACCCCACAGTGGTTTAGACTTTTTTTTTTTTTTTTTTAAGTGAGAGAAACCTTCCTTCCGATAATGTGTGCGAAGACTCAGTATGTGAACCAAGTGCAGGACGGCCACTGGGCTGGACCCGGGAGGGGCCCAGAGCCTTGTCCGTTCACTGCCGGTCTTCCCTTGTGCTCCACGGAGTCCCTGAAGGCATTTCTGTGGAACCGTCGTGGTCTGAGAACACTGCTCTCGGGAGACCAAAATAGAGTAGCCTTGCAGTTACGGTCTGCCTGTCTCACTGGAATAAATTTAAACTTGCCTCTGTCAGTCACTTGACCACTGTGGTCTTGATACTCAGACCCTCTGTATTTTGAATAGAGGCTCCACGGCTGACCCCGACCTCTTGTCCAACTCTGCACCTCCCTGCATCCGACTCCATTGTGGTTGGAGTAACCCTGTTTTCCAAAACTGTGCCGGGTTTCAGCCTCTGCACAGATGCCACGTTGAAGACACGTGGATGGCATATTTATAGCTGGAGTTGCTCAAACGCAGTTTTACTCATAGAGTTCTCCTTTTCCAGAATTACTGATATGTAATACACCGAGTGTGTTTATCAAGGAGTGGTGCCCGTGCCCAAATCATGTCTACCTTTTGTTCTAAGATCCGCTTTCCTGGGGCGCGTGGCTGGCTCAGTCGGTGGAGTGTGCCACTCTTGATCTTGGGGTCATGAGTTCAAGCCCTATGTTGGGAGTAGAGTTGACTTTAAAAAAAAAAAAAGAATAACATAAGCTTTCCTGCACATTATCATTTCCCAGGTGTCTGCTCGCTCCTGGGACCACAACGAATTCTTTGCTCAGTTTGCTGGTGACCACACTCTGCTAACGCCTGGCTACTCTGTAATCATTGAAAAACTGGCAGAAGGACTAGACATTCGGCTGGAGTCTCCAGTGAGTCTCCACAGCGGCCGGGAGGGGCGGCTCTGGTTTGGCCTTGGGTTTGGAGGATGGCAAGTGCGGGACACGTGGATTACACAGGAGACAGGTGCTTGCTGTGAGCCTGTTCGTCAGGCACCTCCACCCTCTGGAAGCAACAGTGGCTCAGATGCATTTTCATTGCTAATGAAGTGTTCAAGTGTCTCATGACCTCCCTGACACAATGCAGCCATTTTCACTCTCGAGTGTTCCCTTCCAGTCTTTGTCCTGCTGCATTGTATTGTGCATTGCTCTAGTCATAGAGGCCCCCGTTTACCTGTATACTTCACTCTAGACTGTGTTGTAAAGATTTTCCACTTTCTGACAAAGTGTTTATAAGTTGTAATGACTGAGCGATAGTTCCCTGAAGTCAGCTGTAAATGTCACTTAGATCTCTGAATGCCGGGAAGTGGTTCTCTGGAGTCTTGGAGGTCTAAACTCACGTGATAGAATTGGGGGAGGATCCTGGATCGTATGGGTCCGTCCCTCCTGGTTTTCATGGTGGTTTTTCTTGCGCAGGTGCAGAGCATTGATTATTCTGGAGATGAGGTGCAGGTTACCATGACGGATGGGACAGGATGTACAGCACAGAAGGTAGGTGCTAGCATTTCACGAGGTGTAGCCAGGGGCCTGGGGGTGGGGAAAACAGTGTTTTCCACCCGGAAGTTGGCCTTTGGCAGTCTGCCCGGAGCCTTGTTTGATTCCTGAAGAGTTCCCTGTCTCCACTCAGTTCTGTGTGGATGCGCAAGTCTCATTGACCTGATCTAACGCTGTATGCATTCATGGTAGACAGAATTCTGAATAGTGCTTATTGATTTACTTTTAATGGTTATTTTTGACAGAGACAGAGCCGGGGTGAGGGAGGGGCAGAGGGAGGGGGAGACACAGAATCCGAAGCAGGCTCCAGGCTCTGAGCTATGAGCACAGAGCCCAATGCGGGGCTCGAACCCACGAACCATGAGATCATGATCTGAGCCGAAGTCAGACCCTTAACCAACTGGGCCACCCAGGTGCCCCGAGTAGTGTTTCTTAAAGTAGGTTCTGTGGTACATCAGTCCTGAGAGTTGAACAAGAAGAGAAATTCTTTGGGCAAATAAGTTTGAAAGTGTTGTATATTGCAGTCTACTTTTTGAGTTAAATATGAGTGTATTAAAGGCTCTGAGAAGTCACGCATTCCAGAAAACTTAGTTTGCTTAATTCAGTACATACAAAGGTGGTGGGTTTGTTTGTTTGTTTAGTAGGTTTCTTTTGCCATGGAATCATTTTTCAGTCCAAGACAGCTCCATGTTTTCGTTTTGAAACTGGCAGAAGTACTTTTATGTTACTGGAAGTGTTTGTAAAGCACGTTAGTAGGTGGACACTGGAAGAGTGCTGTAACATGCAAAATCACACAGAGATTTCTAAGGTGTTGGAGAGCAAAGATGCTTACTTGGGGTGGAGGGGAAGTAATAAATCCTGTAAGTTTATTTCAGTTTAGCTATTTCTGACATGACCAGAATGTATAAATGACAGATCATCACTGGATTCCTAGATTAGCTGTGCTCTGCCCGTTTCAGTTCCCTAGAAGTATTTCAGAGTGCATGATACTCCTACTGAACTAAAGGATCTCATGTCAAATGAAGAGACAGGGTCTGGTGTGTGAGCCCAGGGGGTGGGTCCTCATATTATTCCTGCCATTGGCTAGCGGGGTAGTTAGGAATGGTAGTGTAGCCTTTGGACTCAGAGTGGGTCTTTAAAAATTTCTTTTTTATGTTTTATTTATTTTTGAGAGCAAGAGAGAGCATGAGTGGTGGGGGAGGGGCAGAGAGAGAGGGAAACACAGAATCCAGAACAGTCCCCAGGCTCCGAGCTGTCAGCACAGAGCCCGATGCAGGGCTCGAACTCACAGACCGTGAGAGCATGACCTGAGCCGAAGTCAGACACTTAACCGACTGAGCCACCCAGGGACCCCATGGACTGGTAGTGGTTCTCAATCCTGGCTCACGTTAGGACCACCTGGGAGGGGCCTAAAAAGAAAGGCTGCAGCACCCCCACCCCGAGATTCTCCGGGATTCAGTCTGGTCATGTTTGTGAAACTGCTCAGGTGAGTCCGATGTGTGGCTAGTGTCAGACCACTGAGCAGCCCTGCCCTTATGTGGGAGCCCCAAGCTGAGAATTTAAATTTAAAGCTCCTCGTGGTGGTAAAAATTGTTTTTAAATACCTCTCTTTAAAACTGTAAGTCAGCCGGAACGCCTGGGTGGCCAACTTGGGCTCAGGTCATGATCTCGCGGTGCGTGAGTTCGAGCCCCGCGTCGGGTTCTGCACTCACAGCTTGGAGCCAGGAGCCTGCTTCGGATCCTCTTTCTCTGCCCCTGCCTCGCTCCCACATTGTCTCTCTCTCTCTCTCTCTCTCCCTCTGTAATACACACAAACATTTAAAAAAAATTTTTAAATTGCCAGTCAGCTGATGGCTCAACCTGTGGTATTTTGTGACTCTGCCTGTCGACGGCTCTCGCTGGGTCCCCCTCTGCCTGACCCTAACCACGCACCTTTGCTCTTCTCTCTTGATGGCCAGCTCTCCGGGGTTATTAGGGCATAGCCGCAGGCTGTGTTCTCAAGTCTCTTCTGGAATGTTTACAGGAAGTATTTTTATAGTAGTCTGCAGAGATGGCATGGTTTGAGTCGGAAGCTTCCCGGACTTAGAGGTGAAAGACTTGCACCCCAGCGTGACCCACCAATAAACATCTGACACACTGTAATGCAGTTTAGGCTGGTTCCACCCAGGTCTGGCCTCAGTCCCTGACCAGAGCGGGCTCGTCCCTTTGGCCTGTTTGTTTACCTAAGTTCGTGTGCTTTTTTTTTTCCTTTTTGCTTTTTTTTTTTTTAATGTTTATTTTTGAGGGAGAGAGTGAGCCGGAGAGGGGCAGAGAGAGAGAGAGAGGGTCAGAGGATCCGAAGCAGGCTCCATGCTGACAGCAGAGAGCCTGATGCAGGGCTCGAACCCACGAGCCTCAAGATCATGATCTGAGCCGAAGTCAGACCCTTAACCGACTGAACCCCCCAGGCGCCCAGCTTCATGGGCTTTTGAGAGCGTTTTTGTTGTTAAGAAGATATCTAGATCTTATTTCCTTGAAGTTCTTCTGCATCCAAGAGAATAATTGTTCTCTTTTTTTTTTTTTTGGCTTGCTTGATGATGACCGAGAAAATGTTTTATATTTTATAAAAAGTTCCATGTGGCAGAAAATAGCGACAAAATCACAAGAAGAACTCTGGCCTTTCTGTGCTCCTGGAGTTGGGGTTCAAGCCACGTACGCTACATCTTTGCTGAGGGCTGTGGTGGATGTGGTGCTCGGCATCCAGTTCCATGGGATGCTCCTCCGGCCATGCTGCCTGCAGTGTGGACGGAAATGGACACACACACACACATACACACACACACACACACACACACACACACACACACGCTTCCTAGACTCCCTTGAAGCTGAGGTTCTAAATAGGAAATGTTGCAGCCACTCAGATGCACTGGCGTGAGATTTGGAAGGTATGGCATGGCTTTTCCTTCACTTCTGACCAGCATCGTGGTCAAGGTGTTAGGTTTTTCCGCAGAGGGGCCAGTAGAGGCTCCAGGGTCCGCTCATTAACTACAAGGGAGGCGTGAGGCAAGCACGAGGAACCCATTTCACAGTTTGTTCTAGAAGTGGTGTGCTTCTGGAGCTGGTAGCAGTGGTAATGGCTCCTCATCGTGACTGTGGTAACAGGGTTCTGGAGCCAGAAATTTTCTGATTGTGTGGAGAGACAGCAGCTGTGTTTGATGCAGGGTTTTGTGATGGGACCTCGAGAGTCTTTCTTGAAGGCTCTTAGCATCGGCACCTTCAACTCTCCTAAAGGATTGTGTAAGCCGTTGGGAGACCCTGCAATGAGTTGCTTCCTTCTTGGGGCTCCTGGGTGGCTCAATCAGTTAAGTGCCTGACTTCGGCTCAGATCATGATCTCACAGTCCATGAGTTTGAGCCCCGCGTCGGGCTCTGTGGTGACAGCTCAGAGCCTGGAGCCTGCTTCAGATTCTGTGTCTCCCTCTCTCTCTGCCCTTCCCCTGCTAGTGCTGTCTTTCTCCCTCCCTCTCACTCACTCAAAAATAAATAAAACATTAAAAAAATAAAAATAATAAACCAATTTAAAAAAAAAAGTTGCTTCCTTCTTAATAGCCCATAATGTTTTGAAGAAAATGTTTTTAAGTTTATTTATTTTGAGAGAGAGCATGAGCAGGGGAGGATCAGAGAAAGAGGGAGAGAGAGAATCAGAAGCAGGCCCCATGCTGTCTCACGGTTTGTGAGATCATGACCTGAGCCAAAATCAAGAGTCGGACACTCAACCAACTGAGCCACCCGGGCACTCCAGTAATCCATAATGTTTTTGATGGACTTTACCATTTATGAAGCATATTGATGTGTATTGTATGACTTTTAAGCATTATCCCGATTCTTTGGGGTTTGTAGGGCAGGTTTTACCTTGGCCAGGTATTAGAAAGTGTTAGTAACGATACACAAATGTAGTTCTTCTGATTCCATATTTAGGGCCATTTCCTCTTAACAGTACTGCTTTTCATAATTGGCATCTACTGACTCTTCTCACCCAGGGTTATTGTAAACCATCTAGACTTTTCTGCGAGTTCTTCCACGTGGATGCCGCTTCTGCTTAGCCAGGCGCCCTTGTGAACCGAACCGCCATGGCGGCTCTGGCTCTTCGCAGTAGAACATGGGACGTTGACAGTCTCGTGATTGGCGATAGACAGGAATTTCCTGGTCATGAACCCACTGGGTAGTTGTGCTTTTGTGTGTGAACTGTTCGTTTTCCCCCCAGGTGTTAGTCACTGTACCCCTGGCCTTACTGCAGAAAGGTGCCATTCACTTCAACCCACCGCTGTCGGACAAGAAGATGAAGGCTATCAACAGCTTAGGCGCGGGCATCATTGAAAAGGTGACCAAGTTACTGTAGCCTCAAAACCAAAGAGATGAATGTTGGGTGCCAAGGGTTCCTTACCTTCTGGTACTGGCTGAGTAGCGGATCATTTTTTCATCCAAATAAAATTCAAAGATTTTCTTTTCATTTGAGTAATTGTTGATGAAGAATACAAAAGGCTATTATCGGAACAGAAGGAGGAGAGCTGGCTGAGATCTCAGTTTTGCTTGACGTTTGGAAAATGAGTGTTGTTATTCAAGATTTGAACTTGGCATATAAATATATAAGTAAAGTGGGTTTTTTTTTTGTGTTTTTTTTTGGCTGCCTTCCAAGCCTACCCTCCATTAATTAATTGGTCTCAGTGAGGAGAATGTGTCACTTCCTCTGCCTTTAAATAAAATCTTCTCTAAGCAGAACGTGCCAGTGCTGGTGGCCCTAGGGGTAGGTGAGACTTTATCTTCAGAACATCTGCTTCAAGACCAGGTCTCGGGACTGCTTGGCATCTTCGGATTAGCCCAGGGTTTGTCAGTGGGTCCCGCCCACCCCACCCACGCTATCGGTGGGGGGATGGGACTGAATGGCCCCCAAAGCCAGATGCTCATGAGAGAACAGACGAGACAGGAGCACGGAAGGGGAGCATTTTAGGATTTTTTTGTGTATCGCTTTAGTTAACCGTAGATTGCGTCTTAGAGATTACTTCTGATTCTAGAAACTCTTAACCATCTTTCTCTTGCTCGTTTTCCAGATTGCCTTGCAGTTTCCATACAGATTTTGGGACAGTAAAGTTCAAGGGGCTGACTTTTTCGGTCACGTTCCGCCTAGTGCCGGCAAGCGGGGGCTTTTTGCTGTGTTCTATGACATGGATCCCCAGGTAAAATCGGTGGTGACATGCGGTTTGAATTCCCTTACTGCAGTTTAGAATTTGGATTGGTAATGACTCCTGCGTCAAACTCAGGAGCTAATGGACGTGGCGGATGCTGTAGATACGTACTTATATGCTGGCAGGGTACTTGGACTGGGATATTTTCCTACCGGAAAAGCCCGACATCTGCCATATTCTTTTCAAGTACTAATGTTGCTCCCTGGGAAGGGGATTCGTTCTTTGTGGAAACAGATATTTCGGGCTGATGGGGAGTCCTCTTAGGGAGAGTCAGCTCAGCACAGCACAGTAATGACTGGTGCCTGAACACTGCTCTCCCGGGTCCTGTGAGCACGGACGGAGGGCAGGGTATGGTTGGCCCCGAGGAGGACGAGGGCAGGCTCCGTGTTGGCAGATGTGACCGGTCGGGGAGCAGAGGGAGGGAGGGGCGTCCCTGGGACTTGGTAATACTAATGTCATGCAAAAGAATCACCTTTGGTGTTTTGTTCCCCCTTCTTCTCCCTTCCAAGAAACTTTCTTAATTTTTTTGTAATGTTTGTTTGTTTATTTTGAGAGAGAGTGAGCAGCACAGGGGCAGAGAGAGACCGAGGAAGAATCCCAAGCAGGCTCCGCGCCGTCAGCGCAGAGCCCGATGTGAGGCTTGATCTCACGAACCATGAGATCATGACCTGAGCTGAAATCAAGTGTCAGATACTTAACTGAATGAGCCATCCAGGCCCCTTAATTTTTTTTTTTAATGTTTATTTTTGAGAGAGAGAGAGAACAAGTAGGGGAGGGACAGAGAAAGAAGGGTCAGACAGAGGATCTGAAGCTGGCTCCATGCTGTCAGCACAGAGCCCAATGTGGGCCTTGAACTCATGAACTGAGATCATGACCTGAGCCAAAGTCAGAGGCTTAACTGACTGAGCCACCCTGGCGCCCCATCCCAAGAAACTTTGTTAAAAGGTTGCACTTGGGCAAAATTTCTTTACTGTTTGAGAAAGATTTTTTTCCCCTTATTTTATCTGCTGATCTCCCTTCTCCACCTTCTTCTGTTTCTTCTAGAACAAGTAAGGGAAAAAGCCAAGAGAACCCTGAATTTGATATTGACACTTCTTCCCGAGTTGTTCAGCCACGAACAGCAAAATGTAGAGATGAATACTGAGTTTTGTGAGGGAGACAGACCGGTGGTTGAAATGGGGCTGAGGGGCAGGGGGAAATCCTGAGATGTGTAGGACGAGGGCCTTCCCCAGTCGGAGCCGTGCATTCAGGGACCTCTGTACTGGAAGCAGGAAGTGTGAACTGTCCCTTCCGCGTCTGCAGAAGAAGCAGAGCGTGCTGATGTCGGTGGTCGCCGGGGAGGCCGTGGCGTCCGTCAGGACCCTGGATGACAAGCAGGTGCTCCAGCAGTGCATGGCCGCCCTCCGGGAGCTGTTCAAGGAGCAGGTCAGAGCCGCCTCCGGGACGGGGGAGAAGGCGGACGGCCGCGTCGGTCCCTCTCCCGTTGTCCGGCTGCCCGCTAAGTCCCCCGGCTGGCCTGCCAGGGCTGCCGTAACAAAATACCCCAATCTGGGTGGTTTCAACGATGGACATTTACGTTCTCGCAGTTCTGAGGCTGGAAGGTCCGAGATCAAGGTGCAGGCAGGTTTGGCTTCTTCCCAGGCCTCTCTCCTTGGTCTGCAGATGACCGCCTTCCCCCCGCGACCCCACATGGTCTTCCCGTTGTGCTTGGCTGTGTCCTAATTGCCTCTTCTTAGGACACCAGTCAGACTGGATTAAAGCCCACCCTCGGGACCTCATGGGAACTGAATTACCTTGTGAGAGGCCCTTTCTCAGATATGGTGATATTATGAGGTTCTGGGGGTTTAGGGTTCTGACACACGAATTTGGGGGGGCCGCAATTGAGTCTATAGCAATATTCCATACCGCCTTTCACGCCATTGTCTTCCTTTTGCTCACATCATCCGCACACCTCTTTCTTTTCCTTTTCCTTTCCCATTCCCCTTCCCTTCCCTTCTTCCTTCTTTTCCTCCCCCCACCCCCTTCCTTTCGTGCTAATCTGCAAAGGGTGGCAGTGCGCTGGGGCACAGACAGGCTTCAGGAATCTGCATGTCACGTTTGCTCAGGGGCGACGCGGAGCTTCCGTGTACCGTTCCTATTTTAGTACACGTGCTGCTGAAGCGAGCACCACATCCCCTTCCTTTCCTGAGGATGTAACAAGCTCAGCATTTTCCCTACATCCTGTATTAACCCAAACCCTAGTGAGCTTTGAGAGCAACCTTCCTTTCAAAGGGATGTTGTCCAGAATATTCTCATACCCTACAGATGCAGCTAGTCTCATTTCTGTCTTTTTCCAGAGGGGCTCAGGGTACTTCATATTTGCCAGTTGAGTACATCTCACAGTCTCTGCAGGTTGGGGAATGGCGTAGCTGTCATCTTTTTCAAATAAAGGAGTGGAAGTAGAAAGAAATGAAATGAGAGAAAAGTTACATAAAGTAGAGACAGAGACACCCGGGGGTGTTATTTTACGCGACGTGATTACATCTCACAGTAATCCCTAGTTTGTGGGTTTTTGTCCAAAAACTCATTTTCACATTCGTTGTTTGGAATTTAGCGCGTGGTTTCCATAGAACTATTTTTGTTTATTTTTTAAACGTTTATTTTTGAGAGAGGAGAGCACACGAGCAGGAAGGGGCAGAGAGAGGGGACAGAGGATCCGAAGCGGGCTCTGCACTGACAGCAGAGAACCTGTCTCGGGGCTCGAACTCACAAACCGTGAGATCGTGACCTCAGCCCAAGTCGGACACTGAACCAACTGAGCCACCCCGGCGCCCTCCGTGGAACTGTTTTTCATGGTGGTGCTCGTCAGGGGCACAGAATGACTCGAAACTTAGTGAACGTGAAACATGGCCTCGTCTGGCCGTTCCTTTGGAGCAGCCTGCTGAGAATGGAGGTCCCAGCACCGCCCCTTCCACTCTGGCCCAGACACCCCTCCGCCACCGTCCCCCGGGCACACGCCGGTCACTGGCGACGATAAGTCTCCGGCAGGATGAAGGGTGGAAGTGAGCCGTGGGGGAGGCCGCACGGTTGGGGCGGGAGATGGAGGAAGCTGCACAAATGGGGGTGGGGGAGCCCGGGGGGAGCTGCAGGGGGGCAGAGGGGCCACAGCAGAGTCTAAGAGGATTAACTCCGTCTCCAGAGGAGGCGGGAGTGTAGATTTGTGCTCTGGCTGCGCACGTCCAGGCCCCTCTTTGATCCCGGCTCCTGGTTCCCTCCGCCCCACACAGGACGTCCCCGACCCCACGAAGTATTTCGTCACTCGGTGGAGCACGGACCCCTGGATCCAGATGGCGTACAGCTTCGTGAAGACGGGAGGGAGCGGAGAAGCCTACGATATCCTCGCTGAGGAGATACAGGGAATGGTCTTCTTTGCTGGCGAGGTGCGTGTGGCCATCCTGAACCCGCTCGCTGTTGTTTTCGTGACTTTCTTTTAATGAGAGTGATGTACGTCCGGCGTTTAAAAGCAGAGTCGGATACGGTCAAAAGTATTAGGACCCTAAGACAGCAGACAGATGCCCCCTCAGCGTCCTCCTCCCACCCCCAGGGCGGCCATTTTTAATGCTTTCTGTTGTTTCTTCAGGAATTTACTTCATGTTTTCAAATATTTGTATCGTTGACTTCTGGTTCGACAAAGTAGACATTGGAGCACCTGGGTCGCTCAGTCGGTTAAGCGTCTCTTGGTTTTAGCTCAGGTCACAATCTCACGGTTTGTGGGTTCGAGCCCCACGTCGGGTTCTGTGCTGTGGGCGAGGAGACTGCCTGGGATTCTCTCACTACCTCTCTCTGCCTCTTCCTCTCTCTCTCTCTTTCTCAAAATAAACTTAAAGCAATTAAAAAAAAAGTAGACATTGCTGACTTATCAGGTGAAAGATTTAGCCTGTTTAGTGTGGTTATTTCACACTTGAAATGGTGCTCCTGTGATGTGGCTTCCTGCTGAGCCACGAAGCTCTTCATTGACTTCGTTTTTACACAGCTTCCTGTTTTCTTGACAGTCTCACTGGCCCCTTTTTTCATTAGCTTAATTCTTTCTGTGCTTCTCCTCGGGCCCCTCCGCCCTTCAGGCTTCCCTCAGTCACAGCTGAATCCCTGTGAGCTGGTGTGTTAGCTCCATTTTTGAAACCCCCTTCCTGGGGGTCCTCTTGCCTATGTTCTGGTCTATCCTGGCTGATCTCTGGGACTCCTCCTCACCATTTTCCAGGTTTTTATTTTCTAGATACCTTTCTCCTTTTTTTTTTTATGTGTATTTTTTTTAATTGTGGTAAACTATACATATCATTTACTACCTTAACTATTTTTTTAAGTTTTTAAATATTTAAGGAATTTCACATGTGATTCCTTCCACTGCCAATCGATCACCGGCGTTCCTCCAAAGTCAGAATCATAATCTTCAAAATAGCTTTTATTTTTTTAATTTTAAAAATTATTTTAAAAATGTTTGTTTTGAGAGAGAGAGTGTGTACGGGTGGGGGAGGGACAGAGAGAGAATGGGGGAGAGAAAATCCCAAGCAGGCTCTGCAGTCTCAACAAAGAGCCTGACCTGGGGGCTTGAACTCGTGAACCTGTGAGATCATGACCTGAGCCGAAAGCAAGAGTCAGGTGTTCAACCGACTGAGCCACCCAGGCGCCCACAAAGGTTCCAGTTTCTGCACATCCTCACCAGCAGTGTGCTGTTTTCTGGCTTTTGGTAACAGCCATCCTAATGGGTAGGAAGTGGCCTGGCTCCTTTCTTGGTTTACTTCTGTTGAGAAATGTTTTGCTGTTTTGATTACTGATTTTTTTCGGTGCCTGTTTTTCGCTTGCTTGTAATCTGGAAGCTCATATCCTTCCGTCCTTGATTTCTTGCTTCTGACCATTTTCTCCTCACGTTTTTTATTTCTCTTATTTCTACATCTTCCATTACATAAATTGGAACTCCTAAACTGATTTTCTGATCTTCTTTTCTTTGCTGTTACTCGTGTGTCTTATCCTGTTTGTCTCCTTGAACTGACTTTGGGAATTTTGGCTCTTTTATGAGCACTTTCTTGCCCTCAGGTTCTTCTTTTGGTAGCATCCTCTTCTTGCTTAGTGACTCCTCAGAGTTCTAGTTTGTTTCCGTCAGCCTCCTCTTCCCACACATCCAGATATCCCATCGTTGACTGCTCAGACTGGAGGGAGGCATTTTTACGAAAGCCTGTTGAGAACGCCCACGAGCTTGCCAAGGGGTGGTTGGATCCCCAGACAGTCTATCTACAGCTCTTTGGGAACATGCTGGGTGCCGGCAGCCTTGCTCTTAGTTATGAAGACCTGACTCAATCCCCACGTTCTTTGGTGCCTCACCCCCACCTCTGCGTCTGGTCTCCAGGGGGTCGTGGCCATGGGGGTAGGGAAGCTGGTGAGGAACCAGATTGCTTGCTCTTCCAGTCCTGTTTTCACCGGTGCCCCGCCTCTGCCTCCGTCCTTCCCGACGCCTCCAGTGGCTGAGATGGTTAAAAGGTTCTTTGGGGTGAATCGGCTTGCTTTGGATCACCTCCCCCCGCCCCCCGCCACCCTCCCCAAACTTCACCCAGTGAAGAGAATCCTCAGAGCTCTTTCATCTGCTTTCATCCTTTGTGGATTATAGTTTGGGACCGCCCAGGTCTTCTAGTGCCATCTAAAATAGAGTTATCTTTTCTCTCTCTGATTTTTGGATGATTACAAAAGAACGTCATTTAAAAACTGGCTGTGTGGTTTGTCCTTGGCCTGCAAAGCTTTGTGGGAACAGAGCGTGACTGCACGCCAGGCAGCAACTGTCCGCTGCTTCCAAGAGAAGCTGCATTAGGCTCGTGTGATACAGTTGTTACTTCACACTGAAAACATTAAAGAAAACATTTTTTATTAAAAAAATTTTTTTTAATGTTTATTTTTGAGACCACGTGAGTGGGGGAGGGGCAGAGAGAGAGGGAGACACAGAATCTGAAGCAGGCTCTAGGCCCTGAGCTATCAGCACAGAGCCCGACATGGGGCTCGAACCCATGAAGTGTGAGATCGTGACCTGAGTCGAAGTCGGACGCTTAACTGACTGAGCCACCCAGGCGCCCCTAAAAAATTTTTAAAGCCATTTCTCTGAGGTTTCTGCCATTTTTTGCCCCCTACTAGTAATTGTATTTTTTCTAATGTTATGTATTTAGTTTTTAAGTTTATTTTGAGAGAGAGCCAAGGGGAGGGACAGAGAGAGGGAGACAGAATCCCAAGCAGGCTCTGTGCCATCAGCACAGAGCCCAGCACGGGGCTTGAACCCACGAACCATGAGATTGTAACCTGAGCCAAGACCAAGAGTCAGACGCTTAGCCGACTGGAACCACTCCGGCACCCCGGTAATTGTATTCTTACCTCCTGACCATTCCTCTCCATTTACTGAAGTGTTTGGCACTGGCTGTTGTCCCTTGCATCCAGCCGTAAATCCAGGTGACATGGAACATACCTCAGTTCACGTGGAACTTCCTGCGTTTCCTATCCTCCTCCATCTTCTGAGATCGGCTCACCCCCGCTTCAGTGACTCTTTCCCATAGCTACATCCCAGACCTTGTCGCCGTCCCCACAAACCCCCAAGCCACAGATCAATCTGCTGCTTGCCCTGGTTTGCCGATTCTGTTCCCACTCCGACCTCCTGGAGAGCGGTCTTCTCCCACGGACAGTCCTCACCTTTCTGTCCCCTCCCCGTTGACGGACTCCTCTCTGTCCTGTGGCAGTCCTCTAGCAAAACTCCAGCCGTGGGTGAATTGGTTCGCTTTCTGTGCTCATCACTGATTCCGACAGCGAGACTACTTGTCTGGGGGGCAGCGGCGGGGACGGGCAGGGATTGTATCGTCTTCGTTCTTCTTAATTCCGGGACACGGTGTGTATGTGAGTAATATCCTAAGGAGTGCCACTCAGTCCTTCACGGGAGTGGTGAAGCAGGGTGGCACGGCCAGAGAACAGCAGGTGCAGGGTGGGGGTGGGGGGAGGTAGAGTGTTAACGTGAGCACAGAGGAGCGCCTGCCGGCAGTCTCGATTCGAGGATCAGAGAGTGTACGCTTGTTATTATGTTTCGGTGATCGCCTGAGTTCCTTATATGTGATTTCCAATTATGCAATTTTTTTCTTACAGGCAACAAACAGGCATTTCCCACAAACTGTTACAGGGGCATATTTGAGTGGTGTTCGAGAAGCAAGTAAGATCGCAGCATTCTGAATAGAATTTGTCTGGACCCAGCTTGCTTCTGTGCTCCAAATGGTAAAGTTTGAAACACATGTTAAACCTCACTTTCATAAAATCAAGACAAAAAAAACCTCCTCCTGAGAGCATTAGCCCCAAGAATCCTTTTGTAAGCACTTATATTTAATTGCATTTTCCACAGGTGTGACTAGGGCTGTCTTCTGTATTTCAGAACAAAGCAGAATATAACCTTACATTAAGACAGGATTTCTTCCACGGTTGGAGATTCCCTTTGAATTTTGACACCTTGTTTGGCTCATCAGTTTTCAAACATTGAGAAACCATTGTTTTCAAACATCAAGAAACCAAGCAGCAATCATTAAAAAGGCAGATAAAGCCACGGGTTTTTCTTCTGTCACAGTTCATCAGTATCTTTGCCAATGAGCCTTAAGATTTTTATATAGCTCCAAAATTGAGCTTTTACTTAAAATTTAGATAGAAATCTTTCCCTTTCAGATACAGCACAAACTCTTCAGTTAAAAGTAAATGAAGCTTCTAGACTATTTTATATTGTACATATTTCTTTCCATTGGGTATTCAAAAGAAATTTAAATTTGGGTCTCTTTTGTGATAAAACATTTCAGATTTGTGCACTCATTGGCAAACAGCAAAATTTTCAGTTCCTCAAACAGTATAGGCGTTCTGTGATTTTCGATGGGGTAGAGATAGTATAGTCTTCATACTTGAGACCATGTAGAGTAGGGCTATTTTTCTTAGAGCCAAGTTTGGTCCGATGGCACACTTTAGCCTTAATTTTGGCAACCACTGGCAAAAAGATCTTGTCAGAATACTTTAATAAAACTCCCTCTACTGCCTCTTTTTAAAACAACTGATCCAGTCTGTTTTTTGCAGCATGATGTTTTCAGTATTCCACAGGCAGGTCCACCGGAAAACTGCAGAAAATGTGAGATTTCCTGGTAAATATTTCACATTTAAAGCCATATCTTAAAAGCTGGAGAACATGGCACATATTCACTTTTTCCTTTTTTTCTCCTCCTGACAAAAGAATTCAATTAAACTCTGGTTTCAGGGACTTCAGGATGCTTATCTTGCCAAGAAGTTAGAAAAGCGGATGGTAACTTAAATGCTTTTGTTTTAAAAAGTCTGAACAGTTCTTTCAATTATGTTAGTCTGCATTGAAAAGACTCAAAAGGACATTTTTCAGAATATTAGGTATTTTTAAAATTTAAAGTCAGCTTGTAAGTAGAAATAGAATTTTATGGAGACGTTAGACGGTTTAGACCCCTCCCTCCTCAGCAAAGTATGATACAAACACAAGAAGGCAAACAGCAGTAAATTGGTTTCAAAGTTGGGTTAACATAGGAAAATGTTGATAGACTATCTGATGAGACTCATTGGTACTGGGAAGTATTCTGTTTTAAAAATGTTATGTGTTAAACTGTTTAAAGAATAGCATGTATTTAGTGATAAATGCAAAATATTTTAAGTTTGAAATGGTTCACGGTTAGTCTCTGGGCTCTTAAACTTGTACTGTGCTACAAGCAAACTAAGGAAAACCCTAGTTAGCTCAAGCGCAGTAAATGTGTATTTAAAAAGTTTCCTGTCCCAAGTGACATCATTTGACATTTTGTTAAGGAACCACGGTACTTTTGAGTTTTTGACTGTTTTTCACAGTTTGAAGATTTTGTAATTGAAGAGCAGTGACTACACAATGTTTTAACTGCAGATTGTGAACAGCTGGTTGTGTAAAACTGCTTAATAAAAACTAGACTTGTTTTTCAAATACCGTGCACTGTAGTGGTGAGCACTGGGTACACCTTCCCCACGACCTTTCACGCACACCACCCGTCTCCTCTCCTGCAAGCCGCCTTCAGACTTGTTTAGCTCCTGGGTCTTACACCCTTTCAAGTAAATGGTCATAAAATAAACAGTTGTGAACCGTAATCCCTTAGTTTTGTGAGGTCGCTTTCAAGTTTTCCTTCAGGATTTCTTCAGAGTTTGTGTTCAGCAATCACTGAACGACTCCAAATTAAATGGGTCATGGGGCTAAATCCATTAAAATCCCCGTCCAGGGGCGCCTGGGTGGCTCAGTCGCTTAAGAGTCTGACTCTTGGTTTCGGCTCAGGTCATGATCTCTCTCGTGGGTTCGTGAGTTTGAGCCCCGCGTCAGGCTCTGCGCTGACAGTGCAGAACCTGCCTGGGATTCTCTCTCTCCCTGCCCTGCCACTATGTGCTTTTTCTCTCTCAAAATCAACAACAAAAATCCCTGTTCTGAAATCCTCAGCTAGGGGGGAAATGCTACAGAAAGGGAAGACATTAATACAAGAGACAAGAGCATGGATTTATTAGTTTTATTGACAAGGTTTATAGGAACAAATTAAATATTTAAAATCAACGGCCAATTTTTAGGTCTCATTTAGTTGTTTCTTCATTTGTATTTATCAAGAAATACGTCAGACCTGTGAAAGTACCTGCTAACGGCCAACATTTATCATTTTTATGTATTTCATGTGCTCCGTTTAAACACACAACTGGTTTATCAAAGGCCTAATTCTCTCATAAGCAGTTATGTTTTTAAAATTCAGAAATTATTCAATAAACTGATTACGACAATGTAAAAGATGAAACAATCTAGTTCAGGAGTGGTCTGTGTGTTGATCCCCCAGAATCCTGATTGGCCAAAGTTTAAAGCCTAAAAGTCCTGATCCCACGAATACATTAAACTTCTTTAATGTTAAAAATAAGTCTTTTTATCACTTTTGAGAAATACTTTGTCGGAGATACCCACCATTGCCTACACGTTATCTTCTAGCATTATACTTGGTACATTTACCATAATTATAAAGGTGGCCAGGTTTCCTGTAAATATCCGCATTTTACATGGGCAAAAGCAGTTAATAAAAATCAGTTCATTTATTAGAAGCCAAATGTGCTTGTACTTAATCCCCTCCCCCCAATTTTGAAGTTCTGATGTGTCGATCTGGTCTACCCTAACATAAAATGTTATCTACAGACACTTGCAGAGTTAACACTAAAACTACGAATTGACACTTCTGAGGCAAAGCGGAGAACGACCTGTTCCTTCAGTGTTTTCTCCACTGAATTCTGATTTCGCTGCTCCGTCACATACCATCTGGCCGAACACTGACATTTCATAGTTTATAACTGTAAAGATACCTACCTATAGGAGTTTAAAAATTGATCTGCACAAAAGAAATAAAAAAACTTTATATACAACAAAGTTGTTTTTAAAAATACAAAAATAACATCTGTCACTTTTGTCATGCTGACGATTTGACATATATACACATGCAGCAGAAATTTTCCAATTTAATCATCTGGATAGCTGAAGCCTGTATATTTTTAATATGATGAACACACTGCCACTGTCAGATGTGTATTCAAAATATTTCATCTACTAAATACTGCCATAGTCTCTGCATGTATAAATGTCAATAATAGTTTCTTCTACTTCGTTAAAAGTATGTCTGAAACAAGCGAATACTAAGCACGCTAAAACTACGATCTCATATAAAGAAATCCAAAATGTACAAAATACAGCTATAAAAGCAAGGAACAATTACTGCCATGCAAAATTTTAAACTAAAAACTGCATAGAAATGCAATTTAAAACAACAAACTCAAATTTACTTAAAAAGATCAGCGACAGGTTCTACTAACACAACGCTTGCAAGGGGTAGAAAAGGAAATACATTCTCTTTGCTGGTATAACGGTATAAATCAGATCCTGACGTCCACGGGACAAGTTATCTCCTCTGCCTCAAGAAATCAGCTGCAACGAGAGAGAAACGTCATTTTCCTCTACCTAAAATATTAAGAACACAAAAATCATACCCCACCCTCCCTTTAAAACTTCTGTTTTACTACTGTGACCTTGGGAAATCTGTTGGGACCGATATAAAAATACAGCTACTGCTGATCTTCTGACTTCGGTGGAAAGGAATTACGCTCCAGTAGTTGGGTGAGCACCTGTGTTGAGCCTGGCCGCCCATGTATGCCGTGAGCTGGAGGTCAAGTTTTGTCACTAAGATTCAGACTTTATTTTTTTAAACTCTCTAATGAGAATGAAAAATACTTTGCCCATCTGTTTTGAGAAAATCTGAGGGTCAAATGTGATACAGTGACATGAACATTTTGAAAAATACACAGTATTTGATATATAATTTGTCTTATACATTCAAAATGACCAAAATCAGAAAAGGTGGATGTATTTACCTCTTTAACAGTTGTTTTTATGAAATCTTTTCTTTCAGTTAAATCATAAGCAGGATAATTTTCATATACCTATAGTGAAAATTAAAAGTAGATTTAAAAATACAGTAGTAACACAGTTTACCTTTGGATACAGAAGAAATGTAGGCCGCGTACAAATAGCGGCACGTCTGTTCTAAGAATTCTGGTTCACCATATGCAACTACTGCAAACGAGCAGAAACTAAACTAGGATGCAGCCATTCTCAGTGTCCTCTCTACTACTGGGAGTATCAGCTGAATTAACACACACAGGCGAGGAAAACACCTACACAGAGATGGTAGGTAAGTGGACTGAATTCATTATACCGGCAGGCTGTCGGCCAGATGTTCCGTGGAGGTAGCCTTACGTTCTTCCTTCCGTCATCCAACACTGACAGTTCCTCGACCTGAACTCGAATGAACTTCAGCCTCCGCTGCACTGCTCCACCCCGTCCCCTAAGTTAAATCACTGAGATCCAGGTGGTCTCAGGGGTCCTCTACCCCTACAGCTTGACTCTCTAAACGGCCCCTCTCTTTGGTCAACTTGCCACCTGCTTGACTTCACAATCACTCCCCGGCCTGACTCCACACAAGCCTGCCTGCTCCGCTCCTAAGGACTAGTTAAGGTAAGCAAACTTTTTCAGTTAAGGGCCAGACAGTAAGTGGTTTCAGCTTTTCCAGGAACACAGTTTGTCACAACTACTCAACTGTGCCACTGTAGCATGAAAGCTGCCGCAGACAACACTTGAATGAATGCATGTGGCTGTTGTCACATTAAACTATTTACAAAACCGGATGGTAAGAGGGATTTGGCCCACAGGCTGCGGTCTGCCAAGTCCTGCAAACAGAGTCGATCATTTACATCACTCCTGTCATTCACCCCTTGTTAGTTCCCTGCAAAACTCCGTCCCTGAACTGGTCTAACTACCACTTTTTCTATGATTGGAAAGACTGCTGTGGGAACACAGAACTTTTAAAAGACCGGTCCCATGCCAAGTTCATGGTATCCGATGTCCGAACCTTCCCGGGGTTAACCCGACTCTCTCTCAGCAGGTCCTCCTGTGCTATCAATGGCATTTTCATCCCTTCCTCCCTCTTGCTCTTGGCCAAGAATTCCTTCAATGTTGACCTATCTTCCCCTCCAGTTTACTGTATGTGGATCCATCAATATCCCCCATTTCCGTTACCTCTGCAGGGACCCTTTCTGGAACTCTCCTGTACATCAGCTTCTCCTCCTTCCCCAGCACTAGTCCCTCAGCCTAACATAAGCATGTGCTTTCTCTCCCTGACCTTAAGTATTTTATCAACTTGTATCCTCACCCCCCATTTAACTACGATTTCCCTTCTACAGCAAGATGTTTAAAACAGCTTTATTCACTTTCCTCACTATTAATTCTTGATCCAAGGGTAATTAATCCCTGCATTTATCATCCGTGGAACTGCTCTTATTACGTGAACAATCATCTTCTAATTGCGGAGTCCAAAAAACCACACAAGTCTTTCTCACTGGACCTCTCCCTGTTAAATAATCCCCTTAAAAAATTATGTAAGTGTATTCACGAAAATCAAACGCATAGGACTCCTCCCCCTTTACTCTTCCCTCGTCTCTCCCCTCAGAGGAAACCAGTTATCAGTTTGCTGTGCATTCTTCCAGACCTTTAAAAATGAGTTTCTACACAAACTCATAGATACATCAATGGCAATATGGTTTTCCCGTATTTACTTAGATAGGATAATATTCTAGGTTTTTCAAAAAGTTGACAATACCTGGAACGTTTTTCCGTGTTCTTTTGAACTGCTACATAGCATTCCAAAAATACAGACGTACCATGTTAAACATTTCCCTATCGATGGCCATTTAGGTTGTTTCTGATTTTTCAATATTACAGACATGCTGAACATTACTGTAATCATTTTGTGCAGATGTGACTATGTCTTTAGCATAGAGACCTAGAAATGGAATTTGCTAGGTTAAAGGGCATTTGCAATTTAAATTTTAAGCTACTACTTAATTGTTCTCCAAAGCTGTTACAACTTCATGCATGAGTATGTCTCCCTATACCTTTGCCAAGCATGAAGACTCGCTTAATCTTTATAAAGATTCTGTCAAGCTAAGAAGCACAAATATTTCCTTTCAATTTCTATCTTCCTCATTAGTAGGGAAAGTGTGTCTTCATGTTTATAGGGCATTTTATGTTATTCCCCCTGTGAGCTGCTTTCCATAACCATTGCCCATTGTCTCAGGTAAGGTCATGACCTTTTCTTAGCTGGCACTACCCCCTCCTGACCATTCTGGAAACTGTCTCGTCTCTTCGCTTTGACAGCACCCCTCTCTCTACGATTTTTTGTATTTTGTAGAAATTACTTCTCAACTCAGAGTCTCCAGGACTCTCTGTCCTTTGCTTTTCTCACCCTTTTTCTTCTTCCCTGGGCCACCTTATCTAGACTTTTGGTTTTAACTCCCAGCAGTAGCCCAGTTTGGCTCTCTCTCCAAACCTGGGAGAATTACAATGATCACAGTTTCTCCCCCTGGGATGTTCTAAGCACCTCATCTCACGATGTCTAGAACGAAACTCCTCTTTTCCTCAGAGGGTACCCTCTGTTGTTTTCCATCGGAAGGTTAATGCTACCGCGCCCGAACACCCACACTGAGCAACCTCTGACCAAGCTCTCCCGGCTCGCCTTGGATTACGGCCACCCTATAACTTAGATTATGACAAACTTGGCTTTCTTGCCTCGCATCCCATTCTTCATCCTGTCTTCTCAGTGTGTCCATGAGGGCTCTTGAAAATTGGACTGCGTATGCCCCTATCAATCAGCTCCCAATATCCTACCCAGCTTCCCAATTCTCCCATCAGTTTCAGGGAAAAAACTAAACTCTGCAACAAGGCATATACGAGATCTGCAAAAGTTCTCCTTTTCTTACCTAACATCTATGAAGACTACCTTCCAACTCTAGTCTTCACCCAAATGAAATTACTATTCCTCGCAGTCACTGTCCCATCTGACAGGCATGTGTCAGTACCGCTCCCCTGTATGGAACAGCTGAGGCTCCAGGACGTCTTCCCTCCTCCCAGGCTCCTTCCCTGGTGGTGCGGTGCCCTCCACACTTCCAGCCCAACCCCCACCGACTGTCCCCAACTCACTACAATAGCCATCTCCTCCCATCTCACTGATCAGTAAGCCCCCAACAGCCAAGTTAACAGATCCCCAGCTCTACCCCCAAATCTATCCCGGTGTCTGGTACACAGGAGAGGCTCAGTGAATGCTGAATGAATAAACAAAACAATAATCAAGGTCTTAACAAAAGTACAGACTATGTCACCTTAGGTACATTTGAAATTTTAATTTGGTTTTACCATCAGAAACCAGATTGTAAAATCTCCCAATTTTGATTTCAGGTATAGAATCTCTAAGGAATCCTCTTCAAGACTAGGCCATTTTATTTTCTGAGTATCAGGAAAACTTTACAGAAGTCTGAACTAAGTACCTGATACAGCATCTTAGTACAACAGTAATGCTGAAAATACGGTGGTCCGTGAGATTCTGCTTTTTACAACTAACGCAATCTAAGGATCCATCAATAAAAAGTGTCCCGATCAGGAAGAGAGTGTTCTCCCTCAAGTCTGGAATCTATCGCCTTCACTGTATTCACTGGATACATCCCACTGTTGTTTACGAAGCAGGTCCAACAGGGCAGAGACTGACTCATTTAAAGCAGTATCCCAGCACCCGCAGGAATGCCGGGCACAGAACAGTTCCACAGACATTTGTTCGCTAACGAATGCACATACAAATCTCGCACTGAACTGAGGGAAGAGTGAAAGAATTTTTCAAATAAAAGCAAAATGATCCAAGTATTTGTCCAATTACCTCCTTGCAAATCTGCTTCATTGTGACCTCCTCCAAGTTGGCACTGGCCAGTAATTTCTTCACTGTTTCCTTTAACTCTTCATCTGTAGGAGGTTTCTTCAATTTTTTAATTAAAGGTTCATCATCTGAACTGTCCTCAGATTCACTTTCTGAAAGACAAGCATTCATTAGATTTTCAAAGGAGTATTACGTAAAATTATAAATCACTACTCAATAAATTACTTATAAAACATGCATTGAAATTTCTGTCAATTCTGAAAAACTGTAACCATAAAAAACTGGTATACCACTTTCTCCAATTTTCTTTGCAGTTTATCTAATTTCCAAACACACTTCAAAACGCTTATATCATATGAATTAGATCTTTAGAGCTGTTGAAAAGGTGTCATTTCTAACCTACCTTTTTTGGAACTGTTTTGATTCTTCTTGGTGGTGCTGCTATCTGCCTTCTTAACATTAGCGCTTTTTACAGTTTTCTTACTTTTGGAAGTGGCTTTCTGTTTAGGTTTTTCTCTTTTAGAGGTCTTTTTTGGTGGCTGTTGGAAAGGAAAGCAAAGAACATATATTGATGCCATCTCTCTAAATCCTCTGTACCCAGCAAAATTAGAGAAAATTAATGTACTCAGCATCTCCAATGAAAAGTTATTAATTATCAATTTTTTAGATAACCAATACACTCAACAAACTTCACTGTATCCCAACATGAAACCAGTCATGAGAAGATTCAAACACCAAATATAAGATGCCCTGATTTATCACACAGTATAGATAGGAAACTTTATATGCATTGCCTTAATCTTAAAAAACAAAACAAAAAACCTTTAGAATATAAATGTTATTATTTTATTGTCTCTCCCAGCTAGAATGGAAGTTCCATGAGGACAGAACTTTTTTTTTGACACTCTTAAGTGCACTGTTAATATCCCTAACCCCTAAATATCACTGTGCACAGTTGTTGCTCAGTTAACTATTTCATGAATATATGAGGAAACTAAGGCTCAAGAGGTATTCTGTTCACAGCCACATAACAAAATAGTGAGATTCAAATAGATCTAACTCCAGAACCTGTTTTCTTATACACTAACTCACAGCTGATAAAACAAAAGCAAAGTATATACACATGGATAGATTAAAATGACACAATTATAATTTATACTTTGTCTCAAACAGGGTCTTTGAAATTAGGGAACATTAAGTCATTTAATTAACTTTCCCAAAGTAAAAGCAACTTATATAAAGCAAATGCCTCAAGATAACCTAAAATCTCATCTTTACATACCCAAAATACCGCAAATCACTTTTGACAGAATGTCTCTCCAAATGTTTTACAATTTGATTATCATAATTCCTTTTTAAAAAAACGATAAAGTGTATAGACCAATCTAAGATTAAAGTGGGCTCAAGCTATTTCTAAGTGCAGTTTGGATTTGAGTATTTGTCTTTCCTCTTGCCACACTGCCATTACTACATATTCATATCGGCCCACCATCATTATCGCCCTGTCCCACCTCAATAACATACTGTTGGCTGGAGCTGGGAGCTGGCCAATCTGTCTGGTTTAAGTACCACTTAAAAAATGCATCTGAGGGGCGCCTGGGTGGCTCAGTCGGTTAGGCGGCCGACTTCGGCTCAGGTCATGATCTCACGGTCCGTGAGTTTGAGCCCCGCGTCAGGCTCTGTGCTGACAGCTCAGAGCCTGGAGCCTGTTTCGGATTCTGTGTCTCCCTCTCTCTGACCCTCCCCCGTTCATGCTCTGTCTCTCTCTGTCTCAAAAATAAATAAACATTAAAAAAAATTAAAAAAAAAAAATGCATCTGAGAGGTGACAAGGGGCTAAAATGCCTTTTTTTTCCCCTCTTTTTCAAAGCTCATTATTTTGAGAGAGAACAAGTAGGGGAGGGACAGAGAGAGGGAGAAAGAAGTCCAAGAAGGCTCTGTGAGGTCAGCACAGAGCTTGACACGGGGTTCAATCTCATGAGCTGGGAGATCATGACCTGAGCCAAAATCAAAAGTCTGATGCTTAACTGACTGAATCACCTAGGCGCCCCTGCAATGCTTTATGTAAGTAAAGTATATAAGTTCTACCTATGGATGTTTGCTACTTAAGGCCATTTTTGCTTACTTCCTAATTCTTCGAGGAATTAAGAATTAGTGGAGGTTGCTGGAAAGGTATCACTAGGTCATCAATTCTCTAACTTAAACTAAGTTTTATTCAGCGTCTACCCAATTCATAAGAACCACACTAGGCTCTGAAAGGGAATACTAAAACTTTGTAAGATCTGGTGATACACTTAATACACAGAATAAAAGAATCATCACTGTGATGTATCACTCTTTAGTCAAAATTTAATAAAATCTGGATCTGTAGATGATTAAAAGATTTTATAAGAAAGTTATTACAGAAAGGGTTGAGGAAAATGAGCAAGGGATAACCATGTTAGAAGCATTATTACTTCATCCTCATCCAAATCAGATAATTAGAAGCAGGTACTTAAAATACTTCCAGAGCCTTTTCAGGCCAGGATTTACAGCTATCATTACAACTTCAAATACTTTTAGATAATATGGCACCATTTTAAAACCTGCAACCTTGGAGTAGTGATAGTTTGAAAAGCATGAGAATTTAGAGTGATAAATAAAGGGTAATCAAGCCATCTCCACAAGATGTTACCACTGGACAAACATGATTAAAACAATGCTTCTTTCTATATTTAACATCATCATCTAGCAGGGATGGTGTCCACAGTTTTTTAAGTGGACAACTAGCCTATTAAGAGAAAAACTGCAAACATACTGTCACAAGCACTACAGAAACCTAACAGAGGAGAGAGTGTGGGCTCTGAGGGTGAGCATCCTGATTTCAAATTCTGGCCCCAATGTATCTTTGGGCCCTAGTTTCCTCATTTACAAAATAAGGGAAATATGATCATACTTCATGTCTTTGGGGGAGTAAATGTATTAATACATGTAGAACACTTTTAATGTACCAGGCTCACAGGAAATGGATAATAAATATTAGCTATTATTACTATTATGAGAGCTTCCTTTTGTAAAGAAATTCTTTCATTAAGTAAATGCAGTAACTTGGAAGTTTTAAAGTTTTCTTTAAAAGCAAGGTCAATACAAAGAATAGATAAATAGAACAAAAGCAGTAAGACAGTCTCAATGACACCCGTGTTAACTAACCATGATGCATCATGCTTATTTCATTGCATTCTGGTAGACATGACTGGACCCCACAAACATCCATCCCTGTAATAACAAACTATGTTATTTACAACGGATTTCACTTATCTTTGGTAACCAGTTACAAGTTTTTCTGTGGCAAACTGAAGGTAGGAATTCAGTAAAACATCTTCCTTAGACCAGTAAATGTTGACATGGGGAAACAGCGGAGACAGAGAAACTCACACGTGTATGTTAGCCTTGTAGATGTTAACAATCATTCACCTCAGCTGCTCTGGTAAGTTTTAGGTATGAATAGGAGGAAGTTAACTTTTAAAAATGGGGCATCTTAGGAGCACCTGGGTGGCTCAGTCAGTTAAGCATCCGACTTCGGCTCAGGTCATGATCTCACGGTCCGTGGGTTCGAGCCCTGCGTCGGGCTCTGTGCTGACAGCTCGGAGCCTGGAGCCTGTTTTGGATTCTGTGCCTCCCTCTCTCTCTGCCCCTCCCCCACTTGCACTCTGTCTGTCTCTGTCTCTCTCTCTCAAAAATAAATAAAATTAAAAAAAAATTTTTTTTTTTTTAAATGGGGTATCTCAGAGGACCTGGGTACGGGGACACAATGGACGATTTTTGGCAGGTAAGGTTAACTGTGGATAACCTGGTATTTTGGAGGTAAAGGAAAGAGGCCCTGGGTGAGCTGAGAGGAGAGGAGAGTGAGAGCGTGCCCATTTACACCTTACAGGAAGCTTCAAGTCCTCATTACTTTCACCCCCTCCTCTCTATAGGAAACTCTCACCTATGAGTCTAAATCCAGCTTAACAGTCCCCTCTGAATCTCTCCCTGCACCACCACCAATTGATTCATCTGTGGTCCCACACTACTTGGCCTATAGTTTATGTATCCCTACTTCATGTGAAGCAGTACACAGGTTTCAGAGCCAAACTTCCTGGTTCAAATCTGGACTCCACTACTGACCAATTTTGTATTCTCAAACAAATCACTTACCTTCCTTCCCTGTGCCTGTTTCCTCATCTGTAAAATGGAGGTAGTAATACCAGACTTTGCTGAATTTACCACTTTTTTTTCATGTTTTCTCATCTCCGATATTGGGGTGCATTTTGTAATTTACATTAAAATGATGCCTTATAGGCATCGGAGATTTGATGAACTGTGGCTATACCTGTAGAATTGTTCTAAAGATCAAGTAAGTAAACAAATATAAGGTAGCAGAGAAAACATTTAATATACAGATTTATTAACCTAGTTACTTACAGTCTTTTCCCACCACATCACAAGTTTCTTAAAGTTGTATTTGACAATTTCCATGAGAAAAGACACCTGGCTACCTTAAAAATGTTTGGTGCAGGGGCGCACAGTCATTTAAGCATCCGACTCTTAATTTTGGCTCAGGTCACTATCTCATGGTTCACGGGATCAAGCCCCACATGGAGCTCTGTGCTGACAGCACAGAGCCTGTTTGGGATTTTTTCTCCCTCTCTCAAAATAAATAAATAAACTTAAAAAAAAGTTTGACATAAAGCAGCCATTTAAGTATTTGTCACATTCATCTCTGTATTGTTTACAGGATCTAGTTTACTACTTCTACTCTGAACCCAGGATGTGGTTAAAACATAATTAAAAGGAAAAAGAAAAAGAAAAATTTGTATGGTACTGCTCCACATACACGGTCTTATATGAGCTTAAAAAAAAAAGCAAAAAAAAAATTCAAATACAAAACAGTTTATTTTATTACAAATGAGGAAAATGTATCTGAGTAATTAAGAGAGCCAGTGCCTCATAACTAGTTAAGGAGCAAGAGGCACATTAAGCCCAGTGTGCCTCCTACTAGATTACTTGCTTACAGAAACGAGTAATGTACCTATGCATCTAAGCCAGAGTTGATATGACAAAAATAAGCCGGCGAGATCATAACCTATTTATACTGTTAAATTTAACTTTTTCCATTACATACAAATGTTACCAATGAGAACAAAGAGTAAGAAATGTTGGCAGAAAATGCAAAATGACAACAAAGGCTCACCGAATCTGTACTAGGGCTTTCTCTGGCCTTTACCCTCCAAACTTAGTGGGGACTCCAGGATCATTTCTTTAGATTGTTTCAAAGCTAAGATGGGTCTGGGGATAATCCGATGTTGTGCAAATAGTTTCTACCAAATCTTTCTTTAACTCTGCCAACCTCCCTTGTTCATCCTTTAAAGGGTCAGATCAAATTGTTACCTCCTGTGAAGCTTTCCTGTCTGGATCTTTGCTCCCCACATGTCCCTACAAAGAGGTAAATGCTCTTTTAAAATCTTCTGAGCTTCCACATGATCTTGTCCGTCTCTCTTTCCTGGCTCTTAAGTTATACTCTATGGACTTTTTTCCTCCTCATCTTTGACCTCTCCCTTTCTACCAGCTGATGAACAGAGACCCTG
The DNA here is from genome assembly GCF_018350215.1 of Panthera leo. Lineage (NCBI taxonomy): Eukaryota > Metazoa > Chordata > Mammalia > Carnivora > Felidae > Panthera > Panthera leo. Next base: position 11,031,523 of record NC_056683.1, on the reverse strand, counting down.
TCTTATTTTGTTTCTTGATCTCCAGCGCGGGGCTTAGGACTGGCACTTAGTAGGTGCTACACAATTTACTTGGAAGATTAAGATGGGAAAAGGTCTCTGGAAATTAGGTAACTGTTAAAGATCTATTCCAGCCCTGAGACTGTTTCACTAGCATTGCTATGCCTGCCACACGCTTGCTACTAATAGCAGTTAGCCAAACTTCTTGATTTTTTTTAATATAACGGTCTTCTGGCACTATTTACGTATACAGGTTGTATATTAAAGAGAGGAAAAGAGACCAATAGATAAACCCATCAAGGGTGAGGCCTATGCACTTATGTTTTCTTAAAGCCTCTCAGCAGACTCACCTAGTGATGTTTCTTTTTTTTTTTTTTTAAATGCTTATTTTTGAGAGAGAAAGAGAGAGCTAGAACATGAGTAGAGGAGGGGCAGAGAGAAAGGGAGGGACACAAAATCTGAAGCAGGCTCCAGGCCATCAGCACAGAGCCTGATGTGGGACTCGAACTCACAAACTGCAAGATCTGACTTGAGCCAAAGTCGGGTACTTGACCAACTGAGCCACCCAGGCGCCCCTAGTTATAAATTTCTAAGATAAAAGATACATTTATAGTCTGAATGCACCAAGCTTTCTCTATAAAGTGCCAGAGAATAAGTAATTTAGGCTTTGCTGGCTAAATGTGCTTACTGTTCCAACTTTCATTTTTTGTTTTAACAAATTTTAAAAATGGAAAAAACCATCCTCAGTTTCTAGGCTGTACAAAACCAGGCCACAGGCTGGATCTGGTGTATAGGCCATACACAGTTTGCCATTCCTAGTCTAGATTACACATGAGTGGAGATATGTAGGGAAAAGGCAGGAACTACATAAATTAATCAAGAGGATAATTTCTCAAGTTCTATATTTATGTCAATAGTTTTTAGTTCAGTTTTTATAAGCAGAAGTGGATATATACTTATCTAAAGCTATTGCTTAAATTCAAATTTGAATCTAAATCAGTAGTTCTTTACAGACAACTCTGAAGACAGACGCATATAAACTAGCAGCCCTGGAAAGAGTAGTATGGACAATACATTAAAAAACCTTAAGAGTACTCCTGAAACGAACGTAATACTGTGTGTCAGGAGTACCTGAATACTAACAAAATACATAGGACATGTTTATTCTAACCCTGAGGTATACAAAAATGAGGATATATCATCCTCTCTCTTGGAGTCAAGACTCACGTAGATGCACGACATGAAGTACACGGCACACAGCTGACTCTCAGTAAGTTTCCTTATATTTGCCAATAAACATTTATTGAACAAGGGGTACCTCTCCTCAGGCAGATGTTCTGGAAGACAGAGGCCAGGTCTCTCTTTCTTCCCCCCTACTCAGCCAAACAAACACTTGGCAAAATTCCGGTAGAATAAGGCAATCATTTTGAATGAGCAAGAATGATTCATCAATTACTCATACGAAAACGCCCAAGCTCACAGGCTCTCCAGTCTGGCTTCTGTGTGCCCTGCTCTGGCTTCTGCTCTCATTGCTCTACTTCTGGACACACCACCCAACCACAAACAAGTGTGTATGTCACAGGTACCCTGGACTTTCTTGCTCCCCATCTTTGTTCACAACTTTCCTTTCTATTCCCAAAGGTCAATTTCAACAGGCATTTCTGCCATTTCTCTCCAAAGCTTTCCCTCGGCAATAGACAGGGACACTTTCTTTTGGAATCCTACATCATGTACCATTCAAATGGCATTTGGGTAGAAAATATTTTCTGGAACCTCAACAGCACTTAGTGCACTCCCAATTTATTAAATTGAGTAATATAAGTGATAACATGAGAAACCCTTACTTTGAAATCTCTCTTAAAATATTTTGAAAATAAGGGGCACCTGGGTGGCTCAGTCGGTTGAGTGTCCGACTTTGGCTCAGGTCACCATCTCACAGTTTATGAGTTCGAGTCCCGCACAGGGCTCTGTGCTGACAGCTCAGAGCCTGGAGCCTGCTTCAGACTCTATGTCCCCCTCTCTCTCCGCCCCACCCCTGCTTGGGCTCTGTCTCTGTCTTCCAAAAATGAATAAACAAAGTTTTTTTGAAAATTTTAGTAATTATAACAAAACACATTATATGTCATTACAAAGGAAAAATGTTGGAGGTACTCAGAGTTAACATTTAGTTATTTAATCAAATAGGAGCCAAAACTTGAATTTTTTATTCAAAATATATGGGAAAAAATTAGGTGGTTAAATTTTTAAAAAAATGAAGGCTAGGGGCGCCTGGGTGGCGCAGTCGGTTGAGCGTCCGACTTCAGCCAGGTCACGATCTCGCGGTCTGTGAGTTCGAGCCCCGCGTCGGGCTCTGGGCTGATGGCTCGGAGCCTGGAGCCTGTTTCCGATTCTGTGTCTCCCTCTCTCTCTGCCCCTCCCCCGTTCATGCTCTATCTCTCTCTGTCCCAAAAATAAATAAAAAATGTTGAAAAAAAAAAAAAAAACGAAGGCTAGTGTCCAAGTTGTCACGGGATTTATTAAGATTCTGGCTTGCTATTTTGAATCTGCTGTGAGTAGTTCAATCAGAGCCATCTAGCATTGTAGGAAGTTTCGATGTGCTAATGGGAAACATAAAAATTGACAGCTGCCATTAATTTCAGATAGTACCATTTACTGTAATCTAAATTTGTAAAAGATTAATAATATAAATTTTTAAAAATCTGAAGAGGATTTTCCATGATCTCTGGTAACCATGAAGGTATAGAATCAGAGGAATGACACAAGCACTTTTTGAAGGAAGGCAAAAAAAAAAAAAATCTTGGGAGAAAAGGCTTACCTATCTTTTATAGGCAGCAGGGCTCTTGAAGGAGGGTCTCCAAAAAAGACGCCTGTCACAGAGCCAGAATCCTGTCCTCACAGCAGAAAGGTTGTACTGGGTGAACAGATGAACAAAATAAAAATTAGCTTAAAATACACTATTCTTTTAACAACTTGGCTGAGAAAACTCAAGAGTGCCAAGAGTAAAGAATGTGCAAGCCTTAATATAGTTCACAAAAGATTATGAAAGCAAGTTCAAGATTTTATCATGATGATTATTAACTTTGCCTTCCAATGAAAGATTTCAATAGTTTATATGGTTTTGTAATTCCTCTGATCAAATTATTATGGGGGGGGGGGGAGTTCTTATTTTTTAGAACATAATTAAGGACGAACAAAACTTTTACATTCACCCTCCCACTACCACCAAATAATTCCCTGAATGGTACAAATATAGAAGTTTACCAAACACTAGAATTCAAAGTGTCTCTGATCTGGCTGACACTGCAGGATGCCTCCTTCCCCCACAGACTCAGGAAAGCTAACACGTGGATCTCACAGCTTCCCCTGCAGTTAGAGGTAGAGAAGTAACAAAGTTCTGGCCAAGGCAATGTACACGGAGATGTCTGATAAAAGGAATCCCTTCTGGGGCAAAAAACAACAAAGTGAAACATTACTGGAAGAAAGCTCTTTGCTCTTCTCTCTCTGCCACAGGGATTCAGTGCCTTAAGGTAAAAGCACCATCTTGTGATCATGAGGTTAAGTGCCCCTTATGAAGATGGTGGCTCAGGAAGAAAGAGGATACTCAAATTCTTGACAACCTTTCTTGAGCTGTTGTACTGGCCCCAAATTGCCCGTCTGTGGATCTGTCATGGAAGAAAAAGGAATTCCTGTTTTGGACATTACTAGTAAGGTTTTTAAGTGTTCACAACTGGAGACATTCCTGATACGTATGGGAAGGTTCAGATAAATTCTAAATACTAAGTAATAATTCAGTTTGTTGTATACATTTCTAGCAATAAGAAGGTGTTATAAAAACACTAATAAGCCAAAACTGAAGATGTACTACAATAAAACTTTACAAAATCAAGTATGCTTTTAAGGGTCTAAGAGATCATGAGAACTGTTTTCTCCAATGGGAAGCACTGCTTCTTTTTCTGTACTCTCCAATAACTTCTCTGTGCCTAAGGTCTAACGCTTATGGTAAATGGCATACCTAAGCATGGCTTAAGCTCACTGGCTCATTTTAGCAATCTTCCCTGAAAGGAGCTAATCCAGTATGGGAGCCACATGATTTTCAGAGTCAGTTTATAGAAAATAACTAAACCTGTCATTTTTCTTATTCCCTCATTTTTAAGAAACTTCATCTACAAATTTTCTAATTCTAGAATTAAGCAACTCTCCTTCTACTGACCTAATTAAGCAAATTTCCAAGAACCAAAATGATAAAGAAGTTTAAAGTGGCTCTTTTATAAACGAATTACTACCCAAGTCACTCTTGGAAAGAAAGAGCAACTTATTTGAATTACTTCTCAAGAAAAGGAGGATTAAAAACTGCTGTGAACCAGGAACTACCTATCACAAAAATAGAGCTACAGGTAGGTACAGAGAACTTCCAACAAAATTTTTTAGCAATTATTGGCTAACAAGATTAAGTGTGACACGTTTTCCTATAGAAGACTTTTTAAAAAACCTGCCAATTCTGTTTCAACCATGTGGTTTTCAGTGACTTCAATCCTACAGTGAAGAAATAATAAATTTACTTTTAAATATCCTAGTCTTCCACACAGCTAACTATGAGTCACGAGCAGGTGACTAACACTCAACCTCACATAACTGGTCAATAGACAACTGTAACTTGAACTGGATTTCTGCTTGAGTAAGAGTTCTGACTTTAGCAATATGATCTAGATTATAAATAGTCCAAAGCCCTCAATTTACAGAGGAAACAAAAGATTAATCTACCCACATTCATAGTTACTTATTCCAAAAATCTAATGTTAATGGGGGAGAAATCTTTTATTTATAAAAGAAAAATCTGTCTCAAAAAATAAGAATAAGTAATATTAATTTAGTAATCTTCTATGAAAAGAATCTGCAAAATAATTCTATCTACAGGTAGTCCACAACTTTTCCAATCAACCTATCAATCTTCTTTATGACCTCTTAAAAAAAGAGGTCCTTTCATAATAATAATCAAAAATACTGCCACTTATGAAGTCCCTAACAAGGTTGCCACTTATCTCAGTCCTCGAAAAAATGAAAGAGTAAGGGAAAACACAGTTACCAGAGAAATACTGCTCCTGTTGCTAGTACTTACCTTTCAAAGGCAATCAGAGCCTTTCACAGGAACAGAATCAGTAATAAAGGTTTTGAGGAGTATAGTCCTAAATTTGAAATATCCTTTAGAGCAATGAATAATTGTATGGTTGTTGGAGGGAGACTTACCAGAAAATGAAAAAAATTTAAAAAAAAGCAATTCTCAGTCCAGATTCTATTGGATTGTATTTTATGAAGTTTGTTAGTTTTCTTTTTCTCCTACATGGCTTTTCACCATTTAACCTGGGTTTCTAGCACAAAATCCTTTTTTAATGACACTGTAGAAAGGCTTTGATTTAAAATTAGGACAAGTTCCACTTGTGATCATTATCCAGGAACCAATATGATTACAAATCAATCAGGGGTCATTTATATTCACAAGATTCAAAGAATTCTATTTGGAACAATGGGACAGTAACCTGGAAAACAAGTGAAAATGAGTATAAAATACCCTCACTTTTTAACCTACACCTTAGTCTTTAAATGGCAGGAAAATTAAATTTAGGAATATTACATATGACAAAAGTAATAGTAGCAGCTAATACTTACATACAGTACCTGTGCCAAGCACTGCTCTTAAGTGCTTTAAATAAAGTCATTTAATACAGCCCTTTAAGACTGGTACTGCCATAAACCCCATATTATAAATGAGAAGCTGAGGTACAGACTTTATAAGTAATCTGCCCAAAATCATTCTCGAAGGTACAGCTGGAATTTGTACCTAGATTGTTTCCAAAGCTCATGCTCATGCTGACCACTCAGAGCCTGGAGCCTGCTTCAGAGTCTGTGTCTCCCTCTCTCTCTCTGCCCCTCTGCCACTTGTGCTCTGTCTCTCTTAAAAACCAAATAAACATAAAAAAAATTAAAAAAAAAATTTTTTTTAAAGGTTTTAGGAAGCATAGTGAATACATGTAGTCGTAACCCAAAATTTGTTGAAGAATATTACTGCAAAATTGCTATTATTATAGATCCACATATAAACATGCTTCCCTCCTAATGTCCTTAAAATCATTCCATAAAAACCTTAGGGCTAAGATTATTCATCTTCCTTCACACCAAAAATATATTATGAAACACCTGCTAGATTTGTAATATTCTTTTTTAAGTTATGAAGCACTTTATACTTAGCTTTATAGAAATCTTTAAAAATTTGACATTAAAATAATCATGGATTTAAGTACCCAAAAACAAATACACACTCAGTTCATCACATCTTTATTCCTTCTAATCCAGTAGTTATCAACTGGAGGTGATTCCCCCCCTGCCCCACCAGGACATTTGGCAATGTCTACAGATATTTCTGATTTTCATAACTAGAAGTTGGGGCGGGGGTGCTACTGTCCTCTAGTGGGCAAACATACTATAATGCACCAGATAGCCCTCCACAAAAAAGAATCATCTTGGTCCAAAAAGTCAAGCCAATTAATCAAGTCCCTAAATAAGACAAAGGAGATGACCCAACTTACAGAGCAAATTCTGACCACTGAAGGGGACACCAAAACAAAGTATAAAAGAGTCTCTATCAAAACATTATTAGCAATAATAAGAAGTCACTTCCTTGACTGAAGCTACATACCAAGGAAAGGGTATAAGCTAACTCTTTAAATGGTTCAGAGCTCTCCTTTTCCTCAAGTTTCACTTGGGAAACTTAATGCTCTCAAAATTTTACTGATATTCCCAAGTAAAAGAAAATGGCAGGGATTCCTAAGTGGTACAAAACTTGCCCACCCACCAAATAAAACTCAAATGCTATTATGATCATTAAATCATCCCCAATGAGTTGAGAAAAACTGGTGGTTCTTAAACCCCTTGCTTTCTACATAAAACAGAATAAAATGGCTCCGTGCACGCACTCTCCCACTTCCCACTGATCTACTCTAATCTTCAAGGTCCAGTTCAAGTCCAGCCCACACCAACCTCACTCTTCCAACTCCCAAGCTCTCACATGGCCATAAAACCAAAAGCTCCAAAAGGGAAAGAATTTATACTTAACTATTTCTCTGTCTTTGTAACTAAAAACAACCAATATGGTAGATAGTTTCTAGAATCTGTTTTCTGGCCATACCTGTCATAAGACAGGAATATTTAACTCTCCCATGGAAAGAAATGAGAAAACCCACAAACACCCAACATTTTACCTCTTCTTCGCTTTCTTTATCTTCTTCATCTGAAGACTCTTCCTTGTTTTTCTTTTCATCTTCATCGCTGCTGGATTCATCTGTCAGAATTTCAGGACATTTGGTTCGCTTAGCTTTCCTTGCCATTCCAGAACTGTTCCGTTCCTTTTTGTTGCCTTTGCTAGAAGTTTTCTTAGATTTTGGCAATGGCTGTGTACAATAAAGATAACAACAATGGGCTATTATATTTCCAAGTGAATCATTTTTGGTAACTACTTCTCAACTCAGTTATTCTTCTTGTTCCTATCTCAGGGGATATTGCCAAACTTAGCAGCTTTACAGACAACAATTCATCTTTAATGTATCAAGTAAATCTTTCTGTCTGAACTACCAATACCCCTTCATTTGTGTTCTCACACCTAGGCAAGACTCTTTCCAAATGCTGAAATACATACTCTGTGTTCTGACTAGGATTAGATGCCCAAGTACACACTAGATTAAGCTCAGAGAGTTACTTACATGTGGTCAAGGGCAATATCTTGAGTTAGACTTAGAATTCATTTCATTCCTTGTAAGCATTAATGGCTATGCCAGAGGAGCTTCTTGCTTTAGGGGATGCTCTAATCAAAGACTAGAACCATCCATAAAGGAAATAAAACCTCACTTTACACATCCTGAATTTATGAACTATATAGTTTGTATTCATATTACCTCTGGGCTCTACTTTTGCTAATGTCAGGTTTATATTCTCATTGACTCTAAATATGCAATTAGTGTTGGGTATGTTAATTATGAAACTAATTAAGAAACACAAAATACATGTACTGCTATTACTTTGATATTCAATTAAAGCACGCATATTTAAAAAGCAGAGACCATGTGAAGAAACAATTTGATCATATTAACCAGCAAATTTAATTCTTAAATGCTTTCTTGGGGGAGTATTTGCTAACTTCTGAAATTGAAAACTATAAAATCTTGCATAAAAGATCTGAAAAGATATACACTGAGGAATTAAAATTATTTCCGAAATTATAGGTATCTACTATTTTTATTTTTTCCTGTTATTTTCTGCAATAAGCAGAAATTGTAAGGAAAATCCCAGAACATAACCTTATGATATACAGTTATATAAATGTTAGTGGTAACTGTAGGCACTGTCTTTCATGAAGTTGGCAAAACCGCAGGTTCTTTCTCTCCTAGAAACTTCCAGTCTAGGGGTCACTGTCACCTACACAAAAATTAAGAATAAGGTGGCTGTTTTGTGTATGTTCTGTTCTCAGGTTATGTACAGTTCATAAGATAGCCTCTAGCTGCCCAAACAACCTATTCTTCCGAGAGGCTGACTGGCCTACAGCCAATCTACGTCAGTTCAGAAATTTTAAGTTAGTATGGAGTGATTATGTGTCTCAGTTGGTTAAGCATCTGACTTCGGCTCAGGTGCTGACAGCTCAGAGCCTAGAGCCTGCTTCAGATTCTGTGTCTCGCTCTCTCTCTGCCTCTCCCCTAAATCACACACTCTCTCTCTCTCTCTCTCAAAAATAAATACACATTAAAAAAAAATAAAAAAAAAAATTAAGTTAGTAGACCAATGATATTTCTCAGAGGGGGTTCTCTGTAAGTTTCTATAAAGAAACTTCCTTGAACGTATATGGATATCCTTGTTATACAACCTGTTACAATTACCAGCTAGTACCAGGAACCAAATCCATTTGGATAAATTCTGGAGAAAAGGTGACTCTGACTGTCCAAACTCCCTATTCAATCAATATATGAAATCCAGGACTCAAATATATTAGAAAAGTGTGGTATCCCTTACCATCTCAGTTCAGGAACCAGATACAGGCAGTAAGAATATAATCTATATAAGGAATTAGTAAAGGAGAAGACTGGATGGGTGCAGAATAATCTACACAGGAAAGTGAAAGAATGTTAAACCGTTCAAGTAACCAATCAAGAAAATGCAACTTCCAAAGATAAATAAAGAAGCAGCAATATATAAATATTTTAGAGCCTTCCTGTACTGGTCCTAAAAACAGTTAAACCTTAACCAGAACCCAGTGTCAACAGCATCATCACTTGTTGGAAACAAAATCTGAAAAATAATCAAACTAGAAGTATAACAAAAAAAAGATAGTAAAACAATGTTAATTCAATAATTTTACTACTATGGGGACAAAAATTAGTTACTAATGAGTTTGTAGTGTTTTTATTAAATGACAAAAATGTAGGTAGTACAGAAAATAACTTGAGATTGATATCAATAGATTAAGAAGTAATCATCGCAGAAGCAGATATGAAAAGTGGATACAAGAGTTAGATTCCATAAGAAAGACTGAAAGAGTGGTTCTCAAAATACGGTTCATGGATCATAGGGTTTCCTGAGACCCTTTTAGAAGCCCACAGTATCAAAATTATTTTCATGATAACATCAAGACATTATTTTCTCTCTTCACTGTGTTGATATTTGTACTGACTGCAAAAGCAAAGATGGTTGTAAAATTGCTGGCACTTTAGTACTAATCAAGGCAGAGGCAGCAAACTGCTAGGAGTCATTATATTCCTCATAACCACACACTAGAAGTGAAAAGAAAAAGGTGTTTTAGAATGTCCTTGATGAATCAATAAATACTAGTGATGTTAACTCTCAACCTCTAAGTACGTGACTTTATGACATCTGGGTAACAAAATGGGAGGTACACCTCAAACACGTTTGCCACATACTGAACTTCACTGGTTTTCTCAAGAAAAAGCACTTGCACAATTGAGCTGGGAGCTGAGCCAGCCACCTTTTTCATGAAACACCATTTGTAAAAGAACCATCAAAGTATGCCTTTTCAGACTTAGGTATTTAAAAGACACGTTCTCAAAATGAACGTGAGCCTGTCCCTTTAAAGAAAATAACTGATGATATTTATTGCCAATAATAAATTTCAAAACTTCATATGGAAAATTCACGTCCATAACCATGAACTTAACAGCCTCCTAATACCTAAAGGTTTTTCTGATGAGACAGTGATTTTATTAATTAATGACTTTTTGACAGTGTTTAATGGAAACGTGCCAACATTTGGAAGATCTGCACAATTGAAAAAACCAATAATTTCCACCTGGTGAATGTTGGTTTCAGAGACCACATTACAACTAACCTTTAATAAACTACCACTGTGGAGTTCTGGTGGTCTGTCAGAGAATATCCATAATTATGTCAAAGTTTTTAAAGACACTCTTTTTTTCTAACTACATACTGGGTAAGGCTGGATTTTCTTTACATACTTCAAGCAAAACAATGTGCGATAGATTGAAATCCAGAGCAAATAACAATATAGCGGTCTTTTAAGACAGACATGAAGAGACTTGGAAAAATATAAAACAACGCCATTCTTCTAGTTTTGTTGAAAGTGTAATTTTCATATAATACATTACTTTTGTTAACATGTAGTGGGCTTACTGGTATTTAAAATTTTTTCAAAAAAATAAATAAAATTTTTTCAGTTTTACTTTATAACATAGTAAATATCAAAATAACCCACATAAACAAAAGCTTCTGGAGTCCTCATTAATTTTTAAGAGGGTAATTGGGTCTTAAAACCAACACATTCAAAATCACTGATTAAAAGAATGTAAACATATCCCTCAAAACCTAAACAACTTCTGAATGGCTTCTGGGAAAATGGTATTCAATTTGTCACATGAAATTCTTAAGTAGTACAGGTCTGTCCATAGTAAAAGTTTAAAAAATAGGGAATCTCTCATTTTTAACCAAATTCAAAACACATAAAAAACCCCAAAACCAAACCAAAAAAACCCCCACCATAGCCCTTGGATTTATAGCTATATGACAAAAATATTCTTTATCTGTCTTTCTCCAGCTAATGGTAAATCATACCAAGAGCAAATAAAACCAAAGTTCCAGAGCTATTTTCTGGTTCCTAATCCTTATGCCCTCTCCTCTCCCTCACCGATGGTTTTCCCCTAAACTCCTAGGTCCTCTAGAATTTTCCACAATTTCTTTGCTATCAAAATGAGGAAGATTATGAAAATATTTACTGACAGACTTAAACTGAAAGTGCAAAGTCAGGTAAGTAATACTTTAATAGACATTTGAAGTCAGTAACGAGTCCTATGTTAAACAATTAAGGCAAACCTAATCTGAATTTTAGGAAGAGTGGGGGAAAGTATAAGGCCATTTTACTTCCAACCATTATTCCAGTGTCTAGAAAATACCCAGTTCTATATGCCCATCTTATCTTTCCTCACCTGGTTGAAGGTTGCATATGTTCCCCATCCAGCCTAACACCTCACCCTCAATTCAACCTGTTTCTGTTCTTCCAGTTCCTTCTAGATATAAAACCCTGAATACTTAGTTTGTATTTCTGTCCATTTGACATTAACTTAGTTAATAATTATTTTTCTTAATCTTCTATCTTCTGTATCTGATAAGAAGACAAATCTATATGCCTCCTATGTTATTTCTGTCATGAAACTGGTGCATGTTCTTTGAAAGCAGAAGACACTACTGAATGTTGAGAAGCAATGCTGCTAACAAACTAAACTGTTCCATAAAAAAAGAAAGGAAGGACAGACTATAACTGACTCATTACTGAAATAGTAAAAATTGGTCCTCACTTTGCCAGAAGGCTTTGGATGCATTAAGAAATTCAAGATCCTCTTCACCAGTTCGCTATTTACACCTGATCTCTCCAAATCAAGAACCTCGCAGATGCTCTTTAACATGGCATTTCTAAACCTAAAACAGAAAATGAAAGAAACCAAGTTTGTTATGTAGCAAAGTTTATAAACATTCTCCACAACATAAAGGCAATAGCTAACCACAGTCGCTCAGGTACAAACATTAAAAAAAGCATGGGGGCAGGGGGGAGGCGCCTGGGTGGCTCAGTCAGTCAAGTCAGACTTCAGCTCCCGTCATGATCTTACGGTTATGGGTTCAAGCCCCACCATCGGGCCCTGTGCTGACAGCTCAGAGTGTGGAGCCTGCTTCAGATTCTGTCTCCCTCTCTCTCTGTCTCTCACCCACTTATGCTCTCTCTCAAACATTAAAAAAAAAAAAAAAAAAAAAAAAAAGAAAAGACATCCAACCCAGGGGGCACCTGGGTGGCTCAGTTGGTTAAGCATCTGACTCTTGACTTCAGCTCAGGTCATGATCTCACGGTCCTGATATCTGCACTGACAGTACGGAGACTGCTTGGGATTCTCTCTCATTCTGTCTGCCCCTCCCGTGCTCTCTATCAAAATAAGTAAGTTAAAAATAAGTCCTTCCTTTAAAAAAAAAAAAAAAGCATCTAATGTTTCCTAATAATCTTGATTAATGTATAAAATACAACCAGATAGGATTATTAATAAATTGAAAACACTATTTACCAGTTAAGCTTTTTAAATTAAAAAAAAAAAATTTTTTTAAACATTTCTATTTATTTTTGAGAGACAGAGAGAGACAGAGCACGAACGGGAGGAGGGGCAGAGAGAGGAGACACAGAATCTGAAGCAGGTTCCAGGCTCCGAGCTGTCAGCACAGAGCCTGACATGGGGCTTGAACGACAAACTGTGAGATCATGACCTGAGCTGAAGTCAGATGCTTAACTGGCTGAGCCACCCAGGCACCCCTTTAAAGTTTATTTATTAAGAGACAGAGAGAATGAGCACGTGCTTGCAAGCAGGGGAGGGGCAGAGACAGAGAGAGGGAGAGGAGAGAGCCTCAAGTAGGCTCCGAGATACCAGTGCAGAGCCCAACTCAGGGCTCAAACCCATGAACCAGGAGTTCATGACCTGAGATGAAATCAAGAGTTGGACACTTAACCGAATGAGCCACCCAGGTGCCCCTACCAATTAAGTTTTAAAGGTAGTAAAGGAATAAACTAAGTCAACTCACTAGAAAATAACGTAAGAAGTTTTCAATACTATAAAATTCATGGACTTAATTTTTCTGGTTGGTGATTATAAGACCAGTGCTCTAACCCCTGAGCTATGGAGCCAAACATAGTTAGTGATTAAACACTAGATTTTCCCCTCAGCACTCCTGCTGTGATGAAGGAATAATCATCTCTATTATTTACTCTTTTTAAACTATGAAGGATTTAATAAACAAAAGCTCTTAAGAATATATCATCTTGCTTGCATTGTGGCAAAGAACATGTTTTCATCAAATTGATTATTTTCAAAATAGTTTAAATGGTACCTACAAGCTGGGGGAACAGAAAGGCTGGCGGGAGATAAAGGAGGGTGGTGGATTTTTCACTCTATTCCCAAGACTTGAATTTTGAACTGTCTGAATGACTTATTTGCGTATGCTTCTAAGAAATAGAAGCATTTTTTAATGTGTTTTCAATAATCTTAACAGTAACTACTTATGGGAAACTAATGAATATCCCAAGTTAATAGCTACAAAGAATGTTAAGATCTTGGCATTAAAAGCAAAGAATTAGCAGTCCACTAAAAATGTTTGGATGGTCTTATTTAAAGGTTTAAAAATTAACTCAAAATACATTGATCAAAACACAATACATGTAAAAATAACTTACTTTTTCAACATTTCTTCCTTCTTTTTATATTGGACACTTCCTTTTTCAAATGGAAAGCCACTGAACTGACCCACATTCTTCTTTAATGAGGACACCTGAAAATGTTTCCTTTATTATTAATGCTATTTATTACCCAGTAATGTACATAAGAAAAATTCAAAGCCAACATTTGTATTTTCAAATCTGTTTCCCAGTTATAGTATTGGTTTATTCAACATTTCTTAACTCACAACTGAAAATAGTATTTGTCACTCAAATATTAACGTTATAAAAGGCTTAAAAATTTAATTCTTTAAAAATAACAATTTGAATTGAACAAATTTCCATCTGGGAATTTTTATTGACAATTAGAGAACTACAACTAAATGTTATCTGACAGTATTAGGGGATGTGGAAAGTCACTTCTTAAAAAAAGATCCTTTCCCCAAGTAATACACATTACTAGTAATATTTATTTCTTATATGAGAGAGTCATGGATTTTATTTTTTGAAAAGAACAGAAGACCTCCAAAATCCAAAAGTTATACGATTTAACAGTAATGAGACTTGTGTAAATTAGATTGTAGTGAGATCAAATGAGATAACACACAAGATTCTAACATCAAACTTCACTTTGTCCTTGCAAAACCGAAAGCAGTTTCCTCAATTATATGAAATAGATTTGTTTTAACAAATCCCCAAAGAATTACCACCTAATTTATCAGATATTTGCTCAAAATGAGATACAATTACACTTTATCATTTTTTCTGAATAGCTGGAAACCTTCCCAAAATAAATTTCTTCTAATACATTTAAAGATCACTAAAATCACCACAATTAAAAAAATTCAGTTTGGCATAAAAACTATACTACAAAGCCTGGATATTACAATCCTAACTGCTAATATCCAACTATGTATTCTGTGATAAATCATTTAATAAATGTGTGTTTCAGTTTGTTCATTTGTATGGTACAGAAACTGAACTAGTTGATTGCTGAAGTCCTTTCAAGAACTAAAATTATATGCTTCTATCGCACAGTATTGCAATACATAAATATGTTACTAGATTAAAGACATAAAAAAGGTCTTAACTGTGCCAGGTCTGTTGTAAAGTAGTTTATGCAGATTTCTAAGTTCATCCGTTTTCTTTTTACTCAGGAAGAAATGTATCCTTTCAATTTCACAAAGTTTCTGTCCTTTTCCTAGGAAAAAACACACCGTGATAATTAAAGTTAAGCACTATTATGTGTTAATAGATTTACAGTTATTTTAATGATGGTTATTTTTACAGCATAATTTATTTATAGCTTTTGCTCAATAGGGCAAACTAAATGAAATTATACCATTAATACATAACTACTTAGTAAACACTAAAAACTGAGCACTGCTGACCATAATTTTCATATTTAAACATTTTTAGTGTAAAGTGAAAAGAACAGAATAAACTTACCTTGTGCAATTGTAAATGGCTCTCTCTGTAAGGAAGAGACTTGCATGGTCAATCTCTCCACTTTTTTCTTTTCCCTCTTGCCTTCCACGATCAGACTCTTTTCTAGAAATTAATTTAATACTTCTTAAATAACCAGAGGCTTAAAGAACATACTAATTTTATTGGATAAACATATAAGGAAAAACTGCAGAAATCTCTAATACTTTACTCTTCTCCTGAGCATGGTTTTGAGAAGCAAATGAGAGATGAAAAATAGTAAGTTAACAACATCACTGAAATCTTTTTTTAGAGTAACATTTTATTTGCCTGGCAAGTCACAAGGGATCCAGTTTAAAAAAAAGATCAGAAAGCAAAAAACTTTTATTCAACTACAATCATTGCTAATGAAAGTCCAGTCACTTTGTGAACTATCACCAAGGCCGACTCTTTAATTAGACCTAATTCTGTTGATTGCAATTTAGTTTATGGTACATCATCAAATAGCTAGCTTGGGCTGAGTTTATAAGAACTTCAAAAAACATACAAAGAAAGCAATAATTCAGCAAGCTGACGAAAGAAAAACAAGGACCTTAGCTAAGGCAGAGCAGCCTAATGTTGCTATAAATAGGGCAAAATTCTACAAGTTCACATTTACTGCAACTGACTGGGAGGACATTATTTTGTAGTTCAGTAAATGTTTATAACAGTGGTCATAAATCATTCTAAAAAAAGTTAAACTGTTTATGGTGTGGACTGCTTTAAAAAAAAAAAAAGGCTACAGGGGCACTTGGGTGGCTCAGTTGGTTAAGCGTCTGACTCTTGATTTTGGCTCAGGTCATAATCTCATGGTTCCTGGGATCGAACCCCAAGTAGGGCTCATCAGCAGAGGGCCTGCTTGCGATTCTCTCTCACCCTTTCTCTTTGCGCATGCATTCTCTCTCTCAAAATAAACATTAAAAAAAAAATGCATAAACATTTAAAAACATTAAAAAAGACATATAACATATACTTAAAAACTTAAACCTTTAAACTTAAATTTCTAAAATGATTTACACCCACTGACACAAATTCAGATAAAAAAGAGAACACTCTATCACTGAACGTCTTTTCATTCATTCAGCTGAATGCTTGTTTTGTGCAAAGCCTCACTAGATACTAAGGGGGGGGGGGGATGAACAGATGATGAAGATACTGAATATCCTGAAAGACATCACCTCTACTGATGGTGTTTAGTCACAAATATACTCCAAGGAGAAGGCGATACACACCTTAGGAAAGATACAAATAAAAGTTCTCCGAGTTGAAGACGGTAATTATTTTTGGATTAAGGAAAAGCGATCAAAACATTTGGAGGTGGCTTTGAAAGATTTGGAGACGTAAGGATTCGCGCAGAAAAAACGAGTAAGGATAAAGGGATTCCGGCAGGTATATTCTGGCAATGGTGTGCAGAGGGAAGAAAACACAGTCTAAAGCAATCCCTGTTATCCTGCTGCTGAAACCCTGACGGACTTAAACCATGTGCTTGCCTCCGATTACCATCTATGAGCTAATGACTCTCCCGACCTGCATCCAGTCAAGAGCTTTCTAAGCTTCACATCAGCTGTCAGAGCCGCCAGTGGACAGCTCCCCTTCGTGTCCTCCAGGCACCGAACTCCGTGCGCTCAAACAGAACTCCGAATCCTCTCCACACTTGCTCACCTGTGTGAATTACGTTTTCCAGAAAATGGTAATATAGTCAGCTCGGCTGCCAAAGACACAAAGCTAAGAGTCATCTTTCATACTAGCCCCTCCCCACCCAAGTCAAGTCCACCCTTCTTTGGCAGACTGCGCTGTCCTGTTTCTGAGATGCCCCAGGAGTACAGTCAAATTTTCAGGGCTGACTGGGATAAAAACCTTCACAATTTTAGTTGCTCCACAAACACGTCAAAGGAAGGAAACAATAATCAATTAGAACAACTGCAGAACTCCTTGGGGGTAATTCTGGAGAAAAAAAAAAAAAAAATCGCATTCTGAACGATCATCTGGCCCCTAAGCATTACTGTATCAGCCACAGGTAGTATTTTTTCACGATTTCTGTAATTTTTTTCCTGACAGAGGAGTCCATCATCCCTGTGGTATAAAAACTTGGTCTTTAAAAAGAGACTAAACAACAAACAAAAAATCGGAGGTAAAAACACTCAGAAAATTCTGGACTAATAGTTGAGATACTGCAGCCAATTTTTAGTTATTGTATTGTAACTTGAAAATAATTTATAATTTTCTCCAACCGCTTCAGTACTTAAATGTGGAAATGCTCCAATCTCAGAGCACCTACCACGTCTAACAAACAAAAAGGCATGCCGTGTAATCTCAACCCAGATCGTAGGTATAAAATGCTGACCTGGGGCTGGCTGAGGCTTAAAAGAAATGGGACACTTAAACCCGGGTCTGGAAAGAACACTTCAAACTTCTTCCCAAGTTTGGCTGGAGCCACCTATTAAACCAACCTGGATTGGCCTAATATCATCAAAGGACGCTAAGAGGACTGTGATACAGATTTTTTTAAGCGACTGGAAAACATTTTAGGAACCTGGCATACCCGGAAGTGGTAGTGCCCCGTGCATGTTGGAGAAAGTGATGCTCTATCAGTCCCGCATCCGGTAAGGTCCTCCTGCTTCAGGCCTCCAGGCAAATAATGGTTAACAGTGCACTCCTGCAACTCCAAAACTGAGACCGGTTTCGGAGCTCTTTCACAGTTCACCGCTTTCGTATTTAACTACTTTCTCCAGCAGCAACAGCTTTCGCTGGTGTTTCCCCGTGAGAGTGAACTCCCCCGAACCTCTGCAAAGGGCCTCTGCTGAAGTTCAGCAGATGCATGAAAAGTTGTCAAAACATTTCCAGGACTAGCATGAATAACGTCTTCACGTCTGCATGTGTGGTTTCATGAAAGACCTCGCAAGAACTTCAAAGGGCAAAACACCTGTACTTAAATTAGCAGAAGATGAAATTAAAAACAGCAACCCTAGCGACTTCAAAAGCCAACAAACAAGTCTTAAAAACAGATCTGAAACTTAGAAACGTCCTGTCAAATGACGAAAACGTTACGAACGCCGATTGCTGGCCACAAGTCAACCGCAACTCCCAAATGCGTAAATAACAACGCCAACAGCTATTTTCTACCAACCGGAATTCACCAATTCTCTGCCACTGCTCAACACCAAAAAGGGATAAATCTCGCCAACATTCTCGCCAGAGATCCCTCCGATTCTGCGTCTCCAGGCGCAAAAAAGGAGGCAAGAAAACGGTTTTCTGTGAAATCCATCACCAGAGACGCGACTTTTCTCCCACCTTTTTCTTCCTCCTCCTCCTCTTCCTCCTCCTCGTCGTCCTCGTCCTCCTCTTCACTTTCCTCTCTCGGGCCGGGCATCTCGGGCTCTTTCTCGGACGCGGGCTGGGCGGGGGTTCCCTCTCCCTCTGCAGCTGGGCCCGAGGAGGACATGCTGTCGACCTGCGGGCGGGCAGAAAGCCACACGTCTCGGTCCCCTCGGCCCCGGCGGCAGGGACGGGGCGGCCACCGAGACCTGCCTGACCCTTCACGGCCCCAGGACGCCGGGGGCCGCGGGAAACCCGACCTCAAAGTTGCCTCCTCCCGCGGCCGGGACAGCAGCGCTTACTCCCCGGGGACGGCTTCCCTCCGGCTGTGGGCATTCCCGAGGCGGGAAACCGCGGGCGCCGAGCCGCCCCTCCCTCCGCCGGGCCCGCGCCGCCCCCCGCCCGCTCGCGCCGGCCCGCGCCGCCGCCGCCGCCGCCGGCCGCCCCGCGTCCCCTCCCCCCGCCCCAGGCCGCCGTCCAAATGGCCGCGGCGGTGCGGGCGGGCCCGCGGCGCCCTCTCGGCCTCCTCTGCCCCGACGCAGCCCTCACCGCCGGTGCCTGCCGCCGCGGGCCTGGCGCGCGAAGGCACGAAGAGGCTCCGGGAGGCGGCGGCGAGCGCCGAGGAGGAGGCGCGCGGGCCGCTCTCAGGCGTGACGCTCGCGCCGCGCTCTCGGCTCCCCCGAATCAACAAGATTTTCAAAATGGCGGTTCGGGAAGGAAAGCGGGAATGCGGCGGCCAATCAGGGCCGCGAGCTGGGAGTTGGCGCGCGCGGGTGGGGGAGGCGGGGCAGCCGGGCGCCTCCGCGGGGAGCCCGGGCCGGGGTGGGGCGGGGCCGCGAGGGGTCGCCCCGGTGGCGGGCGGAGGGACGGCGCGCTCCCGGGCCGCGCGGGCCGCCGCTTGGGCTCTCCGCTGGGGAGGCGTGCGGGCCGCGCGTTCCGGCCGGCCGGCCGGCCGACTTGGCGGGGCTGGCCGCGAGAACGCTAGGGGGCCTGCCAGGGCATTGTCTCCTCGGTTCCTGCCCGGAAAAGGGGGGCAGCCTGCGCCCGGGAGGGGCGGGCGGCTGGTGGTAGAGAAGTTTCCATCTCAGGAAGTCGCCACCTGCAGTATTTCACAGAGGTTGAAGGGATTGCTAAATGAGTGATCTCCATTAGGGTCCAGAGATCGTGCTGGGGGTGAGCCCTGAAACCGCTGTATTTCGGAGGACCCCATGCCTTGTTTAAGTTGCGCCCTAGGGAAAAAGACCCAACCACGTTCGAAGTTCACGTCACCAGAGACAAGTCGGTTTCCAGATCTGTAAATGTAGCGAGTGTGTTTGTGCGCGCGATTTCCAGACCTGTAAATGTAGGGGTGTGTGTGTGTGTGTGTGTGTGTGTGTGTGTGTGAGAGAGAGAGAGAGAAAGAGAAAGATACTAGAGGAAATACGGTATTGCCCAGTAACACCCGTGAATGTAGGGTGTGTGTGTGAGAGAGATAATAGAGGATGTCCAGGATTGCCCAGTCCAGACCCATAAATATGGGGGAGATAATAGAGGACATACGGTATTGCCCAATCCACGCTCGTAAATGTAGGGGAATTGTGTGTGAGATAATACAGGAAGTACGGTATTGCCCATTCTAGGCCCCTAAAAGTAGTGTGTGTGTGTGTGTGTGAGAGAGAGAGAGAGAGAGAGAGAAAGAGAGAGGGAGATAACAGGAAATACGGTATCGGCCACTCCAGACCCTCCTCCCAGAGTTCTAGGCCAGCTCCGCAGACACCTTTGAAAACTCATCGTTACCAAAACCGAATGTAGTATTTCTGCCCCTTTCTGTATGTGATGCCCTTCGTTTCTTCCCCCTACTCAACCACAGCTGTCCAAAGGATCCTATTACTCAATGGACTTCATGGAAATAGGATGAGTTAAATTTGCCTGAATGGACTCCAGATTGCAGGGCATAAATGAGACGTTTTCTTGGAATCCTCTCTTTTCCTTTTGTGCCCCTAACGAGAACAAACCAATTCAGTCGTTTCTACCCTCCAATCTTATACTATTTTCCCCACTTTACTGATGCCACTCAAATTCTGTTCACTCTTTTGCTTGGATTTCCACACAGCCTCACTGTTCAGGTGGTTTCCACATTACCACCCCCACCCCCCTGCTAGTCACACAGCAGCCAAGGTGACTTTTTTTTTTTTTTTTTTTTAATCTCAGATTGGGTACTCCCTTGCTTAAAACTCTTCAGTGGTTTCTTACCATACTTGGAAGAAAATTCAAAATACTTATGGTTTGGGGTGGGGGGTGGGGGGCGCCTGGGTGGCTCAGCCGGTTAAGCGACCAACTCTTGGTTTCAGCTCAGGTCATGATCTCATGGTTCGTGAGTTCAAGCCCCACATGGGGCTGTGTGCTGACAATGCAGATCCTGCTTGGGATCTCTCTCTCCCTCCCTCTCTCTCTCTCTCTCTGTCCCTCCCCTGCTTGCTCTGTCTCTCTCAAAATAAATAAACTTAAAAATATACTTACGGTTCACAAAGTCCTATGTAATCTAGTTGTTGACATTTCACCTCTCTGAGACCTTTGGCTGTTGCAACCACACAAGCCTTCTTTGATGTTCCCCCAGAAAGCCTGGCTCATTCCTACCTTTGAGCTTTCTACTTTTTTTCCTGCCAGGATCGTTTCTCCCTCCATCTTCAAATGGTTTGCACCTTCACATCATTTAGCTTTATGCCCATGTGCTTCTGCTACCCCTACGCCATCACTGTTCCCTTTCCATCCTTTTCCATTCCTTCATGTATCATTCAGAAGTATTTGCTGAGCACCTGCCTCCTGCCCATCACTGGGAGCTAGGGATCAGGACTAAGCCCCTGCAGTCTTCAAGCTTGCATTCTGGTTGAGACAATGAACAAATAAGTGACTGTATTGAGTGACTAATTTTGTTAAAGGTAAAGCAGGCTAAAGAAGATAGGAAGTACCAGTAAGGTGGACGGGACTTTATTTTGCATATTTGATAACTGTTAATAAGATGACATTTGAAAAGAGACCTTAAATAAATGAGATTGCTGGAGAAAGACTGGAGATTCTCAAGAATCCTCTCACGTAGTGAATGTAGGGTATAAGAAGCAGAGAGGAGTCGATGATGACTTTTGTTTTCTGGTTCAATAACTAGAAGAATGGAGTAGCTGGTTACCTAGATGAGGAAGACCTCTGGTTGAGGGGTGGGGGACAGGGCTTCCTTTTTCTTTGATGGGGGAGGTGGGGAAGGGAATCAGTTGTTTTGTTTCGGACCTACTAGGTTTGAGATTCTTATTAATCTAAATGGAGATTCAGAATAGGCAGTTGGATGTGAGAGTCTGGCATTCAGGGGAAGAAGCTCTAGTCAAGATATAAATTTAGCACTTGTCAACATGTAGATGGTATTTAAAGCCCCGGGACTGGCTGATATTATTAACAGAGTGAATATGGTAAAGATGAGGAGAGGGTCAGGATTGTACCCTGGAGCTCTCCAGTGTTTAGAAATTCAGGAGAGAAAGAAGAACCAGCAAAGGAGAGGGAGCTACTGCAGCCAGGAAAGGAGGAGGAAAATCGTGGAAAGCTGTGTCTCGGAAAGAAGCCAGATGATTGTCTAAGAGGGAGAAAGTGATCTCTTGGGTCAGAAGCTGCTAAACGATCAGGTGACAAGAGAACTGAGCATTGTCCATTGGCTATCACGATGATGCGTTATCAGTGACAACAGCTGTTTCTGTAGGGCTGATATTCGTGAAGGTGCCAGGAGTGAGGCTATAGTGAGACAGGTAGGCAAGAAATGGATTTAGACACTTTCTAGGAATTTTCCTGTTCAGTGGAGTGGAGAAATGGAGCGGGAGCTCAAAAGGAGTTTGGTTTTTAAGAAGGGAGAGGGGCGCCTGGGTGGCTCAGTCCATTGAGCATCCCACTCTTGATTTCAGCTCAGGTCATGATGTCATGGTGGTGAGATTGAGCCCTGCGTTGGGCTCTGCACTGGGCACGGAGACTGCTTGGAATTCTCTTCTTCCCTCTCCCTCTGCCCCTCTCCCCTGCTCATGTGTGCTCTCTTTCTCGAAGAAGGAGAAGAAGAAGGAGGAGGAGGAGGAGGAGATTACTGAATGTTCATATGATGATAGGAATGAATCAGTAGAGAGGGGGAAAGTTCATGGTGAAAGAGAGGGAGGGGACAGGAGCTGGAGCTGATCTAAGGTAGGTACGGTAGGGATATCAAGTTGGCTTCTCTGTAAGTGGATACTGAACCAGAAGTTGGGGTGCAGATAGTTATGGGAGATCAATACCTGTGAAAGGAAGGGAGGGATGCAAGATTGGGCAGAAGAAGAGGTCAAACCTAGGCAGAACTGATGAAGCCTCTGCCAATCCCGTGGGGAGCTCTCGAGGAGTGCTCTTCAGAGTGTCCTTCCTGGTCGGACTTTCAGAACCCTGTCTTGCTTAGCCACTGCGTGCACGCCACCCCAGAAAGGGCATGACTTCAGGCCAAGTGACTCCATGGCTGCAGCAGACCTGGAGGGAGCTGATAGATGGGCTCTCTGTGGCTGCGCAGCAGGTCCTGCCTTGACGGGGGATCTGGGTGGCACATCTCCATGTAGACCACAAATGAGAGGTTGTCCTTGGATGGGACAGTGGACATTTTCTACACAGTAACGAGAGAAAGTAGAGCCTATGGGTCCAGGCGCTGGGTGGGGTTTGGCACACAAAGTGGGAGTTTTAGAAGTTATTCCTTTACGTTTCTCAGTGAAAGCAGGAGCAGAATCACTGACAGCGAGCGTGGGAGGAGATCGTGGGAGGTTTCAGGAGAGAGGAAATGTGAGCTAGTCCTGGAGAATGGGGATGAGTGGATTAGGGAAGGTAGTGTGGTTGCCAGGATGCTTCAAGAAGGACCCAGTGACATTGGTGTTCATGAGGTCAAAGCACCAGTTAGGCTTATGGTTTTCCTCCAGCTATATTCATCTACTTGGGAGTAGCTGGGAATATGGCAAAGGTTTGGGTACAACCAGGTTGGGATTTTGCCAGGCAAGTACGAAGAAAGGAGAGAGGGAGGAGTGAGTTGAGGGTATGGACAGGACACTGGATATAATGATGGAGCACAGAATCTGAGCTGAGCAGGGAAGAAGGTCAGGCAATGAAAGGGGTGAGACTTAGTGAAAATGGGTCAAGATCCAGAATTTCACTACCCAAAAGTTTTACTGTCTTCCCCACTAAAACGTAAGCTCCTTGTAGCCGCAGGCACTTTGGTTTATTCATCGCAGTATTCTCACCCTCTGAAGCAGCCCCCCCCCCCCGCCCGCGCATAGTTAGCGGTTAATGAATATTTGCCAAAGGAATGCACACCTAATTCTTATTACTCGCTCATCACGAAGGTTCAGAACGCTTTTCGTTTAACGTGATGAGATGATGTGTTAGGACTGGGCAGGTTAATTCGGCAAAAGTTCACTTTACAGCAGTTTAGCGGCTTTGTTTAACCTCAAAAGTTTATTTCTTATGCTATAAAGCTTTCCATCAGTTGAGGCAACTCCCAGGGCTTCTATTCAAGTGGTTTACTCATTGCTCTAGGCTACTTTGATCTTGTTGAACCGCCATCTCTGCACAAGTGCTTGGAGTTCACGGGGCTAGGGGAATAGACCAGGAGGAGGACTCATTTCTGCTCTTCTAGGGTTCTGCTCACTGGCCAGTGGCCAGATTAGTCATAAGACCCCACTGAACTGCAAGGAATCCAGGCAACATGGGGGCACATGTGGAATAATTGGTGAGCGTTGCTGTCTCTGCACATAAGGGTCTGTTAATTGCAACCAGATAAGGCACAGTTGAGATGAACAGTGCTTGTGTGTTGGTTTTATTTTGGAAATACTAACAACGCTGATTCTTAAAACTTTTTTTTCTCATTTTGGCTTGAGAAAGTTTTTACATACACTGCACACATATATCTATCTTTCTCATACACATATCTAACTCTTACATGCACATATCTATCTTTCCCAGACCATAAGCTTCGCGGGCAGAGACATGTCCATGCTATTTATTATTCTCTCCCAGTTCCTGGATCAGTGCCTGATTCATAGTAGATACTTTAAAAATATTTGTTTAATTGAAATGAACCCTTTCGGTTCTTAGTGGCATGAGTCTATTGTTTGGATGCTATTTAAAGACCTTCCAGCAATATATCAACTCAGTAAATTAACATGGCTTGAATAAACTGATGACCAGATTCTTATTTAAACCTCGTCATAAATATAAATATAGTGACCCATTTGGTCCTTCTAAAAACAAGATATCATACTCTATTTTGGTAGAAAGAAGCTGGCCAAAGTACACAGTTTAGTAATTTGAGATTAGGTTTGAAAATATGTGACTGCAACAATATCCAGTTGGTTGATAGACTGGATATTCTTGCTGTGACAATGGCCAGGGAAGGCTGTTCAAGGTAAGCAGTAGGAGAAGTCGAGGGAAATAGTGGTGTGATTATAAAAGTTGGAGGACCAAGGATAAGTGGTTACCAGATTTTGGCCCTGGTATGTAATTTTGCTCTATATTTAGCAAGTATTGTTTGTAACATAGTTCATGAGTATATCCTTATCAGCTGTTCCATTGAATGAGACCAAAGAAATAGCGAAGCATGGAGCTTTGGTATTATTTCCCTTGTTGACTGTCAACTAAGATCATCTGTGGCGAAGGGGGCTTTTGTACCTATGGACTAATATTCAGTGCTTAGATTATATTTAGTGCCATCTCTGTTGGCCAGGTCATAACATCAGAGGCAGTGAAGTGTTTTCTACTACAAGTTGGCTAGAAATCATCAACATTGTCACAAGAGTATCCAAATGGGGTGTTGTCTTAGGCAATAGATATATCTAGATCACACCCATGTTTACCATTCTCAGTTGGCTTCCCATATTACACACAGGACAGAATTCAAACCTGCAACAAAATGTATGACACTCCGAGCCTTTACTTGCCCAGCTTTATCACCTACTCTTCCTTGCCATTCATACAGGCAACCTATCTTTTTTTCTCCTTCTTTCCTCCCTCATTCCTTCCTTCCTTCTTTCCTCTCTCTCTCTCTCTCTCTCTCTCTCTCTGTCTCTCTCCTTACATTTTATATGAGATATAATTGGCATGAAATAAAATGTACATAAAATATCCTAGGGGAACCTGGCTGGCTCAGTTGGTACAACATGAGTCTCTTGATCTCAGGGTTGTGAGTTTGAGCCGCACAGCAGGGGCAGGGTTTACTTAAAAAAATAATAATAAAAAGAAGGTATCCTATCAGATGAGTTTTGACATATGTTTACAGCATGGAACCATGACCACAGTCAAGACTGGGAACATATCCACCACCTCCAAGTTTTTTTGTGCCCCTTTGTTATCCTTCCTGTCACCTGTCCAATCCCTACCCCTGAATAATGACTGATCTTCTTTCTGCCACTATAGAAAAAAAATACACCTAACTCTAAAATAGTCCTATAAATTTTGTTTTGAGTATAGCCTTTTATGAACTTATTCTCTAAATGAACTAGAGAAGGCTTGGGTGAGTATTTATCCCGTAGGCATTTTGGGTTTATAAAATTAAATTTAGAATAAACACATATTTGCAAATTAGGAAAAGAAAATTGTCCCATCCACATCTCAAGTTAATGCAGTTGTTCTCAAGTGGGATGGGTGTGGGAATTTTGCCCCCAAGGGATTTCACATTGTCTGGAGACATTTCCGGTTGTCACAACTTGGGGAGGTGCTACTGGCATCTAGTGGGTGGAGGCCCAGGATGCCTAATACACAAGACAGCCCTCTCAACAAGAATTATCTGGTTCAAAACAGCAGCATTGCTGAGACTGAGAAACCCTGATAAAATGCAATGTACTTTCTTTAACTTGTGCTCCCCAAAACTGCTCTCATAAAGACCCAACAATCATCCCCAAATAGGCAATTGAAAGGCTTCTTCTGAGTGCTCCTAGAATAGTATTTAGCTTCTCTACAGCATTTGACACTCTTTACCATCCTCTTCTGTCTTTTAAAGTTTATTTCATTTATGTTAATAATCTCTACACCCAGTATGGGGCTTGCACTCATGACCCAGAGATCCAGAGTCTCATGCTCTACTGACTGAGCTAGGCAGGCACCCCATCATCCCCTTCTTTCAAAACCCCTTTCTCTTGCATGACAGTGTCTCACATGGCATTGCTTTCTCTTGGTTCTCCTCCTCTGTTAGCTATCCTGCCTCTGTTGATGTTGATGTCCTTCAGGGATCCCCATAGGCTCTTGGTTCTTATTTTACACGTGATTTTTCTGGGTGCTCTCTTCCACATCCATAGTATGAATGATCTCTAGGTTGATAAAGTCCAAATTAATGCATTTAGCAACTTTCTCTTTGAGTATCCTACTCTTACCCACTATTAGATTTCTTCACTCAGTATCCTGTCGATATCTGAAACTCAATAAATCAAAAACGAAACCCATTCTCTTCTCCAGCAAATCTCTCCCCTTTGTACTGATTCATCTCATCTCTTTGTTGTCCACCTTGTTGCTCAGACTTGAATATTTGAAGTTATCTTTGGCTTTTCCCTTTTCCCCAACTCCCCACATCAAGTTTTCTGGATTCTAAATCTCTAGATCTTTCTTTTTTTTTTTTTTTTTTTTTTTTTTTAAATTTTTTTAACGTTTATTTATTTTTTTTTGAGACAGAGAGAGACAGAGCATGAACGGGGGAGGAGCAGAGAGAGAGGGAGACACAGAATCTGAAACAGGCTCCAGGCTCCGAGCTGTCAGCACAGAGCCCGACGCGGGGCTCGAACTCACGGACCGCGAGATCGTGACCTGAGCCGAAGTCGGACGCTCAACCGACTGAGCCACCCAGGCGCCCCATCTAAATCTCTAGATCTTTCTAACACACCTTATCTTTCAGGCCGTATTAGCTCTCTCCCTAAATGCTGTAATAGAATCCTTCCTGGTCTCTGCCTGAAGCCTCATCCTTACTGAAAACCAAACAAGGAGTAATCTTGCAAGTTCTACAGACTAACTATTGCGTTTGTTTAGCAAACACAGGTTAAGCTTTCAAAACTCAAAACATTGCCTTCTCTGTGAAACATTCCTTGTGTCTCTGTGAAGTTGAGATTCCTCCTCCCCCTGCTGTATGTTCCTCTACTGCTTCCTTCCTATCATTATTACAGTACTTATGAAATTACATTGTAATTACTTATGTGCCTACCTTTATAATAAACTTTTATTAAGTTGTCTGCCTAGAGCTTTTTCTGAAGAGCTGCCTTACCCCCAACTCCACAAATACCCTTCCCTCTTCATCCCCAGTTCTGTGCTGGCCACCATCTCTATAGTCACACGAAGAACTCTTGTGGGCATGTGTTTACATCATGACCCTGACACCTCCTCTTCCTTGACCTGGGCATCTGACCCAGGTAAGGCTGGTTAATTCCCTCCCTGAAAATTTCGAATTGAGAGAGAGAGAGAGAGAGAGAGAGAGAGAGAGAGAATATGAAGATGAAAGTGAATTAGGATAAAGGAGGAACAAAGAATCATGATTATATTCAATTTGCAGCTCCAGATTGCTGAGAAATCCCGTCTGTATCCATGCATGCAGTTTCCAGGTGAGAGCCCTGCTACCTTTTAAGCAATTCCCTTTTCCCCCTTTGTTGTCTCCACTGCATTTCTGTTACTGGCAACCATAGTATCCTAATTCATATATCTACCTACTGTGAAATTCAAGGACAAAGACTCGCCCTTGGTTATCTTTGTATATCCAGTATTTACTATCAAGATACAAAACACAGTAGCTACAAAAATATCTATGGAATGAATCAAGGAAGGAAGCAAGGAGGAAAGGAAGAGAGCAGAAAGAAATGAAGAGAAAGTAAAAGGAGAAACAAATGAAAAAATATGACGGAAAATTGAGGAGAATACAATTCTAATGAGAGAGAGAGAAGGCAGTACATCACCTTGAAACAACAAAACAAAGAAAAATGAAGAGAGTGCTCTAGGGGTAAAATATTTGGCTGTCTTGGGGGACCTGGCTGGCTCAGTTGCAAGAGCATGCAACTCTTGATCTCGGGGTTGTGAGTTCTGGCCTCACGTTTGGGGGCAGAGATTACTTAAAAATGTTTGGCTGTGCTCTGTTCTCCTGTCCTAAGGTCAGCCTGCTTCCCCCTACCCCCACTGCTTTCACCTGTGCCCATTTGCTCTCAGAGGCTGGTGAGAGGACCCAGCAAGAGCCCCGGTGCCTCCCGGCACCCCAGCCCTGGCACTCATGCTTTCCTTTAGATCTGATTACAGCCCACAGTGGTTGCAGCAAGGTAGCTGAGCTCCCAGCCATATGTGTCTGCAAGCATGGCATCATAGAAGCACAGTGAACTTGGATTTCAGACAGATGGGTTCAGATTGAAGAACGTCAATAACTGTTGGTAAACAACATTTTCTCTCTAATTTCTACTTACTTCCATTGTTTCTCAGTGTTTACCACCACTGACCCTCCTCTGCCTCCACGCATCCCTTCAGGGAAAGTTTGTCTCTCTAGGGACTTGTCATAGGACTGAACTTAGATGCCACAAAGGCAGGAGGATCTGCACACTGGTATGCACCGAGTAGTGCCCGTTCTAGAGTTCTCCGCGTCTGTCTCATCCCTACCTCCCCTCCTCATTTGTTTTCTGCTTGCAGCCAGCAGTCTTTCTCAAGCAAAAATCTGATCTTGTTACCTTGCCTGTGACGTTTCAATGCCTCCCCATGATCTGTGGAATCAAGTGCAATTTTAAAGCACCGCCAGCAGGGGCGCCTGGGTAGCTCAGTCGGTTAAGCAGCCAGGCTGTTTCCGCTCAGGTCATCATCTCACAGTTTGTGAGTTTGAGCCTTGCATCAGGTTCTGTGCTGACAGTGTGGAGCCTGCTTGGGATTCTCCCTCTCTCTCCCTCTCTCTCTGCCCCTCCCCTACTCTCTCTATCTCTCTCCCTCAAAAAATAAAGCTAAAAAAAATTGTTTTTTAAAACATGGCCTAGCAGACTCTACATAATCTGGCCTCTGCTTACCTCTCCAGTTGTGTCTCTCCAGCCTTCCTCCGAACCACTGGCACTCCCTCACCCAAGAAAGAATCCAACAGCCATCATGAGCTTCTTGAAATTCACTGAATTGCCCTGTTCTTTCATACCTTTGGCTTTCCTCCACGCTTTTCCGCTACTGGAAAACTCTTTCTCCTGCTACTCTCCTGTCCCTGGCCAAGTTACATTCATTCTTCAGGTCTCAGCTTAAAAGCCACTGCCTCTGGGCTTGTTGTAGACTACCCTCCAGGTGCACCAGAATCATGCATCAGCATCGGAGCATCTACTTAGTTTTTTGTTTTGTTTTGTGTACTTATTTATTTTGAGAGAGAGAGAGAGAATGTGGGGGAGGTGCAGGAAGAGAGAGAATCCCAGGGAGGCTCTGCACCTTCAAGCATAGAGCCCGATGCGGGGCTTGAATGCAGGAACCATGAGATCATGACCTGAGCTGAAGTCGGATGCTTAACTGAGCCACCCAGGCACCCCGAGCATCTAATTTTAACAGCTGTTCACTGTGTATCCCTCTATTCAGCTCTGTGAGGTTAGGGATGTTGCTGTTCTTTTATTTTTTTATTTTTTAATGGTTATTCATTTTTGAGAGACAGAGTGCAGGCAGAGGAGGGGCAGAGAGAGAAGGAGACACAGAATCCAAAGCTGGCTCCAGGCTCCAAGCTGTCAGCACAGAGCCCCACACAGGGCTCGAAGTCACGGACTGTGAGATCATGACCTGAGCCGAAGTTGGTGACTCAACCAACTGAGCCACTCAGGCACACCATGTTGCTGTTCTTATTAATTCTTCTACCCCTAGCACCCAGCAGTGTCTTGAACTAGCAAGCTTTCAATAAATGTTGGCAGAATTAAAAAAAAAAAAAAAAACACACACACAAAAAAAACCGGAGTCTCTTTAATAGCCATTTCCATTGTCCAGGGCTCTGTTACAAACTTGTTGTTTCTTCAGTTGATTCCTGGCATCCTTAAAGTTATGAGTGACATGACTGGCTATGAATGAATAATGCTGTGATGCCTCTAACCTATTCCATAAGTATACATCACATTGATAGGTAAATGAATGAATGAATAAATGGAGTGCCAGTTAACAAATCACCTTCCACATTCCCAGTAGGGATTATGTCACCACTCCCAGCTCCTACATGTTAATGATACAGTGATGTTTCCACAGATCCCTTCCCGTCGTTCTTATCTTTTATATTATTCAGTATGCTCTGCCCATTGCTGCTTCGTTGGCCTTAGAACTCTCCTTCAATACATCCACCTGCTCCCTCCCAGAACTTTGGCTTCAGAACTGCCTCTCTCCTGAGAAACGGAGGCTCCAGACATGCTCAGTAACCAAAGCCAGGTATAATTAAATGCTTTCGCCTTGACTTGGGGCCCTGACAGGTGGCAGGTGTGGACAGTGCTGGCAAAAGAGACCTGACCTGTCTTGTCTTGCATAGCTGAACATACCCTTCTCGAGGCCAATCTAAAGTCCTGGCAACCCAAGTTTAAGTAGTGGGGACGTCTACATTTTTAAACTGATAAGAACAGATACTACACTTGATCTTAGCCAAAAGGCCGAGAAGCGATACATTTTTAAAACAGTAAGATGGAAGGAGTTATTTTGGAAACATTAAGATGACTGGCAGGCGATTCTCAGAGCACAATCAAGCGTTAAGTGATGTGGTTAAGGCTAGGGAGGACGGAGGTGGCAGGGACGAATGGAAGTGGTGCCTGCCCTGAACCTCGCTGGGTAGATGGAAGATTTTAAAAGGGGTTTTCCGAAGTCGCCCAGCCCCAGAATTTCAAGGACCACAGTCGCTGCCCCTTCCGAAAGAGAGCGCATTTCTGGGGGAGGTGTGTGCGTGCACGCGCCGGGGGGAGGGAGGGCTCGGGAGAGGGGCCACCGCTCTCCGGAATAAACAGCAGGGGGAGAAGGGGAGCGCGGCGGAGGGCGACGTGCGGGCGGGCGCCGGGGGCGCGGGCCGGAGGAGGGGGGCCCCGGGGCGGCTGGGAGCCGGCAGACCCGCGCGCCTCTGATACCTGAAGCGTCGCCCGCAGGAGCTGACAGCGGACCCTCCCGGTGTCCCTGCTCCGGACTCGGACCTCGCGCGCAAGGTAAGCAGGGGCGCGGGGTGCGCCCTCCCCGGAGCGCAGCCGGGCCGGCCGCACCAGGTGCCGGTCGGACCCCCTCGTTGCGCCCTCCGCGGTCTCCTGCGCACCGCGCCAGCCCCGGGCTGGGGGGTGGGGTGGGGGGGAGAGATACGGGATCCTCCGCCTGCTGCGCTGCTACCCCGCGGCCCGCCGGACCCTCATCCGCCTTCCCCGGGGCAGCCCCCGAAACCCCGCACCGGGCTCGGCGGCGGGGGGTGGGGTGGGGGACCGGGTGGGCTCGCAGGCGGGAGGTCGTCCACCCTCTCCAGGTGTATGGCGCAAGCTCCGGCGCGCCGTTCTCCCCTGGACTCCGCAGTAATTTCCAGGTTGAAATATCGCAGCTGCTGTCCTTCCAAAACATAACACCCCCCCCGCCCCCACCTTCTGTTTCTATTCCTAACTTTGAGGTGGGGGTGGGGGTGGTAATAACCCTCGGTCGAGGTAGGTGAACCGTCTTATCGTCCCTGTCTGCACGAAACAATAGGCGGAGGCGCTTTGGGGGTTATTTTCCCCGAAAATTAAATACTGTGATGAGTTTACAAGGTTTTCTGGGTGACTGCGGTGCCCCTAGAACTTGATCGCAGCCTAAAGCAGTAGGTCCCGCTGGAGCGCGGAGATCCTGATTCCGAAATGGGAGGAAGGCTGTGTGCGCGCGCGCCCGCGAGCTTCTGGGTCTTGAAAAATCAATCCAGGTGATGGAGACGTGCTCTTTCCCCCCCGTAATCACTTCAAAGTGTCCGAAAGGTCGGCACACGAGGGACAGGGGGCACCCAATTGATGATAAGCATCACCTGGAAATGGTAGCGTGCCCGGAGAATAAAAACCGTGAAGGCTGGTTTCCTTCAAGTTGATGAATTTGGTGGGGTGGTGGGTTTTGAGTTGGCAATTTTGGGAAGGGAGGGTTAACGTGCATTTGAAATTCAAATAGAGGGTGGAGAGAAATACCATACTTCTGAGGGCCCTTGTTAAAGAGTTAGCTTTGAAACCTCACATTTTTAAATGTGAGAATTCCTTCAAAAGTACTCTGGCGATTAGAAAGGACTGAGGCCTATTCCGTGGAAATCAGAAAATCTTCCCCTACTGTGCTTACATTGCCTGACTTTCTGCCAGTGACCCCTGGAATTTTTACATGTTGGT
The DNA here is from genome assembly GCF_018350215.1 of Panthera leo. Taxonomy (NCBI): domain Eukaryota; kingdom Metazoa; phylum Chordata; class Mammalia; order Carnivora; family Felidae; genus Panthera; species Panthera leo. The sequence goes on along the minus strand of NC_056683.1, from coordinate 10,998,682 downwards.
TCCTTTAAAGCTGAACATCCAAATGCACTCTATCTCTAGGAACCGGAAGGAAGAATTATCATGTATGTTAATTTAGATTCTGTTTACATTCCTAATTATTTGAACCAAGCTCTTCTACCCTGAATTGGTTGAGTGTCTGTAAGTTATATTGTATTTGAACTTGCACAAAATACTAAATGTTTCTCTGTCTTGCACTTTGTCATAGATGTACCTCTATTGCTTTTCATATATATCTGTATCTGAGCCATTCTAAGTACTTACCAAACACTCAGAGTTACCTCCCAGGGAAAATATTTTTATTTTGTCTGTCTTTGGAAAATTGAGGTAAAGGGCTAATTTTTTAAAAATACCATTCAGTAGGTATCCTATGAAATCCTCCAACTTTTTATGGAATGAGATGCTCATTACGAAATGGGGCTGGAATTGGGTACCTGCTTTCAAGGATATTAAGGACAAGTAGGAGACTTGAAGCGTTTTGAACTTTTAAGAAAAGAGTCACTGTCTAGGTATTGAGCCAATGTGATTGTTTTCCTGGCAAAGTTTTTCTCCTTTCTAAAATTAACTTTCCCCTAGGAAAAATAGTGCAGATTCACACGATTCAGCCAACCAAGCCGAGAAAGTACTATTTGAATTTTAAAAGTGACCTTAATTCATCCCTATGGATCTCGTGTTTGCAACCTATGCCACAAAATATGCAGAAATAGTCATCGCTTGCTGACCTTTTCAAAGCATTGGCTTAATGAGGGGTGTTATGGACAGAGTACAATATGATGTTATGACTTGCGTTGGCTTAGGCAAAACTACTATCATTATTTTCCTAAGGTTTTTGTATAGATATGTGTACACTGGGTCTGGGACTTACATAATTATGTATATATATGTAACACATGTTTTTAATAGGAACAAAAACCCACAATATTTTTCTTTGTGGCAGAACACTGTAAGCATTAGGTTTTGATTACTTTTTCATGGAAATTTTTAATATGACAGAACTAAAAACTTGAAGGAAATAATTCCATAAAGATCTATTTGGAACTGAAGGCCTTTTTAATAAAAGATGGTTGGAGCCCTTAGCTGTATGCTTAGCATACGTGGAACAGTCCTTTGTGAGTGAGGAAGGGTGATGGGTCCCATTCTGGCAGCCTCAGACAGTAGATGATTAGACCCTGCCACTCTCTTTCAGACCTTTAATTTGCTCTGTAACTTGATGCTTCACTGACCCCACACACTCCCTGCCACGCTAGCTCACAGAGGAATTGCTGGCGCTCTGGACTGAATTAAAAAAAATTTTTTTTTTCTAAGTATTTATTTTTGAGAGAGAGAGCACGTGCACGGGGGAGGGGCAGAGAGAGAGGGAGACGCAGAATCCCAAGCAGGCTCCAGGCTCTGAGCTGTCAGCACAGAGCATGATGCAGAGCTCGACCTATAAAGTGTGAGATCATGACCTGAGCTGAAGTCGAAGCTTAACCGACTCAGCCACACAGATACCCCGCGTTGAATTTTTTTTTTCTTCTCCCTCCGATCAATTAGAACATGTTTGCATTGGTTGCAGAATGCAGTTACACGTTTAGCACTGTATTCTAAGAAATACCTTTAGCCACAAAGAGAGTAACCTCAGTGTAGCCTAGATCACAAATTGCCTTATTTAGTCATGCTGTATTAATTTCCCTTGATTCAACGATGTAGAAATAATAGAGTCCTGGAGTATTAAAATTGGAAGGCATTTTAGAAATCATCTAGTTTCTAATAATTTCTTTCTACAGATGAATATTAAAGCACTCCTAGCCATAATCCAGACTTTGAAAGAAGACATTAAATTTTATATTCTTTCCAGTTCTTCTAGTAATGAGGAATTTGCTCATTTGAAATGAATTTATACATGAGTTCACTAAAGTAGGAATGGCAGCAAAGTAAGTTGCAAACCTCAGCTAGATTTCCAATGAATCTCAAAGTGTGACCTTAAACGGCATTTAAAAAAATGTTTATTTATTTTTGAGAGAGACCGAGCCTGAGCGGGGAGGGGGCAGAAAGAGGGAGACACAGAATCCGAAGCAGGCTCCAGGCTCTGAGCTGTCAGCACAGAGCCCAATGCGGGGCTCGAACTCATGAAATGCGAGATCATGACCTGAGCCGAAGTGGGACGCTTAACTGACTGAGCCACTGAGGTGCCCCTTAAAGTGTGACCTTAAAGGCAATTGTCGGTCATTTACAAAGGCGGTGAAGTACTTTAAAGTAGCATCCTGGGTTTTTCATTGTGCTGGGTGGGGACTGCTTCCACTGGCAGATGGAAAGGAAAGGAGTATCCGAAAAAGGATGAGTGTATAGATAGAAGAGTAGGCTGGTGGTGCACGTGGTGGGGGCTTACTGAGTCAGTGTATCATTCAGGAATGGTTAGCCTTCAGACCCCTCCCCAGAGATTGCAGTCTGAAATAATGGAATCAACCACTGGAGTTTCTAGACTTCAAAACCCTACTTAATTAAGGCTTGACTTTCAGAATTCCCACTTCTTGATGTCTGTGTCTTTCAAGATCATCTGTCTTAAAAATCTATCTTCCCACGCTCCTAGTGTTGAGACATTTTTCTTTTGTGACTTGTAAAAGAATTTGTCCTGATACGTAGGCACCAATCTTAAGAAATCCTATGGAATCTGGGGAAGCATTCTTACAAGGGCTGTATCTCACTGCCAATTATTTATTGAGTTGCTTTACCCACATTAAGAAAATTCCACAGCCTTCAGAGGTAGTTGTTTTTATCCCCTTTATATAGATCTATGATTCAGAGAAGTTAAGTATCTTGATCCAGGACACCTATCACTATCAACACCCACACTGCTTCCCCTAATGAGTCCAAGCTGTTGATTGAATCTATAGATGGTAGTATGCTCATTTTGGCATTTCATTTGGAATTTCCTAATTTTTTTTTTTTAATTTTTCATTTTTTGAGAGACAGAGAGAGACAGTGTGTGAGCAGGGGAGGGACAGAGAGATACACAAACAGAATCCAAAGCAGGCTCCAGGCTCTGAGCTGTCAGCACAGAGCCAGACGTGGGGCTCGAACCCATGAGCTGTGAGATCATGACCTGAGCCGAAGTCAGATGCTTAACTGACTGAGCCACCCAGGGCCCCCTAATTAAGATTTGTTTTCTGTGCACTGTTTACTTTTTTTATTTTTTATTTTTTTTTAATTTAAAAAATTTTTTTTAATGTTCATTTATTTTTGAGACAGAGAGAGACAGAGCATGAAGGGGGGAGGGGCAGAGAGAGAGGGAGACACAGAATCGGAAGCAGGCTCCAGGCTCTGAGCCATCAGCCCAGAGCCTGACGCGGGGCTCGAACTCACGAACCGTGAGATGGTGACCTGAGCTGAAGTCGGACGCTCAACCGACTGAGCCACCCAGGCGCCCCATGTTTACTTTTTTTTTAATTAACAATATAAGAATTGCCTGAGCTATTTAACATTTTTCCTTTGGCTGTCTGGACTATATTTTATTTGCTCATTTTTCTTTGGTAACTTAAAAGGTATAGATTATCTCTTTAAAAAAACCCAACTATTGATGCCTTTAAGGCTTTTGCTTGTTTTTTAATATAGGCATGATCTCATTTTTCTTAATGCCAGGAAGAAATGATATTTGACAGTTTTCTTTCTGTAAGGTGAGAAATAGGACACATATACTATTTCTCTTTGTCCAACTCCTCTATGTTCTAGTTTTTTGTTGACATAATTTAGGTTATTAAAATCAAATTATTCATAAATGCTAAAATTATTTTTTTATTTGAAGAATTGTTTTTAACATTTTATTTAAGGTTTATGCCCACATTGACCAAGTTTATTTAGACTTCATTCTGTTTAATTAATGCTTATACCCACTTAAAATTATTACTGTTCCTCCACTCTTAAATTCATATCATGACAAATTTAAGTATAGACCCAGTAAATTTTTTAGGAGGCTGTGTGTAGCTGAGGATGTTTTTAAGAAATTGCTTTCAGAAAGCCTGGTACAGATGAGACTACTTTCTGTTTTTCTTCATAGAAAACGTTTGGTGGGGGAGGGAGGGCAGCACATCGGTGACTCAGTTGGTTGGTTAAGCGTCTGACTTCGGCTCAGGTCGTGATCTCATGGCTCATGAGTTCAACCCCATGTTGGGCTCTGTGCTGACAGCTCAGAGCCTGGAGCCTGCTTCGGATTCTGTGTCTCTGTCTCTCTCTGCCCCTCCCGCATTCGTGTTCTGTCTCTCTCTCTCAAAAGTAAATAAACATAAAAATTTTCTTAAAAAAATACTTGGGTCATAGTCTTTATCTCAAGGCTCTCTAGATTGAATTCTAGCAATGAGGGTTGTGGAAGTCTGAGGTCTGATTGCTGTTCTTTTATAGGTAATCTGTTTTTCTGTCTGGATGCTTAAAGCATTGTTTTCATTTCTCTAATACTAAAAAAGATTTTTTTTTTTTTTTTACCAGACTATATCATAATGATAGTCTGTTTTATTTTTTCCTGGTACTCTTTGACTAGTATTGATTTGAAGACTTAAAATCTGTTTTTCGTCTCGGTATTCAATTATTTTCTTCTGATTTCTTTATTGATCTTTTTCTTTTTGGAGTTATGCATACATTTATGTATTCATCTCTCATATCATTGTTTATTTAATAAATGTGATCTTTTTGTTTTTTTCTCTGAATACTGGCAGAATTTCTCAAGCCTATCATCTACTCTGTTGAGATTATCGGTTATTTCCAGTATGTTACTGTGTCCGTTGCAACTTTTGATTTGGCCGTAGTATTTTTGGTTGTCTTTTCTAATCTCCAATCCTTCCTGCTTTGTGGTTTTTTACCTTGGCTTCATAGCTGAGATGCCCTTTGCTTCTTACTGGGTCCATTACACAGAAGACCTATCCAAATTTCTACCGTACAGCAACTTTATTCCAGTTCATACCATTTATGGTGATTTTTTTAGAAGAGTCTTCTTTTGAAATAGTCTTTTCACAGATGCCTGGGTGGCTCAGTTGGTTATCTGACTTCGCCTTAGGTCATGATCTCACGGTTTGTGAGTTCGGCCCCCCACATTGGGCTTGCTGCTGTCAGCCCAGTCCACTTAGGATCCTCTCCCCCTCTCTCTGCCCCTCCTCTGCTCACTCTCTCTCAAAAATAAATAAAACATTAAAAATAAGAAATACAGTCCTTCCGGACACCTAGTATTTTCAGTTTGCTCTGCCTTGGAGAAGTATTCTCTCTTGGTTGAGAATCAGGAGTTAAGATGGGTCCTGTACATCCAGAGTAGAGCCCTGGCTGACTGCATGGACAGCAAAAGGAGAAGAAGTTGAAATGTACTGTGATTTACTTTAGCTCCTCAGAGAGATGGGAGAGAGCAAGAGACAGATGGTATTAAATAAAAGAAATTTAGCTCTTCACTAAATGTTTTTTATTATACAGTGCCTGAACTTGATTAAAATGGAACACTTTGGGGATGCCTGGCTGGCTTAGTCAGTGGAGCATGGGATTCTTGAGCTCGGGGTCATGAGTTTGAGTCCAGTATTGGATGTAGAGATTACTTAAAGAAAAATAAGATAGAAATGTTTGTCTCAGTTTTCAAACACTTTTCGACATTATCTTATTTTATCCTTAAAACAGTTGTTACAGAGTCCCAGCGCCATGGCCTTTGGAGATTGTGGGTTGAATACATTCCTTAACATTAGTAATGGAAGCTTTGCATATTAGTTTTCTTAGCCTCATTTCTTCACCTAGAAGAAGTAATGTTTACCTCAGAGAGTGGCACAGGGTACAGGGAATAATTATATAGGAATTGCCAGAATATAGTTTGTGGTAGAAGGCATGAATGAGATGGCCCCCGGAGGGCACAGAACAAGAAGAGGCCCCTGAGGGCACAGAGGAAAAAGCCAACAAAGGAGACCAAGCGGGAGTGGCCAGAGCCAAGAACAAAGATCAGAAGAGTGGAATCCGGGAATCAAAGGGAATTTAGAAATTCCAGATGAAAAGAACTCTCATCAGCATCCTGAACATTGGGTTTGGCGGTTGGCTAGCGTGACCTCAGCCACAGACCCTGTGAGTAGAGATGCAGGGAGAGAGTTAACACGTGTAGAAAAGAAGATAGGAAGTGGAAGCAGCCAGTAAGAAGATGTTTCTCCCTTAGAAGAAAGGGATAAGCTAGGAAAGAAGAGAGAGAAGTCAGTAGCTAGACAGATACTCAAGACTGCAGATTTGGATTTGAAGGAATGTCACAATTTCAGAGGTGAAGAAAAAATTAGGAACTGAACGTTTGCCAAGTAAAAAAAAAATTTTTTTTCAAGCAAGGACATTAAATATGGTACCATCTACTATTAACTTATTTCCGAAAAGAGAGAAAATACTAATGTGAAAACATGGAATAAATTTAGCTTTGTGAGAAAGTATCTCCGTTGGTAAAGTTTTTCTTTTCCTGTCCAACTTAGGCTTTTCTCCCTGGGTTCAAGGTTCTATCTCTTCTTTAGAGATCTGGCTTCACCAGTGGTCTTCTCTCTCAAATATTTTCAGTCTCTTCTCTGTTGACTCTTTTCCATGATCATATGAGTGCGTTCCATTCCATCTTAAAACAAACATGACCTACATGAAAACATGGGAGGACCTACACGGAAACAGTGGCAGAGAGGATGGGCTGAGAGGCCAGACAGGAGGGAGGTCTTATAAATAGCATTAGTAGGACTTGGTGACTGATTGGAGGTGGCAGGTGGGAGAGTGAGAGGAACCTAACGTGATGTCCAGCTTGCAGAATGGCTGTGCTACGTGGTGCTGTCATAAAGGAGGAAGAGGGCTGGGACGACAAAAACTCATGGGCTCAGTGCAGTATACAGTAGGCTGTACAAGTTGGGAACTCTGTATCTTTGACTCTTCCCCTGCATCCTCCAACTAGGCCCCACCTCACCCAGCCACCCCACCTCTGCCATTGTCTTTTTATCCTTCATCGGTTGGTGCCTAAACCTTGGCGTCTACAATTATTTAACTCTTGGGAGTCCAAACCCTGCATGCAGGAGTTTGCAAGCTAACAGACTACGTGTATTTTCTACAGAAAAAAGTAAAAATGAACCAGATGATAGAAATAGAAGTCCCCCGTAACAGGATGTCAAGATGGAACCTTTTGAGTTTTCAGTTTTAAGCTGTGACTCCAGACCGTTAAGGCCGTATTCCAAAGTCAGGTCTAAGACTACAGGGCAGACTTTGTGGTTAGCTCACTGGCCACTTGCAGCTGATAAAACAGGCTGGAGAGGCTATGGAAATAATGATCAGAAGATAGTCTTTAGAGAGTTTGTAGTGAGTTTGAGTCCCCGCTCCTGAGAGAGGAGTGTGAGGTAATGCCTCTGCAACTCAAGTCTAGAGAAAGGGTTGTTATTTTTTTTTTTTAAATTTTAACGTTTATTTATTTTTGAGACAGAGAGAGACAGACCATGAACAGGGGAGGGGCAGAGAGAGAGGGAGACACAGAATCTGAAACAGGCTCCAGGCTCTGAGCGGTCAGCACAGAGCCCGACGCGGGGCTCGAACTCACGGACCTTGAGATCATGACCTGAGCTGAAGTCGGATGCTTAACCGACCGAGCCACCCAGGCGCCCCGGGTTGTTATTTTTTTAATGTTTGTTTATGTATTTTGAGAGAGAGAGAATCTCTTTTTTTTAATGTTTGTTTATTTTTGAGAGACAGAGAGAGACAGAGCTTGAGAGGGGAAGGGCCAGAGAGAGAGGGAGACACAGAATCCAAAGCAGGCTCCAAGCTGTCAGCACAGAGCCCAACGCGGGGCTCGACCTCACGGACCGTGAGATCATGACCTGAGCCGAAGTCGGATGCTCAACCAACTGAGCCACCCAGGCGCCCTGAGAATCTCTCTTTTAGGCCTCGAACCCACAACCCTGGGAACATAACCTGAGCTGAAGTCAAGAGACACTTAACCAACTGAGCCACCCCGGTGCCCCCATGTGGACTGTTTAATGATTGGGAGGCATAGTAGATGAGAGATCTAAAAGGCAAGAGACTGGCTAGTTCCACTACTGATAGATGAAAGAGATGTGGCTGCATTGTGCTATAATTTGATAGAGCACTAGCAGTCGGGTTGTTCCCCAAGAACCTAGGGTAGACTATTCTGGAGAGTTAGCTAGCCTAGCCTGGAGTCATCTCAGGCCATGTGCAAGAGGGCCACCTGTACCCTAGCAAGGTAAACTGAGGAAATGGCCCTCAGTAACCATGTTCACCAGGGGATCTGTAGGTTGTAGGTGAAACCCCCCCCCCCTCCCCCTCAAGTGATGAAGGTAGAGTTGGGATTCTCTGCCTCACAGCCCCTAGTTCCTCTCACCATCATCCCAACGCTGGCTCAAGAGGAAAAAGTAAGCTTTAAATACCCACTAAGCTCACACATCACCAGCATTAGATTATTATTCAAGGGAGACCTTTCCTTCTGCCTCTCTTCCCCCCTCCCCCGCCCATCCCACCCCTACTTTGGTATCAGAAAGTGGCATAACCTCTATATATTAGTGATCTGGCTCAAGAGAGAAGAATCTTTCCCTGTCCACCTTCTCTGGTACGAGGGGAAAATGTTCATTGAAGGTGTTCAGTGGGGCCAGAGCCGAAGGAAGAAGTTTAACTTTGCATGAAGTTGGAAGACTTGGCATGCTGCAGATGATTGGGTGTATTAATTACAGAATGGTGATCGATTTTTTTTTTTTTTTTTTTTGGATTTAGAGTGACTTGAAGTGTCTTCATTATTTATGAGGACCTGGAAAAGTCATGACAACTGTCCTGAATTTCACCCAAGGACAAGGGAAGAACAAGCCTCACATACTAAAAGAGGCAATGGAGAAAACAGATAAAGTCATCTTCTGATTATATCCCATGAGTCCTGCTTATTCACTGTAAGGGTCATACAGACAAAACCGTCTGCAGTTTTTAAAGGATACGTAATTGACAAGAGGATGGAGAGGAAATGCAGGTTATTACAGGGATTAAACAGAAATGTCATGATAACTATTTTCATTTCTTAAAAGGATGCTAGGAGAATTTTAATTAGTTGGTTAAAATATATATCAGGTAATTTAAGAATAAGGTTTGCAATCTGTTCCACAGCTGGGGAAGTGATCTGAGTTATTGCCTTTGTGAAACAGGCCCATAAGACATTTGCTCCTTTCTGTTTCCAAAGAATCACAGAAGCCATAAATGGCTAAGATTAATTGTTCACTATTTGCATTCTGCCATTGATCAATTAAAAAAAAAGTGTGCTTTCCTGTAAAACAATAAAGATGATGCCCATAAACCAATAAACTCCAGAATAAACTATGCTTTATTTTTAAAAATAAAAAATGCTAATGGATTTCTCTTTTTAGCTTTTGGGAATTTTAAACTATTAGCCTCCATATTATCTTCCCTGAATTTGTGAAGTTATTCAATCGAAATCTTTAATTTTTTTTTTATGTTTATTTTTGAGAGAGAGAGAGAGAGAGAGAGAGAGAGAGAGAGAGAGAGAGCATGAGACACAGAATCCAAAGCAGGCTCCAGGCTCTTAAGCTGTCATCACAGAGCCCAATGCAGGGCTCGAACTCACGAACCCCGGAATCATGACCTGACCCGAAGTCAGACGCTTCACTGATTGAGCCACCCAGGTGCCCCTCAGTCGAAGTCTTTAATTGTAAAGGAGTGCCAAGGGAACAATCTAAATAACATTTCTATTAATGTGTTCCTAAAAGTGGAAAAGACGACTTGAAAAACGCATAGGAGTCACCCGTAAAGTATTTACACTGACCGAGAACGAGTGCAGTTTATTCCGTAGAAGTGGAATTTTGGATCCAGAAGTTGGATAGTGGATTGACCTGACTTAGCACAGCGATGTGAGTCAGTGTCCTGTGGGTCTGGAGGAAACCCTGCTGTGCCCTCAGGGTTCTGAGGGCAGTGCCGCATTGTTCTAGTGCTCTGCTAAATGCTATGTGCAGCTCTTTTAGCTCAGTGGTAAGGGCAAAACTAGCGGTAGCATGACTTGGGCATATTACATGTCCTAGTATTGCTATTTTGCTGCGATAGGCACAATTTTAAGCTGTCTCCCAAGATCTTTGTACACCCCTGTAAATCCCTTCCCCTCGAGTGTGGTTGGAGCCCTTGAGTGTGGTTGGAGGATGATCTAGTTGCTTCCATGATTATGTCCCATTATCCACATTATCAAGACTGGAGAGAACTGTAGGTATTGTATACCTGAAACTAATATAACACTGTGTGTTAACTATGGAATTAAAAGAAAAGAAAGACTGGAGACAGGTTCACCTGCTGGCTTTGAAGAAGCAAGCTGCCATGTTGTGAAAGGGTCATGTGACTAGGACTCTCGAACAGCTGCTAAGTTTGTGGTGAGTTGTTTCATGGCTACAGAAAACTAACACTCCCCCCCCCCCCCCCCCCCAATTTTCTCTAGTCTGTTCTCTGGGAGTTAATATGAGCACAGGCTGGAAATTCTTCGTCTATTCTCGTGTCTCTCAACTTCCTGTATTTTCCATTAAATTTCTCTGTATTGTGTCCCGGGCTTTCTTCGGATTTGTCTTGAATTTCACTGATTCTCTCTTCAGCTGGCCGTATTGATTGGCTTTGCTTTAATAACACAGTAGAACAGACAACCTTCAAACCGCATGGCACGTGGTGTCAAGTCGGGGGCACCATCTTTGCTCCAGACAGAGGGTCAGGTTCAGCCCACCCCGTTGTGAGACCACGCAGTGTGAGTTTCTCGTGCTGGGCATGAGGGCTGGTGGGCTTGCAGCGTCCCCGAAAGCCTCTGCCCACAACTTGCAGCGTCACTTAGCCCGTCGACAGAAACAAGTCAGTGGCCAAGCCCATGACTGACATGGAGAACTAGACCCTTCCCCAGGGGAAGAAGAAAAGAAAAACTGTAAACACTACCACATCTGCAAATGGTGTACTTTGATCTTTCCCTTCACCGTATTTTAAATTCTAGATCTCTACGTGGTTCTTTTTTAAGTCTCATTCCTTTACTTCATGATATCTTGGTCTTGACTTACACGTGCTGGCTATGCCAGCCTTGATCTGGTGAAACCTTTTAAAAACTTTCACATTCCTAGGGTGCCCTCCTGCCTGTACGTTTGGTGGAGTAAATTGTCCTGATTCCTCCGTCAGTTCCCTGTCTCGCGGTGGCGTGCTCGCCGTGTGCCTTCTCAGCTTTGCCGGTGAGTGCGTCACATGAGTTCCACGTGCCCTGGGTGATGGAGGTGTTCCTCTGAGCCAGCTTTCCATTTCTTCTGTTGAGGTCTGCCTGCTTCCTCAGTCTGGGATCTGGTTTCCAGGCCTGTGTCGTGACGGGGCACTTGAACTCCTTCCTTGTGCCTTGAGCAGGCTAACATCTCTGATTTCTCACTGCCCATCCTTCTCCCATCTGTAGCCCGGGGCCGGTGCCCTGCTTTTGTACTGCCTCCCCACGGGGAGGATGGAGTTTTGTAGTCCTCCACCCTCCTGACTCGATGGGAGGGGCTCACCTCCAGCTCCGCAGGGTAGGGAGGCCCCATACTCCAAGGTGAATGTCTGTTCTCGCTCTCCTCCTGGGTCTTCATTTCTCAATCACGTTTGCGGGGTTTGAATTTCTTTTTCGTTTCTGGAAGATTTCCCTTTCTTGCTTTCTACTCAGCTACTCGCTTAAAAATAATTAGTTATACTTTATCCAGAACATAGAAGTGTTAGCGGAAAAGGAATTGGGATGGGAGACGGAAAGAGTTGGGGGGTGGAGTGGGCTTCTCAAGTCACCTTGGCGTGCCCTAGAGACTGGTCCTGACATGCATCTTGTGACCTGCCTCCCCCAAATTCCATTTTACTTTTTACTGGAATTACACTGAATCTATAGATTAATTTGGAGAGAATTTATGTATTTACAATATTGAGTCCTTCCGCCTATGAATCTGGTTTATACCTCATCATTCGAGACTTCTCTTTAATGTCCTGCTGAAATTATGCAATTAAAAAAATGAGTATTATATACATATTGTTAAATTTACTTCTAGATTTTATGCTTTGTTCCTGGGTATTATTCCTGGCTTGTTGAATAACCACAAGCAAATTATCTAATCATTATAGTTTTAATTTGGTTTGAACGGTTTAGTCGCTCTTATTTAACTCAGACACTTACTGAATATAAAGTGACAAACTTACGGGATAATTCAGTTTAACATTTTCATTCATGAGTTTAGTCTTACTATGTTGTAGTTCAGAGACTGTAAATATGTATTTATCAAAATCACTCAGAATATCTGTAAGTAAAACTTTTTGACGTGTAAGTAAAACTAGAAACTACCAGCAGTCAACTAAATGAATATGTATGGTTTTGTTACTTAATGCATGCCAGAGTCAGGATTTCTAAAACCATTGGCTGAAAGATGGAAATTGTGGAGGTCGGCTCTGTTGCTAGACTGGGGAGCTCGGCTTTCGGCATCAGACAGTAAGTGAGTGGTGTGGTCTTTGTTGCTAGGATGTGGTAAAAGGCAGCTCAGACACAAGAGGAATGTTACGATCCTAGAGACGCCTCTTACAGTCATCAGTGCTAACTCTGGGACAGCCCTCTCTGTTGGCAGGTTTATAACTGTCTGCCGTGGTTTCAGTGACCTTCAGTTTTAAAGGATTTTGTGGGGCACCTGCCTGGGTGGCTCAGTCAGTTGAGCATCCAACTCTTGATTTCAGCTCAGGTCATGATCCCAGGGTTGTGGGATCGAGCTCCGTGTCAGGCTCTGTGCTGAGCGTGGAGTCTGCTTAAGATTCATATTCTCTCTCTCTCTCTCTCTCTCTCTCTCTCTCTCTCTCTTCCCCCCCCTTTCCCCCACCCCTCTCCCCCCCTGCCCCTCTCCCCTGCTACTGCTCTCTCTCTCTCAAATAAAATAAAATAAAGCCTTCTGCAAAATTGTTGTGAAAATTTATCATTTCTTTTAATTAAAGAACAGATGTAGGGCACTATAGGTCAGGGGATCTAAGATCCTAAGGAGGCACCCCCAAATCAACCAGGACTAAATGGGCAAATCGTAAAATACAGTAGGGATTTCTGTGCTGCAATATTCTGTTATCTTTAGTTATTCTGGCATGCCAAGATAGCACCCTATATTAAAATTTGCTCATTTTAGAAAATTGTACCTTTGCTATTTACTTTTATTATTGTTTTCAAGTTACTGGAAAACATTTAAAATATAGAATCTTAAATAGGCATATTTAATTGTGATTCTACAAAACTATTCTGAGAGCAGCATTAGGGTGTAGTGGGAAATAAAAAAACCTCAGTACCTGATACACTAAAGCAAAATATATGTACATGAAAAGCACATCAGATATGCATTATTGAGGCTAGAACTTGTATACGGTATTATGGTCACAAATCAACGATTCCTTGGATAAATATACTTTCTTCACATTACGTTGGTTGGTTTGGTTTTTTACTGAATTCCTTGTAATATGGGGATGGAAGAAGAGAGAAAACAAGTCAAACAAGTTGCCTCTGTTGTATCTGAAAAGCCTGGCTGAAAGCTGGTAAGACCTGCTATGTAATAGCCCCCGTTTATATTTTCGTAATGTTAAATGTGCCTTAAATCACTTTGATACACAGGATCTCACTGGGCTCCCTCAGATGCTCTGAGGCAGATGTGGACAATATTAGCCCTCCTACTTGGTGCAATGAAAGCCCCTGAGAAAAGTGTCTTGCCTGAGGCCTTCTATTTAGAAAACTGGAGGGTTTGACCCAAAAGAGAAGTGACTCAAGTGAGGTGTGGGGTTTGGGAAATAGTAATCAGTAAACTGAGGCTTGTGGATTATTGAGTGCAGTATTTCATCTCCCTGTAATACACCTTTCTGTCCTTGGTAATAATTAAGACTTTACAGTTTTTTCTCTTCAAGTCAGAATGTTTCCGTTGGCTTTACAATGGAGAAAAGGCTTAGTTTTAGCAAAATGAGCCACAAGTAGGGGGTGTGTTACCTTTAGAAATTACATTCAGCCACGCTGAATGTGGCTCAGTCGGTTAAGCGTCCGTCTTCGGCTCAGGTCACAATCTTGTGGTTCTTGAAATGGAGGCCCGCGTCGGGCTTTGTGCTGACAGTTTGGAGCCTGGAACCTGCTTCGGATTCTGTGTCTTCCTCTCCCTCTACCCCTAACCCACTCGCATCACATTCTGTCTCTGACTCTCTCAAAAATAAATAAACATTAAAACAAATTTTTTAAAACCCACTTATTTAAAAAAAAAATCAGGGTGCCTGGGTGGCTCAGTCGGTTAAGCGTGCGATTTCGGCTCAGGTCATGATCTCACGGTCTGTGAGTTCGAGCCCCGTGTCGGGCTCTGTGCTGACGGCTCAGAGCCTGGATCCTCCTTCGGATTCTGTGTCTCCCCCTCTCTCTGCCCCTCCCCTGTTCACACTCTGTGTGTGTGTGTGTGTGTGTCTCTCTCTCAAAAATAAACATTAAAAAAAATACTTAAAAAAAATTACATTCAGCCAGAACCTGTTCTATGTCAAGCTGTGTGTGAGGCCCTGTGCACAAGTGAGAGATATTCTTAAAAAAAATTTTTTTTTAAAAATGTTTGTTTATTTTTCGAGAGAGACAGAGTATGAGCAGGGGAGGGGCAGAGAGAGGAGGAGACACAGAATCCGAAGCAGGCTCCAGGCTCCGAGCCATCAGCACAGAGCCCGATGCAGAGCTCAAGCAAGTGAGAGTCTTGTTCCTATTTTATATACCACAAAACTGAGGCTCAAAAAGGTTTATTTTTTAAATTTTTATTATTTTTTTAAAACAATTTTTTAATGCTTTTATATTTTTGAGAGAGGGACAGAGACAGACAGCATCCGAAGCAGGCTCTAGGCACCCAACTGTCAGCACAGAGCCCGACACAGGGCTCAAACTCACGAGCTGTGAGATCATGACCTGAGCCGAAGTCGGACGCTTAACCAACTGAGGTGCCCCATAAATTTTTATTATTTTTCTAAAGTTTTATTTATTAAAGTAATCCCCACACCCGACAGGGAGCTCGAACTCACAACCCCAGAGCAAGAGTCACACTCTCCTCCAGCTCAGCTGACCAGGTGCCCTGAGGTTTAAGTTTACTAATCAGTGCAGGGGTAGTTGCCCAGCTACTAATGAAGAAGCAAGAATTTGCACTTGGGCCAGAGTGTATTCCCCTTGTCTACTCAGACTATCAGTGAAATGCAAATCTAGCATCAGAACCTTTGCTGTAAGGGCAGCTCAACATGGAGACCAGGTGGAGTTTCTCTTTCCCAGCGATGCCACCAGGTAATCAATAAATCATGATTGCTTGCAGAGCCTTATTGATTCAACTCTGTGGAGCTCTCTCCTCATTGGCTCTGCTTATTCACATAGAGTTTAGAGCTAGCTGCAAGGGACTGTGGAGGTTAGAATTTACAGACCAAAGGCGTATATCTGAATCCTTTTGTGGAACATTTTCAGAACCTACGTGCTGCCTTCTGATTTCGTAGGTCTGAGTTGTGGATGGGTTTGTGTGTTTGGAGCGTTTCCTGGGGTAATCCGATGTACTTTTCTGGTTAAGAAATCCTTTCTCTGGTCTAACCCCTTAATTGTGGCGATGAGAGAGTTTTCTTGGAAGGGAGACAAATGCTTCTAATTTAAGATTGTCTCGGTTAATGTAGGTAGTTAGAAAATGTGAGCCTCACTGATTTGATTTCTCCAGTTCTTTCTGAGTTCCTATTTCACCACCAACAACTTGCAGTTCTCCCATCCAAGTGCTAACCAGGCCCGACCCTGCTTAGCTTCCGAGATCAGACGAGATCGGGCGCGTTCAGGGTGGTTTGGCCGTAGACCCAACAACTTGCAATTCTGATTTAATGACTTGGGGCTTTAGGTAGACTTTTATTTTCAAAACAAATCTCTGTTTTTCCGCGACGTAGATGAATGAACAATGCTGCGCACTGTGCTTTGGGTTCAGAAATCGTGAGAAGCGCTTTAATGATAATAATTCAAGTTGGTTGCAAACAGCTTCAGGAGGGGGAGACAGAGCGAGCTGCAGGGTCCAATGCCGGGAGGCACACTGAAGTCTGTATGGTGTCTGTGGGACCAAGACTTTGCTCCAGCAGGAAGAGAATTTCTTTAGACCCTCTATATTTATCTTACATTCGTATATGTCCCAAGTGATTACCAGCATGTACGATTTATGACTTGCCATCATGTCCCCCTGGGGTCATCTTTAGTGACTGTGAAACATGATTTCACAAATCTTGAGGTTTATGGGAATATAAAAGTTTATTTTTGCTGGTAGATAAAGCAGGCTCCTGGAGACAAAGGGGAAGCAAGGATATCTTTTGCTTACATTGGATAGTTGGAAAAAAGCACATGGAAGAATCTATCATTTGTGGAAGAGAAAAGAGCATAGCTGATTATAATGTTCGTTGAGACCATCCTCCTTAGTTGATCAGTAGCTTACCAGGGCTCTGTTTTCATTCATTAGGCTGCGAATCCAGCTTTCTTAAAAATTTTTTTTTAATGTTTGTTTTTGAGAGAGGGAGACAGACAGACAGAAAGGGAGGGAGACACAGAATCCAAAGCGGGCTCCAGGCTCTGAGCTGTCAGCACAGAGCCTGATGCAGGGCTTGAACCCACCAACCCCAAGATCATGATCTGAGCCGAAGTCGGATGCTTCACTGACCGAGTCACCCAGGCACCCCCCCAAACCCAGCTTTCTTAATGGCAGAGATCAAGATATTTAATAATGTGGGATTCAAATGAAGTATTATGGTTTCAGTGGCTTGCTTTATAATCTGCCTTTTATTAAAACAGATTCACTTTCTAAAGGGAGTTATATTTCTGATTTTACATTTTCCTTTCACAAAGAGGAGTTTATACTCCTCTTTCTGTATTATGTAAAACGAATTTTTTTTTCTGTTAATATTCTTAATGACAGGGAGTAAATATGAATGTCTATCTCCTCAACTCGTTGAACAGAGTGACCTTGGTTCAGGTAAAATGTTGCCAGCTGAAGTATAATGCTACATTGTTGCCTTGTAGAATTTAGAATTTTCTCAACCCTGTAGGAAAAGGCACAAATACAAGCAGGGAGAAGTAACAAGAAGAAAGTGCATTTAAGCATAGTATAGTCAGCTCTCGAATGAACAGAAAACTTTTGCTTTGGTTACTGAAACTATTCCTAAATGTTGGTGTAGGATCCTTGGGGCAAATGCTACGCAAGGTACATGCCATAATTCCTTGAGCAAAGTGAGATTTTCTTTTTTTTTTTTTTTTATTATTATTAATTTTTTTTAATTTTTTTTTTAACGTTTATTTATTTTTGAGACAGAGACAGAGCATGAACGGGGGAGGGTCAGAGAGAGAGAGGGAGACACAGAATCTGAAACAGGCTCCAGGCTCTGAGCGGTCAGCACAGAGCCCGACGCGGGGCTCGAACTCACGGACTGTGAGATCGTGACCTGAGCCGAAGTCGGCCGCTCAACCGACTGAGCCACCCAGGCACCCCAAAGTGAGATTTTCTACTTCTGTGACTATTTGAAAAAGACAACAAAACAAAGCCAAAAACAAAAAAAGAAAAAAGTAAAAGCAACCAAGTGATCACCATTTTTGTATGGTTTTTTGAAACAGGCTTCTGTGTTTGAATGTTGGATCTTCAGGAGAATAGATCTTGATTTTAGTATTGCTAATGCAACCAGTGAACAGTCTTCCTGTACATTCTCATTAACTTAATCAGCATTGTGGGTTGCATAAGGCTGGATGAGACCTCTGAAATCACCTTTTCCCATCTGCTTATTTTACAAGTCAGCAAACTGATGTGGCTTTCCAGGGTCATTGGTTATGGGGGGCGTGTGTTGAACAAAGGCCATTGCTGAAGGTTTGTGATGCTTAGTGACATTCTTTGTAGCTTCTTTCTGCTTTTGATTAAAAAATTTAGGTACTTAATAAATTCGTATATTCAGAGAAGATCAGTCTCCAGTTTTTCACTTTTCAGAAATACAGAATGTGGGGGCACCCGGGTGGCTCAGTCGGTTAAGTGTCTGCTCTGGCTCAGGTCATGATCTCATGGTTTGTGAGTTTGAGCCCCACATCAGGTTCTCTCTTGTCAGTGCAGAGGCCGCTTCAGATCCTCTGTCCCCCTGTCTCTCTGCCCCTACCCCCCCCCGGGTGCTCCCTCTCTCTCAAAAATAAACAAACATAAAAAAAAAATGGAGTGTGGTAGTCATGCTCTTCTCCAAATATTTCTGGCTTTCTGCCTTCAATATTGCATTTCCTGAGCCCTCCCCCGGCCCCCCCTCATGGTTGGGTGCGTTCATGTGACCAGTGTCACCAATGATTTGCCAGCAGAATTGCATATCGCTTCTGGGAGGGAGCATTTAATCCGTGGTATAAAACCCTGTGGAAATGGGTCTGTGGTAGCAGTCCGATTGGTCTGTGTCCCTGAGTGATAATGATGTGCAGCACCCCACTGCTGAACGGGAGTGGTCATTTCGCATGAGTGGGAAAACCTTTTAAAAAAATTACTTTTATCTGAGTATAATTGACACACAAGGTTACATTAGTTTGAAGAATGCAACATAGTGATTCCGCAAGTCAACACATTATGCGCTGCTCACCACGGTGTAGCTACCCTCTGTCACCATAGAACAGGATTACAAGACCCTTGCTGACTGTGTTCTCTGTGCTGTACCTTTTATTCCTGTGACCTAATGTAAAAACCCTTTTTGTTTTAAGCCACTGAGGTTGGGGGCTTATTTGGAAACCCTGGGTAAAAACCTCCTAAGGGGTGTCTTCTTTTAAGGAAGACAATGCTTCTAATTTAGGATATAGCATTAAAGGGGAATGAAGAATTTAGGCAACACATGTGACACTTTAGGGAAAAAACAGTGAAATGATTTTTTTGCTTATCAAGGGTTTCTTTCTTTCTTTCTTTCTTTCTTTCTTTCTTTCTTTCTTTCTTTCTTTCTTTCTTTCATGGATGGTTGTTTCTGTAGCATTATCTTGATTTACCAGTTTGGTTGTTTGAATCACTTGGGTAGCAATCTATGCAGGGAATGACAGCTGCAACCAATCTCAAAGTTTTTTGAATAATTGTCACTTTAAGTCACAATGAAGATTCAGTAAATTGAACCAAGAATCAGGAAATCTGGGTCCTAGTTTTCATATTGTCACTGCATGACCTTTATCTTGTTTGGGTCTCAGGACACTCATCTATAAATAGATGTCGAACTATATCATCTTGAACATCTTTCTAGTTCTGTTGATCTGTGATTCCAGGAAATCAGTAACATGCTGGCTAACTATTTTGGGTTAGGGATTTTTTAAAAAAATTTTCTTAAAGTTTATTTATTTTGAGAGAGCAAAGGCACAAGTGGGGAAGGGGCGGAGAGAGGGAGAGAGAGAATCCTAAGTAGGCTCTGCACAGTCAGCACAGAGCCTGATGCGGGACTGGAACTCACAAACCGTGAGAGCATGACCTGAGCCGAAATCAAGAGTCAGATGCTAAACCGACTGAGCCACCCGGGTGTCCCTTGGGCTAGGAATCTTAAACAAAATTTTAAAACATAAGAATGAGATCTAAGTATATCTCAAAATAACAACAATTCAAGGAGTAAATGATGCTTAGATCATCCAAATCGTGAACCATTTTGGAATATGCTATATTGTGTTTTCAGAGCCCTACTTCCTTCTTTTGTAAGTGCCACCCATGTTTTTTCAAACATGCATTTTCCAGGTTTTTCTGATATTTAAATTACTTTCCTTGTATTTAAGAACCTTTTTCTTCTTTGACACTCAAGAAAAAGTTTCCCAGGGTATAATGCAACTATATGTCTATCTGGCCTGATTTGTTTTCTCAGTCTCTCCAATTTCTTATAGAGACGTCATGAGATCTGTCAACTTTATCCAATTTGCCTTGCTTTCCCTTAGTTCTAGGACTTTGGGAAATTATTGGTAGGTGAGCATTACCCTCTCATTTCGATGGGAGTGCAACAGTGGGTCCATCTAAAGGTTCAGCTCTCAAATCTTCAGGTTGCTCTGCAGTCAGTTTGGATGGAAGGCTCACATGACAAAGCCTTCAGGATCAGTTGCCAGGCTGGCTCCTTAATGATGGAAACCGTCACTGGTTTCTTGCTCTCACTTTTGACTTTTGTTTTCCCAGAGCCAAAAGTAGGTGGGTCACAGAACCATAAAGCCATAGCCACTGGCCTCTGGGAGGTGCCCAAGATATGTTGATTTCATTGCTGTACTTCTGGATTGGTAAAGGGTCGAAGGGATCTATGAAAGCCAGTTTGTGGTTTTCTTTCATATATGCAATGTTCTGGTTTGTTCATTTTTATTTATTATTTTTGTGTGTGTTGCAAGTGAGTATACTTGTAACACAAGTGAGTATACTAAGTATACTTAGTATTGTCACATGATATTCTTTGATCTCAGGGACATATAATAACGAAGAAAGTTACTCACAATGACTGTCATTCTTTTAGTTGTAAAATATACTTCTAAGAATCAGAAATTGCCTAAAAATGTAAGCCAACGGAATCGCACAGAGCTCCTGGCACTTTTTTCAATTCAATGGCAAATAAAATGCTCTTTACGCAAAACTCAATTTTGAAGAAAGCAGAGGTGTGACGTTTTGACTAGTGTTACCTGTTTTGTATTCCTAAACCACTTTCATTTTTTGCTTTTATCTGAATCTTAAATATGTAGCTCAGCGCATTAAATATCTTAGCTCCGTGCATTTACTCAAAGAAATAAAAAGAACACATATACAAACATTACTCAGTCACAAGAACGCATACTGAGCTTTAAGTCTCATGTACAAAAGCACCATTCAGTGCTTTTAAAAGCTGGAGAAGACTGATTTTAGTAGCATGGTATCATCTTTGGTCAGTCCTCTTACCTGACCTTAACCATTAGATACAGTGAGGTGCAGTGTCAGCAAGGCGATTCAGTGCCTTCAGATTTCAGTGGACTCTAAGGAATGCATCAGCCCCCAAGTCCAAGGCGATGCACTGTAAGTTTTCTGTATGTTTATGAGCCACAATCTTGGGGTCTCTCCATAAGTATGAAAAGTATGCAAGGGTGAGGTATTTTACTGACTCTTCTCTGCCACCGGGCTCACAGCACTCAACTCAGCTAAGCCAGAATCCACATGTCACAACTTGGGTGGCTTAACTGGAGAGGAGAGTAAACTGGATGGAATGCAATGCACAGAAGATGTCCTGAAATATGTTCAGATTTGATGGCATGAGAGATATGTGCATTTTGCATCATTATTTTTGGTGGAACACTTGCTGTTTTAGACGTGCTTTCTTAGCCTTCTGAAAGCAAGTACTGTTGTTTGCTTGACTTGTGATCAGCCATGTTCTCCAAGTCCAATGGATAATATTAGGAGACGATGGATGTGACTGAATCTACTGTGGTAATCATTTCATAATATATGTAAATCAAACCATGATGCTGTCTACCTTCAACTTATTCAGTGAGGTATGTCAGCTACTTCTCTACAAAATGTGGAGAAAAGGAAAATCCTAACAATTACATTACTCTGGACTTCCAGTTAATAGACCTCTGTGATTTCTCTTAGCTCACCAACTCTTCACAAGGGAATGAGCTACATTCTTACGGCATTTAGCGTCTGAGGTAAGTGCAGGTTTATTTTTCATTCACACCGGAGAGGTTCTGCAACGCACTTAAGTAACTGTACCTCCGTACCCTCAGGGGAGGTTGATAATAAGAGGTTTGATACTTGGGAGAAAAATGTTTGGGCTCCTCAAAATGAAAGCATATTCGAAGAGCAAGGAAGCAGTAATTGTTGCATGCGTGATCTGTAAAAAAAACGTGTCTCTGTTGGGTTCTGAGGTCAAGAGTGAGCCGTTGCTCCTGGGTGAGCGTCGGGTGCCCAGCTCGAATCAGCTGCTGCCGCGAAGTGTCAGTTATGTGGGGCCCCTGACCCCCTTTCCACTTTCAGAACAAGAATAGAACTAATTGTAGCATCAGGATGCAAGGCATTCCAAAATACATTTACCCTGAACCAGTGATCTCTTCCACGTCCTGCAGAGCCATCAAGGGCGTATTTTTTTTGTCACTCATTTTTTTTTTTTTTTTTTGACATCGGATTTGAAATTCTAAACCTCAAATACTGAAAAAACCTAGTACACATAATCCAACTTGTATATCATCCAGATCCTTTAGTAACGAACTTTATGAAGCCATCCACGTTCTTTTACTATGTTGGAATTGTGGTAAGCTTCACTTAACATAAGGCTAATTTTAGAGAGCATCTTTTGGCGATGGTATTTGCCGTAAGGGCATGGGGTCTGCGTTCACATCCAACCCTAGCCTAAATCGTAAGTTGGCAAAGTTCGCATCTCTTTTCTTCCTTTTCTTTGTTCTTTAAACATTATCTCTTCTTGGAAGCCCTCACCCTCATTGCAAATAAACTCCCAATATTGGACAAAGTCCCTCCGTAAACAGTAAGCAAGTCTGATCTTCAGAAGACCTGTAAAACTAATGCACACAAAAGTATAATGAACCAATAAAAACGAGCAGAAATAGGAAACCTCTAACTTTGCCCCGGGACTAATTGTATCAAACAATGGGGACATTTTTTGTAGCTTCTGCTGTGCCTGGAGCCAGAAGTCCTGTGTCTGAGCTTGGCTGAGTTTCTCTCTCAGCCCTTCATCTTTCTCTGCCTCCAGTTTGTGTGTATTATTTTCATATGTACTTGAACTTGGATTACCATTTATTTTCTTCTTCTTTAAAATTTTTTTAATGTTTATTTTTGAGAGAGAGTGTGAGCGGGAGAGGGCAGAGAGAGAGGGAGACACAGAATCTGAAGCAGGTTCCAGGCTGTCAGCACAGAGCCCTATGTGGGGCTCGGACCCACGGACTGTGAGATCATGACCTGAACCGAAGTCGGATGCTTAACCGACTGAGCCACCCAGGTGCGCCTCTTTTTACGTTTTAAAGTTTATTTATTTTTCTTTTAGTAATCTCTATGCCCAATATGGGGCTAGAACACAGGACCCTGACATCAAGGGTCACATGCTTTTCTGACTGAGCCAGCCAGGCACCCCTGGATTGCCATTTGTATCTATTACTTGGATATACAGTATTCACACTTGGATGACCGTTTATTTCTATTACTAATGATTCTATAAGGTGGGTGTACAGAAGCGTTCCGTGAAACATGAAGCACTTGCCAAGTGTTCCTTTTGTAAAAAAATGCTTTGAAATCCTGTAAGGAACTCTAAGTAAGAAGTCAGAAATCCTAGGGGCATCTGGCTGTCTCTGTCGGTTGAGTGTCTGACTTTGGCTCAGGTCATGATCTCACGGTTCGTGAGTTCAAGCCCCACATCGGGCTCGCTGCTTTCAGCGCAGAGCCTGAAGCCTGCTTGGGATCCTCTGTACCCCTCTTTCTCTGCCTCCCCCTCCACCCCCCCACCCTCGCTCATAGTCTGTCTCAAAAATAAATAAACATTAAAAAAAAAATCAGAAATCCTAACCTTTGAGACCTTGGAAAAGTCTTTTAATTATAGCAGGCTTGTTTCCTTGTCCTAAAAACCTGCAGGTTGAAATTGAGTATTTCTAAAGTCCTTTTCAACCCCAGTATTTTGGAATCCATGAAATAAGATCATTTGCAGAGAAAACACTGTGGCACACCTAGTGCCGGGCATATGGAATGTGGCATGAGTTTGGACTAGGAGGTAAGTAGAGGAATAAAGAAGGTAGTGATTATGGGAGTGCCTGGGTGGCTCCATCGGTTAAATGTCTGACTCCGGATTTCAGCTCAGGTCCTGATCTCAAGTTTGTGGGATCCAGCCCCACATCAGGCTCTGTGCTGACAGCATAGAGCCTGCTTGGGATTCTCTCTCTCTGTCTCTGTCTCTCTCTCTCAAAATAAAATTAAAAAAAAAAAAAAAGAAAAGGAGGATAGTGATTACAGGGGAGTTGGGCTTCATCCTGCTGGAGGAGAGCACATGGTTGCTACAGGGCAGGAGGTAGGAGAGGCCCGTGTGTCTGGACCCCTAGAAACTGGGGCCATTGATTTGGATGGGTTCATGGGTTTGGGCTGACGATTGCGGGGATGTCTGGGAGCTGTGAATAGGATTATTACACTTTTGGGGGGCAGTGTTGCCTGGTGGGTAGTGTCTAAGGCTGCCGGGAATTTTGGTAGGGGGCAAATGCAGGGGTGAAAGTGGCATTAGTCCTCCCAATACAACAGCAACGGGCCTCTTGTCTCTCATCCAGTCCACGGGGCAGTGAGAACAGCCAGTTTCAAATGTAAACCAGGGGCCCCTGGGTGGCTCAGTCAGTTAAGCACCTGACTCTTGATCTCAGCTCAGGTCTTATCTCAGGGTTGTGAGTGGGCTGAAGATAAAATGTGACCGGAAGCCTTCTCTCCCCTGCTTCAAATCCTTTAATGGCTTTCTCTGTATTGACATTAAAATACAAATTCCTTATCGTGGGCTTTCAGGTGCCTGAGGGGATTGGTGCTTGCTTCTTTCTCTCATCTGCCCCCTCCATTCACTGTGCCTCTTTCTTCTGAATTTCAGCCCCACCCGTCAGCCAGGGGTCACCAAGGTTTTCCTGCACCAGAAACCTATTTCCCCACTATTTTTCACAGGGTTAGCTTTGATTCTTTGGGAGCTTAGCTTAAGCGTTTTCTTTTCTTTTCTTTCTTCTTTTTTTTTAATGTTTGTTTATTTTTTGAGAGGGAGTGCAAGTGGGAAAGGGGCAGAGAGAGGGACAGAGGATCTGAAGCAGGCTCTGCACTGACCCCAGAGGTCCTGATGTGGGGCTTGAACTCAACAAACTGTGAGATGGTGACCTGAGCCAAAGTTGGATGCTCAACCAACTGAGCCACCCAGACACCCCTCATATTCCTTCAGACAGGCTTTCTTTCACTATTCCACGTGTAGCACGGTCTGCCCCTGGTCTTAGCACCTGACTTGTTTCCTAACGACCACAACCACAATCTGTAGTTGCCGTGCCCTAGCATGGCGTCTGACTAAAGAGTTCTTTGTCGAATGAATGGAGGAGGAGTTCACATCCCTTCTCCTCCTTTTTTCTCTTCTCCCACCTCTTGTCTCTACTTATTTTGTCTTTTCCTCATTTTTTTTCTAAGTCAGTATAGCTTACATAATTTTTTCCTGACTGTAAAAGTCAAAAAATTAAGTGATACTTAAGTATGCAAGGAAGAACATGAAAACCACTGAAATTCCATCACCAGGGAAAACCCAGAGCTAACATTTATTTTATACACTTAAAATCTAGTTCTTAATTTTATTTTTTTTTCAATTTATTTATTTTGAGAGAGAGAGAGAGAACGAACGAATGAACAGCAGAGGGGCAGAGGGAGAGGGAGAGAGAGAATCCCAAGCAGGCTCCATGCACAGTATAGAGCCCTATTCAGGGCTTGATGTCACAAACTGTGAGATCATGACCTGAGCCGAAATCGAGTCAGACACTTAACTGACTGAGCCAGCCAGGCGCCCCCTAGTTCTGAATTTTAAAAAGAAGTTGAAATCAATACTTTTCTTTCCAGAATGTTAACAGAACCATGTTGTTTCCCCTTTAAAAGGCCTTCAATTAGTCAAATCTGTGCATCCTTCCCAGAAACCGGTTCCTTCCGTTGACATTGGTGCTATTCTCTGCCAAAGAGTTAGGCTGACCCTGGCTTTTTCAGGCATAATATGGCATTTATCTTTGGTTAAAAAAAAAGTAACTGTTATTCTTGTCTTTCACTGCCAGCACTGCAGACTGGGCATTTAAATGCCTTGGACTGTGTATTTGGAGAAGCTAACAGCTGCATGTGCTATTTGCAATACTCTTTGAGATCCACCCAGGATGTGACCATGGGAATGCTTGTCGTTTTTTTGCAAGGGGGTTGGGGGGAAGGATGTAAAATGGTGAGTGATATGCAGCGGTGAAAATTAGGTGAGAAATTCTTCAACGCATTGTAGACTTGCCATCTGGTATCTAGAGACAAGTACATTCCTTCAAGTGGCACTCAGAATGCTCATCTGCCTGGATGTGGATGCTTTAGAGACTCCGTTAATATCAGTGTGCTTCCCAGAGAAACATAGTCTGTTCACTACTGTGTGTGTGTGTGTGTGTGTGTGTGTGTGTGTGTGTGTTTGAGTATAGCACTGTTGTAAATTACCAATCAACCAACAAACCAAATGAAAGACCCTGATTTTTCTCTTTAAAAAGGAGATTAAAAAAAAACACACGGGCAAGTCCTTCCCTTCTTTGCAGCGTTGAAATACACAGCCGAATTGTGTTTCTAGTTGTTTACATTCACCTCCAGCTCAATCAATAAGTGATTCATTGACACTGGTTTGGGATCTGACTAGGCTGAGAAATCCTTGTTCTATACTGGTAGGGCCGATTTCCTGGATTTTGCAACTACAAAGCCCAATAGAAGTTTAAATTAAATCTTTATTTCTGTTCCTTTCACATAATAATATTAAATTATTTGATAATCTAAGAATTTTTGTTTGGGAAAAGATGTTTAAAATTAGAACTATGGTATTTTCCTTGGCTATAAATGCTTAGAAACCCATCACTGTTAGATTTTGAATGTTTGTTTTGGTGTGGGGAGGGGGCAGGCAGTTAGCGTGTTTGTATTTGCCTAATTACTTGATGTGAGAATATATTTTATGCTGGCAAGGCTATGGCAGACATTGTCAGCTCCCTGCCCACTTCCTTTAAGACCTTATCATTTACTTCACTGGCTTCAGACTTTCACCTGCAGGTATCTGGAAATGCTGAGGAATTTATACCAACCCCCAGAAACCCTGAACCAATAGCTGATGGCAGTTAGGGTACAGCTCCTTCACCCTTTGAGTGAGATGGTTGTGAGACTGTGTTTGTCTCTGAGTTTCCTGGTGGAGTAAACTTCTAGTCATGATTTAACCTGCCGTTATTACTCATCTTATGTTTTCTGCTGCTGTACAATTCTGTACCTTCCTAATAAACTATTTGCAATCAAACCTTCGTCTCAGGTTTGACCACATCCCTACTTTGGGGTATACCTAATCTACATCAAATCTCTTGCTTTAGGCAACATTTTAATCTCTTATCCTTGGTAGGTTAAAAAAATTCTTAGCTTAATCCACTCAATAGGTACTTTCTATATTTTCATTATCTGGTAGCACATATTGTTAATTGTCTATTAAATGATGTCTTTATTATTATTTTTCTTTGTAAAGAGAAAGCTTTTGTACCTTTAAAACATGATTAAGACAATTAAAATACAATGAAAGCATCAGAAAAATAAGTACCTTGGTTAAACACAATCCTATTTGAAGAGTTTTCCAGTCTCAATAGTGACCCTTAAAGAGAGCAGAATATGTAACACGCGATAAATTTAATGACTAAACTCATAATTAAACTTTTATTGCTTTTCATAGCATCTTCTATGTTATAGGATAGCTAGGGTCTTATAAGGAATTTGTAATTTGGGGACACCTGGGTGGCTCAGTTGGTTAAATACCTGACTTTTTTTTTTTTTTTAATGAAAACAATTCATTTTAATTAGTTATTGAATAAAGGCAAAGTGAAACAAGTGAGATACCATTTTCACCTCCTAACTTACTACAATTTTAAAATATTAGTGCTTCATTCAGTAAATATCTGTTCAAATTTTCTACATACAGGATCCGTATATACCCCTGGGAGTTGGAATCTGGAAGTGAACTGACAGTCTCTGTCCTTAAGTGTCCGACTCTTGATTTCAGCTCAGGTCATGATCTCACAGTTTGTGGGTTGAACCCCACATGAGATTCTCTCTCTCCCCCTCTCTCTGTGCCCCTCCCCCACTTGCTCTCTATCTCTCTCTCAAAATAAATTTAAAAAATAAACTTAAAAAAAAAAAAAGAGGGGTGCCTGGGTGGCTCAGTTGGTTAAGCGGCCGACTTCAGCTCAGGTCTCGCGGTCCGTGAGTTCGAGCCCCACGTCGGGCTCTGTGCTGACAGCTCGGAGCCTGGAGCCTACTTCAGATTCTGTGTCTCCCTCTCTCTGACCCTCCCCTGTTCATGCTCTGTCTCTCCCTGTCTCAGAAATAAATAAACATTAAAAAAAAAAAAAAGAATTTGTAATTTTAGTGACTGTAAAGTCTGAGGTCAAATACCATTTAATTCACATTAATATAAGAGTCCCACATTATAGTTTTCCCCTTTAGTGTCTAGGATATCACTGAAGACAGACCTGAGGATCATATGTGCAGAAGTCACTAGCACCTTGAAAGACATGGGGTAAGTGACTCTCCTAGGTTCCTTGGGAACAGTTAATTGCTTGGGTTTTCAGCTGGAGTCTGGGCTCCTAAATGTAGCTGCTATGCTGAAAATGCATAGGCTTGGCCACATGGCTGATGGGTTCAGAGGTCGAAGTGGAACCCAGTTCATACTCACTGGCTGGAAGCACGTTCTGTGTGGGCCAGCACTGTGTCCCATAATGTGGGGAGACAAGCAGTAGAACGAGGTACCTGGAGGTCCAGGGCAAAACATAGTGGAGACTTAAGAATGCAGGTAAAATGCAGTAATCCCTCTCCTTCAGTGTTTGTAAAGATTAAAGTGATAAAGCGATAAAGCACGGTGACTGATAAATAATAAGCTCTTGGTTAATGCTAGCTGTGTTTAGGGTAGCTTATTGTTCAAATCAGTACACTTCCAAATATGAAAGGAGGTACTAAAATGATACATATTGTATAACTGATGTATATATTGTATGTAGTTTACAAGTTTTTTATATACTGACCAATAAATTAGTCTTATATGGATAGGCCTCTAGAGTAGTTCTATTTATAAACTTTTAAAATGCAGTTCTTTCCAAAAAATAAAAATAAATATTCAGGTGCAGTAA
This sequence comes from Panthera leo, assembly GCF_018350215.1. Lineage (NCBI taxonomy): Eukaryota > Metazoa > Chordata > Mammalia > Carnivora > Felidae > Panthera > Panthera leo. The sequence goes on along the minus strand of NC_056683.1, from coordinate 10,969,839 downwards.
AGCAAAATAAAAAAATAAAACCTTCATATGATCTTATTTGAACATGAAAAATAAGTGGAATGATTATTTTTGTTACGTATTCACTTACTTAAACAGTTTTTTAGTCCTATCTGGCTTTAATGTGCAGGTCACTGGCATTTTTGTGAAGAATGATCATTTTTTACTATGGACATACTATTTTTAATTATTCTTAATGTCTGCAATATTTCTTGAAGTACGTTGTTAATAAAGTTGAAAATTGTTGACACCTTCATTTCACTCTTACCTGTAAACCATAACGTTTTTATTTAAGCAACATAATCTCTTGGGCACCTGGCTGGCTCAGTTGGAGGAGTGAGTGATTCTTGATCTTGGGGCTGTGGGTTCAAGTCCCATGTTGGGTATAGAGATTACTTAAAAACAATCTTAAAAAAACCCATAATCTCTCTAGGAGAACTGAGTTATCTGGTAAAAACTAAGTGAATTCTACTAAATGGAGAGTATTCCCATTTGTAAGATTTTTGTATTAAAATGTGTAAGTAATCTGATACAATGTGATTTTTGATACTGATTTTTTGGCCTCCACTTGGAGTACCTTTTTTTATTAAGTTTTTAATTTTAATTCTTATATAGTTAACCTACAGTGTTGTATTAGTTTCAACGTGTACAATACAGTGATTCAACAATTTGGTACGTTAACTCAGGGCTCGTTGTAAATGTACTCTTAATCCTGGTCACCTATTTTGCCCATCCCCCCACCCATCTCTCTAGAGTCCCTTTTCTTGACAAATATTTCTAGAAGACAAAATTATCAAGTAAGTTGTGTGCAGATATGATTTCTTTTAACGTTTCCCCAAACGGAGATGCTATAAAATCGTATGAAATCATAGGCCCTCTTGATTGTGTTCCATTCCAGTGGACATTATAAAAATTTCTCTCCACAAGTGGATTTATTCCAAAGAGCAATGATGGAGTTTTAACATAACATCTTGGGCATGATTTGAATGCTCATCATTTAATCTGTTCGCTTATTTCTTTCTTGGGATTGAGAGGTTTCAGAGTCTTTTTGTTTTTTAATTTTTTTTTTAAACATTTTTTAATTTATTTCTGAGACAGGGAGAGACAGAGCATGAACAGGGGAGGGTCAGAGAGAGGGAGACACAGAATCCGAAACAGGCTCCGGGCTCTGAGCTGTCAGCACAGAGCCCGGCGCGAGGCTCCAACTCACGGACCGCGAGATCATGACCTGAGCCGAAGTCGGCCGCTTAACCGACTGAGCCACCCAGACGCCCCTTGAGTCTTTTTTGTTTTTGGCCCGTTTTGTTCTTCAATAATTATAATTCTCCAAAAGCTTAAGAAGCCAAAGATTTTGGGTACTCCTTGAATTCTTTGATGAAAAGTTCTAGCTGATCTTGAACAAAGTGCACCCCAAAACTAGAGGGTTCATTTACAAAAAAAATTCAGTACCATCAGGACATTGCAGATGGATTTACTGCCGAATTCCACTTGATGATAGCAGCAAGGAGAGAAGTCTCATTACTGCTGTGGTGAAGTGTTTGTTTTTCCCCCGCTTTTACTGAGAGACGATCGACGTGCATCACAGTATAAACTTAAAGTGCACAGCAGGAGGTTTGATTTACCGTATGTTGTGAAATGATTACAGTAGTTCCAGCTAACATCCATCTTCTAATATAGGTACAATAAAAAGAAAGAAAAAAAAAAAGGAAAAAAATGTCTCCTTTGATGAGAACACAATTTATTTTCTTATCTTCTGTGTGCCATACAGCAGTTATGTTAGTCATCATGTTGTATGTTACATCCCTAATACTTCTTTATCTTATAACTGGAAGTTTGTATCTTTGACCACTTCCCTCCATGTTTTGTTTTCCTCCTACCATCTGCCTCTGGTAACCACAGGTCTGATCTCTTTTTCTATGAGTTTCTTTCTTCCTCCCTCCCTCCCTCCCTCCTTTCCTTCTTTCCTTGCTTCCTTCCTCTCTCCCTCCCTCCCTCCCTCCCTGTCTTCCTTCCTTCCTTCCTTCCTTCCTTCCTTCCTTCCTTCTTTCCTTCCTTTCCTTCCTTCCTTCCTTCCTTCCTTCCTTCCTTCCTTCCTTCCTTCCTTCCTTATTCTTTTCTCCTCTCCCTTCTCTTCCCCTCCTGCACTGACAGTGCAAAGCCTGCTTGGGACTCTCCCCTCCCCCCCCACCCCTCCCCTGCTTGTGCTCAAGCTCTTTCTCTCTCTCAATAAATAAGTAAACATTAAAAAAATAGACATGAGGGGCGCCTGGGTGGCTCAGTCGGTTAAGTGTCCGACTTTGGCCCAGGTCATGATCTTGCAGTTCGTGAGTTCAAGCCCCGCGTCGGGCTCTGTGCTGACAGCTCAGAGCCTGGAGCCTGTTTCGGATTCTGTGTCTCCCTCTCTCTCTCCCCCTCCCCCACTCACACTCTGTCTGTCTGTCTCTCTCTCTCTCAGAATTAAAAAATAATAAACACGAAGAATGGAATTGTACTGCAAACAATCCTTCCTTCCTTCCTTCCTTCCTTCCTTCCTTCCTTCCTTCCTTCTAAGATTCCACACTTAAGTGATATCATACAGTATTTGTCTTTCTCTGACTGACTTCTTTCATTTAGCATAATGCTCTCAGGGTCTATACATGTTTTCACAAATGACAGGATTTCCTCTTTTTATGGCTGAATAATATTCTCTTGCACATGTATACCACATCTTCTTTATTCATCCATCGTCTGATGGACACTTAGGTTGTTTCCCTGTCTTGGCTCTTGTAAACGCTGCTGCTGTGAACGCAGGGGTGCGGATATCTTTTCAAGTTAGCATTTTCATTTTCTTTGGGTATATTCTGGGAGGTGGAATTGCTGGATCATCTGGTACTGTTTTTGTTTTTTGTTTTTTTAATTTGACAGCCACTTCGTCACAAAAATTATGTAGTTTAATTACTCAGCATATTCAAAACTTGTAAATTTTGACAAATAGAGTTTCTGTTTGCAACTTCTTTGGCTGAAATTATGACTTAGGTTTACAATGGTAGCCAATTCCAATGATAATTCTCCATATCTTAATTTTTTAAATGAGATAATTTAGTAAAATATTGATTTTACCATGGACAACATTCTCCACTAAAATTATTTATGTTATCACTTCAGAAACACTTTTATTTTATTTTATTTTTTTATTTTTGAGAGAGCAAGCGTGAGTGGGGGAGGAAGAGAGAGGGGAACAGAGGATCCAAAGTGGGCTCCACGCTGACAGCAGTGAGCCCGATGCGGGGCTTGAACTCACAAACTGCAGGATCATGACCTGAGCCACAGTCGGGCACTCAACCAACTTAGCCACTCAGGTGCCCCAAAAAACACTTTTATTTTTTAATTTTTTTTTACATTTATTTATTTTTGATAGAGGTAGAGCACAAGTGGGGAAGGGGCAGAGAGAGAGACAGACACAGAATCTGAAGAAGGCTCTAGGCTCTGAGCTGTCAGCACAGAGCCCGACACGGGACTCGAACCCACAAACCGCGAGATCGTGACCTGAGCCGAAGTCGGATGCTTAAACGACTGAGCCCCCCAGGCGCTCCAACACTTTTATTTTTTAATGTTGAACTTTTAAAACAAATCTACAGGAAGATTCACAATGTCAGATGTTTCACCTTAAACACACTAAATTTCCAAAAGCTTTACTTAGATTCCATGATAAAAAATTCAAACCGTTAGAATTAATTGATCTTTCTAGGCGAAGCCACCCTGATGACACTGATAATAAAGTTAGCAACATTGAACTGTTGATAAAAATCTTCTGTTTTCACTATC